>NC_141615.1:43846433-44188100 GCF_047967505.1 Dipteris shenzhenensis
AACTACAGTATTCATATTATGAAGTCAAAATGGAAAGAGCCGACATTATGAAAGAAGAGAAAAGATAAGAGAAGCGACAGACGAGAAGAACGAAGAAAAGACTAAAGAAACGAGAGAAAGGGAAAAAGGTGAGCTCAAAAAGGCAAGGCTATGAAGGCGATAAAGACGACAAAGACATCCAAGTCAACATCACTCCACCAAGATCCCCAAACCAAGAACAAGGATCAATAATACGAGTGAAGTTCCAAAACTTTTAATCCTATGTTCAAATTTTAATCCCATGTTCCAAAACTTCTAATCCCGTGTTCCAAAACTTCTAATCGCATTCTCTCTTTTTTTTTGGATAGCGACAATCTTGTGAATCCTTTGCAAGGAAGAGTAATTGATGTACTTTCCCACTATCTTTGCCAAGAAATCCATCAAACGGTAAGACCAATACCCTAATGGGCAGTTTAGGACTTGGGAGGAGTTGAAGGACACATTCTTGAAAAGATTCCAACACAAATTCAACAAGGAGGATGTACTATTGAAACTGAACAACCTCCACCAACGAAAGGGCTAAGATGTGTATGGTTTTGCAACAAGGATGTGGGTGCTCACGAATTATCTCAACAACGTGCAAGACAAAGCAGCATTGACCTACACAACATGGAAATAACATACCTAACAAGGACGTATGACGAGTCGCTCAACAAAGCAATTACGTTAGAGAAAGGGAACATAGAAGCCCAAAGAAGCTTGTTCAAGAACCATAGAGCAACAAAGACAAAGAACACAAAATGATGGCAAAGAAGAACACCAAGATCGAAAAGAAGGAGCTCAAAAGGCTGCTCAAGGAGATGGATATTGAGACAACCTAGACAAGGCAAGGGTCTAATGCCACAAATGCAAAAAGTGGCCACAACCAATGAACATCGGGCAGAACATTTGCAATCAAAACCAGGCCACAACCCTGAAAGACTGTTGGTACAACAAACACAAGCGCATGCCTGAAGTCAATCAAGTGGTGTGAGAACCAAAGAAGGTCTATCAAGGCGAAAGAACAAGAATAAATAGTACATCATGCTACTTCTGTGGAAAGGAAGGCACCACAAACGAGAATGCCAGCTATGGAAGTAGCAAGAGAGTAGCAGTGGAAAGGAAGAGCACCACAGAAGAGAATGCCAACTATGGAAGAAGTAGCTGGAAATGCTGCAAAAAGCATGCGACGATGATGACTCGGAACCCCAAGCAAGAATGGCAATCACCAAAATAGATGCCAAGGTGGTCATGAGATCAAAATGTCCATTCAAGACTGAACTCCAAAAGACAAGGCAACCCTAGTTTAGATGGAGGGAAGGAAAGAAGAAAATGGCAAATATCAATCGAAGCAAAAGGTTGCCGAAGTGGTGGCAAGAAGAGGAGGCAAAAGACCAACGGAGGGCAACAAATTTTGAAAGAAAGTAAAGAAGACAGCCACCTGATGGAGTAGACGAAGATCGAGTTGGTGTGGGCCATGTTCAAGGAGCTTAATGTCACGATCACCATCAGCCAACTAATGGAGCTTGCTCCCCATTGCATGAAGTTCTTCTAGAGCCTAAACCTTGAACAATGACCTGCAATCACACCACTTACATCGATCACCTGAGTGATCGAAATCACAATTTGGGACAAAGAGGTACCCGTGATCAACATCGAGATTCGAAAGCACGTTGTCAAGGGTGTGGTGATCGATGGAGGCTCGAACATAGACATAATATCAAACAAAGTCCAAAAAAGTATGAAGCTGAAGAATTGAAAGCCTTCACCTTTCAAGATTTGAATGGCAGATCAAAGGCTGATCATGCCGATAGGGATGCTCAAGGACATCTGTGTCAAAACCAATGGAGCATACTTCACGACGACCTTCATCGTGGTAAAGATGGACCATGCAGATGGGTGCGTACGCGATGTCGTTGGGCCAACCATGGCTTAACGGTACTAAATTGCTTCACAAAGGGACCAATCCTAACAGTAACCCCGGAGGGGAATGAAGTGTGAATACCCATGGGTAAAGGCACAATCAAAAGTGAATGCAAGCCACAATGTCTAGAGGTAGAGGAAGACTACGCCTCCGACATCAAAAAAAAGCTACTCGCAATGGATATTGTCCCATCACCACGAGTCCAAGAACAACCTGCAAGCCAAATCAATAAGATCAAAGGCAATGGACTAATCATTGAAGGCCAAAGGATAAATGAAAACCTTATCACTGAATTCCTCACAATTGCTAAAGTGCTCTTTCAAAAGTACGAGTGGTTACACAAAGTTTGATCCAACATCGAATCCCCCTCATTCCGATCGGAAGCCCATTTGACAACAATACCAAATGAATCCTGATAAAGGTTGAGATAAGACCAATTGCTTAAAGTAAGGTTTATCTACCAAGGTGGACAAAGCACGTGGTTATCTCCAATCATTATTGTGCCAAAGGAAAATAAAAAATTAGGAGTCTATCAACCATCAAAGGCTGAACGAGCAGACCGTGAAATACCCATTCCCACTACCATTCACAGACATGGTCCTTAACAAGGTAGTGAGACACAAAATGTATTCGTCCTTGACAAGGTAGTGAGAGACCAAATGTATTCATCTATGGACACAATCCTTGACAAGGTAGTGAGACACAATGTATTCATCCATGGACGAGTATAGCGGGTACAAGCAAACCACCTTGGTCGAAGAGAACTAGGACAAGACAACCTTCATCACCAAATGGCGGGGCTTACTCCAGCACAATACTGCCATTAAGATTGAAGAATGCATCGACATCGTTTCAACGGTTTATGGCAAAAACACTCCTGGACTACATCAATGAATTTTGTGCCATCTTCATGAACAATTTCTCATTCTACAACACGAAGTGAGCACACTTGAAGTGCCTCTGAAAAGTATTTTTTAAATGTACAGAGAGGAATTTTCCTCCATCCATAATCCATAGAAGTGTGTTTCTGTGTGTTCTCAAGTGTGTTGGTGGATCAGGACTTTCGATGAAGGCATCATGACTGGAAGAAAAAAAATTGATGCCATACAAAAGATGGAAGAGCTGACATACGCTAAGCAAGTGCATTTATTCGTGGGGTACCTCAACTTCGACTGACGATTTATCAAAAAATTCGTATGTATCACTAAGCCACTTCACCAATCCGGGCCAATGCAAAATTCAAGAGGAGCAATGAGCGTGACAAATTCAAGACCTTATAGGCAATTGTGGTCATCCACGTGACAAATTCAAGACCTTATAGGCAATTGTGGTCATCCTAAGAAAGCCCAATTGGAACATAATTTTCCATGTGCATGTCAAAGCATCGAGAATGGCTCCAAAGGAGACTCAGACTTCCCCATCTACTACATTGGCAAAATGTTCTACCCTTGATGGTGTACAGTTTACAAATTTTCTTCATTGTCTCCTCACTAACACTTCATTTTCATGCGGATCATCAAGAGCTCTTGTACTTCATCAATAAGACCATGAAGCCGTGTTTCATTCGTTGGTTGCTCTTGCTCCAAGAATTCAAATTCAAGATCATGCACAAACCTGGTCCGTCACATTGCGCAGCTGATTTCTCATCTCAAATTGAAGATGAGAAATCTCACTACCAAGGGGTGATTCTAGACCTGAGACGGGAGCCAAAAAACTTTCCTCCTGAGAACAAGCCAAAAACGAAGAGCTTCCATAGTGAGAACATGATAGAGCCAAGCAAGTGCCGAGTAGGGGTAATTCTTTATATACCTTTGGAAGACTAGAATATATCCAATCATACAAAGCCAGAAAACTTTCCTCCTGAGAACAAGCCAAAAACGAAGAGCTTCTATCCTGAGAACATGATAGAGCCAAGCAGGTGCCAAGTAGGGGTAATTCTATTTTTGAGATGGGAGCCAAAGAGCTTTCCTAGTGAAAAAACAAGCCAATAATGAAGAGCTTCCATCATGAGAACAGGCACAAACATGATAAAGCCAAGCAGCTAGGAGAGACAAGAGGAGCCAAAACTGTCAAAAAAGATTGCTATAGCTTAAACAAGACATGCAGCTGTGGCTGCCACAAACACATGAACAACACTAAAATCTTGACAAGCATGTCATCAAAACAAGCTACCAGGTCAGCCACTTACACAACCAACTAGAACAGTAAAAAAGAGGACAACATGAAGTTTTGACGAAGCCAATGGAGATGTAGTATGTTCAAGAGGGTGCTCAAAGACCAACATTGACACCTAATAGCTGCAAGACGATCAAGTAGAGACATGAGAACTGCAGATTCACAGGCCATGTTGGTAAGGCAAAGATGGAAGAAAGGGAGGGATGACCTTGCCAGCAAGCAATTGGATACACATAAGATCTTGCTACAGGAGACCAAGTAAAGAACCTCACAATAAAACTTGTCTTAAGGTACATAATAAAAGGAAGTACAAATACAATTTGAAGGCTTATGATTTCATAACATTCCTCCACTTTTGGCAAAAACAACTGGATACTTTGAGAGCTCCATCTTGATCTCCCCCGTGAAAGCGACAGTCACTTGGCATCCCATTTCAGTACTTGGAGCCCTATCCTCCAAACAAGAAAGCAAACTGAAAATTCAGGATCATATCTTCCATGCATAAATCTCTTGCACCAAGCCTAGAGACCAAGCAGCTCCTAATAAGCATCATGAGATATTCCATATTGGACAGAATCATCCAAAAGTGTTCTGACAAACCTCGGCACATGCTGCTCACGACCATGTCCAAGCAGAAGAAAAGGACAATCATAAAGGGAAGATGTGATGCATTGAAGAGAATTTACAAGATGAGGTGGAAGAGGAAGGTAACATCTGATTGAGAAAGAATGGAAGAGAAAAGGACTGAGAATCAAAACAATGCTAGCAAGTGAGAGGAATAACGCAAGAAACGATGAAATGGGAGGCTGGGAAAAAATTAGGAAAGGGGAAGAGTTTGGTGGGGGAGGATCAATTATATTAGCCACAGAAGATAATTGAAAGCTTGCATAAGAGGCAGAACAGAAAACTATTAGAAGACTCAATTATAGCTGGCAAGAAACAGAGAGAAGACCCTATCTATTGATTTATGGGCAAACTTTTAAGAGGTGGGTTTCGAGCTGCAGAGAGAAATTGATAGGTCACTTTTTAGATCAACTTTCAACACCCTTGTTCACGTATAGTTTGAAGACTTAACATAGTAACTGATTACACGTTCCATTTCAAACTGGAGATCATTCCACGCTGGTGATAAATCACCAGTGCAAGAGAGCATACATACAAGATATTAATACCATATTTTCCACTTGCTTAAAATAGAGCCCACCCATCCTGTAAGTTCTTTCCCATGGCTGCCAATTATATCAGAGCTTATTGCCACACACTTAACCTCTTTAAATTTAAATCACTGCTGATATAAAATCAGAGCATAATCATTACCCCTAGATGATTATACTTGGAACAAGTCATTCGAATTTGAAAAAGCATTGTGTGAACCATGGATAAGATTTGAAAATCTTCTGTACAGCTGTTACATATGGGTGGCTGAGGGTGCCCAAGAAAAGTTGAGAAGAAAACCGTCAGACCTTATTTCCGTGGAGAAAAGTGTAACGCACTCTACCACAGCTTATGATTTCAAGAGATTAGATGTCACTTTGGGCAAGGAAAAAATGACCACCCAACAGCTAGTAAGCAAGTTGACATGAGGCCGATCTGACAATGTGCCAGAAACTCCTAAAATCTCAAATGCTCCTCAAATCTGATCCTCTGAACCAAAACGATATGATGACTGAAAGTTAAAACTGCTTCCATTTTTGGAATTCTACTACAGAACTTCCTTGATTTCGTTGGATACCTCCTTGGGTGATTTCTCTGCATGCAAGTTTGCAACAATACCTTTCTTTTCATAGTAGTCAATCACCTGCAGACCAACAAAAGAAACCTTACACAAAAACAAAGGCATGCCATATAAAACAAATGTGCATTCAAACGTGTGTGCATGCATGCGTGGGTGCCATGTGTGTATATGTGCCTGCACATGCACACTAGTGTGTGCATATATAGATATAGATGATATAGATGTTACTCTCTCTCTCTCTCTCTCTCTCTCTCTCTCTCTCGCCACTCAAACACGTGTTTCTACATACATATAGATACACATGCAAGCACTGATCACAACACCCAACAAGCCACCAAGGGCCCACACCCACTGGTTAAAAGGACATAATCTCCACCAAAGCAACCAAGTATGCTCGGCTTCTTCTTTCCCCTACAAATACACTCACCTTGAATGAAACATTCACCGGCCAACATGTTGAAGTAACATGGAGGCAAAATCAGCCATCTTGAAGGTTTTCGGGTGGGTCAACAACCGGCCAATTAAGGTTGCACTGAACAAGCAACGGATATCATATTGGGAGCTTCGTGGTGGCACCACTTTTAGCTATGACCCAATAATTCGACCAAAGGTTTGAATTTCACCATTCGAACCATTGGAAAGAAGTTTAGTCCTTGGCTTCAAGACATTTCTCCGCAACCATCTAGCTAGCCAAAGGGATACGTCGAGGTAGGGAAGTCAACCAAGATGTGCATGGATTACCGCAACTCAAACGAGCTCATAATGAAGAGTTATTTCCAATGCCCCAGATCGATATGCTCAAACATCTTGGAGGACCTCAATGGAGCCAACATGTTCTCAAACATTGATACGAAGAGCATGTTCCAAATTCTGTTAGAAAACGTAGAGGTAGGTTGTTTGCTTAGGGCAAACATCACTCCGCAGTGGACAATACACCCCAAGATCACAAAACACATAATGAGGATCACAACTCACTCCGTGTGAACACTTCAGATATGGAGATAATACACACACACTCAGGCAAACAAAAACTCATATATAGAGTAATGTCCAAGCACAAAATATAGAAAGCAATTGTGACAATATCTTCAGCAAACAGGTGTTGAGGTAAGCCACCGAGAACAGACACAGTTTCCATATCCTTCTGTTGTAAACCCCGCCTAGATCACCGTGCTTCCCTGATGGACTTCAGTAGCTCTACGTTGAACACTTCCACAAAATTCTACTACGGAGTCCACTGCTGATAAAGCCCCTTCCTCTGCACCTTCTTATGCTCTCCTACAATCTGCAGGTATGCACCTAGATGTGCTCTGGATTGCTGGACTTTGATCTCCTATAAGAACTCTTTCGGTATGTATGGTACTCCCACTGCTCTACACTCATGTGAGTAAATTATGTCCTGCTATCTTGTCATAAGTTCCAAAACTCATAGGTGGAAGCTGATGCAATCATCAAAATATGTCACAATTTTAAGACGTGTATGGGTGGGATGGTGCCAAAAAGTAAGCAGGAAGCAATTCACAAGCTGAACACTAGGAGCCATCTAGCAAATTGTGATTAAAAGAACAGCAAGGGCTGTTAGTGAGCTCTCTAGGAAGGGGATGTGTAAGCCATTCGCATGTTGATAGGTAGGGGAGTTTGTGGACTTTATCCAAAAGCTAATGTTGCGAAAGCCCCTAGAGTTGTGGTGAGGGCATATTCCCAAAAACGAAATTTAATCGAGTGGCGAGTGAGAAGACTTTGTAGCCACTCAACCTGCAAATTGGGTAAGATTAGAACAACAGCTAAGAAAAGCAAGAAGTAGGCTACCTGAGGGTAACGTTGCAGATTCTAACATCTGGCAAATAATTCTGAAGCAAACCATTACCTTTTTAAAAGATTATGGAGAAATCTTAATCAGCCATGTGTTTTTCTAAACTAGCAATTTGTTTGGCTAGGTATGAGTTAAATGATCCAAGAATATGTTGTAAAGTGTGATGTTAATGAAGTTGACTGTTGTAAGCTAGGTTGTCTATTGCAGCCAATGTGAGAAATGGAAGCGAGGTGCATGAAGATGGAGAAACAACTAGCTGAACTGTTGTATTGAGAAAGAATGGTTGAATGAACCCTCGGGCGTAACCCTAACCGGGTCAAGATTCTTGCAAACAACTAACTCAATGGCTAACTATGGTTTAAAAAGAAAATTCGATGGGAAAAAAGTGCCGCTAACCTTATTACCAACCTAACATTGACCATTTCTGAGTTAGTGTGTTGGTGAACATGTCAGCAACTTTTTGATGTGTTGTGCAAAAGTCTTCCCTAGACGTAACAAATGCCTGACATAATAATAGTGAATTTCAATGTGTTTCGTTGGGCATGAAACATAGGATTCCATGCTACTTGCATGAATAGATGAGACATCCAACAACTTGACTGTCGATAGTGGCATCAAATGGTTCACAACCATCATGCATGGATAACTTCAGCCCAGGCTTCATGGGAATAGAAATCGGCTTGCAGTCTTCTAACCTGAATTGCTCTAACAGTCTTTGTAATGTACTTTGATTGTGTCATAACAATGCTAGAATCATTTTGCATAACCTGAATCCCCAAAAAACTCCAAATCTAACACTGCAAATATCAACTGTATTTCAGTTTTGAAATCAGCATCTTTCTTTGCATTGGTGCCCGTGAGCAGCATATCATCTCTAATCTCTCACAAAGGATAGGTGCACACACATGCTGAGACCTCACTCAGAAAACACAGCATGAGAGAAGAAGAAGACAGACTTTACTCATCCACAAACTGGGGAAACCTGCTCAGAGATGAGCTAAACACATCCAGCAAAAGGGTGCTGTGTAAAACTGCAATCAAGGATGATTGCTCTTGCTGAGATCTACAGAAAGATATCTCTCCTAACACTTGTTCAGTCTGCAGTGCCTTGGACGAATTCAGTGGCTGATTTGATGTGCAAAAGACCTTCCTTTATATAGAGGAGGAGGCGGCATAGAGCCCTCCCAAAACTGACCAATTCAGTCAACAGACAGGCCAAACCTTGTCTGCAAACCCAAATCTGCCAACCCTGTTTGCTGCCACCAGTCAATGGCTGCTTCTGTCCTACTGCCAGGCCTATAAATATGCCCTGGTAGTGCCCTTCCCGGCTCTTTCCTGCCACTACGCAGCTCTTCTATGCTACACCTACAGCCCTTCTGTCACAACAGATGCAGAAGCCTCTGCAAACAGCTCCAACATTGCGCAACAGCTCCTAGTCCTACCTACCCTGGGTCACTAACCCTTTGTCCTCCTCATATGGCAGCTCAGAATAGGGTTAGTGACCGACCTCAACTCCGAGCCGGGCTATGGTGCTGCATGGACACCTTCCTAGATCACCCTTAGGGACTGCTGAGCTGATGCTGTCCAGGGGATGTTTGGAAGGGTTGAGGGCTGCAACAGGCTGGAGACTGGAGGCTGACTTGCTGGGGAGCTAGATGGGAAATGAGGCCAGCAAGCACCCCTTTAAATAGGGGGCTGCGGGACTGGTAGGGCTGAGCCAACCAGCCTGAAATGGCCAACCAGCCAGTTGGCTGGTTGGCTGGCTGGTTGGGCTTAATTTCCCTAGCCCTTTGCTGCCTAGGGAGGCGCACAAGGCAGCCCTTCCCAAGCCCACTTTCCCTTGATGGGAGGTCACTTGGTCCATGTGACATGCAACGGTAATCTAATCGTGTAATTCACAGCAAGACCTTCTTTAAACCTTTAGCGAGGAATTAGCGCAATCCACTATAGAGAGAGAAAGGAGATGAGGGTAGAGAGAGGCTAGAGTCGACAATAGATTGGGTCCCGGTACCCACTGAGGGCCCCCTCCCCCAATTAGGGGAGAATTTGCTTTATACTTGGAGAACTGAGAAATACAAAGAACACTCTTCGAGAGAGCACGGAAACGTGCTTCTGAAGAGCTCACTGTGCACACGTATAGCAAACCCAAAGACCTGAGAGGCAACACCGACCCATACCTAGACCTAACCATTGAGAAATGCATTCTTGACATCGAGCTGATATACATTACATTTGATGAGTGTCACTAGTGATATCAAGAAACATATGGAATCCATCTTTGCTACTGGAGCATAAGTCTCATCATAACCTTGACCATATTGATGTGCAAATCCTTTTGCAACTAGTCTAGCTTTGTATCGTTGAATACTTTCATCTAGATTGTACTTCACTTTGTATACCCATTTGTTTGCTATGGCCTTCTTTCTTGGTGAAAGTCGCATAATTCCCAAGTATTATTCTTGTACAAAGCATCCATTTCTTCATTCATAGCAGTTTGCCATTCTGGCTTGTCTACTGCGTCTTGGAAGTACACTGACTCTTTTGTAGTCCTAACTTAGAAAGCACAAGCATACTCGATCAAACTCTCTCTCAGGCTGAAAATGCCATATCAACTTTGAGGTAGAATTAGAGAAGAAAGGTGATCCCCTCCATACTTTGAAAAATATATCCCTCCTAGCAGAGGCTATTCTCGATGACCCCTGCATGCTCGTCCAAATGGCCATCAAAGAATGTATAGTATCAGTCCATATACCGGCCAATGTCTGAGAAGGGTGAACCTGGGATCCATCCAATGCCTCTGTACATCTGACTCACAAAATAAGCCATCTTGCAATACTAGCCAGAATCTCCCATGAGGTATCTACAGAAGCATGTGCAGCTCTGAAAGGAGTGAATGGAACATCCTAGAGAGAACATGACTCTGATACGCGTCGTTGGACGGAAAAAGCCCCATCTGCGTCATGTCTCTCATAGAAGACCTGAGGCCTTGTAAGAGATAGCCAAGCAACTGAGCTGCTGAAACAAACCCCAAAACTTACTCCGTTCGCTGTCCCGACTCCCAGTCTGATGCGCTGCATGAACACCTTCCCAAAGGGCTGAACTGATGCCAAAGGCTGAGGCTGGTCAGAGGGCCACTGGGGGTGAGTGTCAAGCTGTTCAGAGGGGGCTGAGGAGGAGCTGTAGGAGGCTGAAGTTCAAAGGGAATTGAATGAGGAAGGAGGCAAGGGGCTCCCCCTTGAATAGGGGGCTGGGGCTGAGCCAACCTGCCCCAGCCCTTCTCCCCATAAAATCCCACCTTGGGTGGGGTGCAAGGCAGCCTATATAGGGCCTAGGCAGCCTATATAAGCAGCCCTCCCTCAGCCCATTCCCTCTCATATGTTCCAGGCCTGAGGGGGCCCACTCCTATCCTGGCTGGACCTAGACCTATCACTAAACCTACGATGTAAGCACTAACCTACTGTTCTCCAGTGGGTACCAGTGAACAAGAACTGATCTTTTGACTTGACCTAAGGCTGAGAGACTGACTTACATAGCTTGTGCCTGACTATCCCTGGACAAGGGCTCACAAAGGGGTCACAGCATACAACAAAATCTCCTATTAGGGAACTGTTATGCACTTGTTGATGTAGCCAATGTGTCACTTTGCACCCAAGTGCAGGGATGCATGTGATAGTCTAGCCCTTTGGGGGCCCTTCTGGGCTCCTAACCTAGGCAGAGACCTAGACCTAGCTAAAACCCTAAGACGGAAGCACTAAGCTATTGTTCTCCAGTGGGTACTAGTCAACAAGGACTTGCTTTCTGACTTTACCTAAGGCTGAGAGACTAACCTACATAGATCGTGCCTAACTGTCCTTGGATAAGGTCTCACAATGGGGTCTCCGCATACAACAAAATATCCTATCATAAAAACTATCTGCACTTTGTCGTGAAGCCAATTGTCACCTTGCACCAAGTGCAGGGGTGCATGTAGCATTCCCTCTTTAACTTGGCAGTAGTTGCATGTCCTGCAAGTAGTCCGTCAATATCTATGGGAACTCCTGGAAGAAACTTTCATCTAGCCACACCGCTTCATGGGTTCCTCTCTCTCGAAACTTCGTGTAGAATTCGTGGATCCGGCGTCCTAACCCATGCTTCCATTTGTAGAGAAGAATCTGCTCTAGCTCAATGACTTCTGCATCGTCGATCAGCTCAGGCTGCTGCTCATCAGGCAAATTGTTGAGTGTTGGGCCAATATATGGCTTCAATCACACCACATGAAAGACATTATGTATCGTCCAATTGTCTAGTAACCGCAGCTTCATAGAGACGTCATGATGAGGAATGGTCCGAAACTTCTGAAGGATAGCTTGCGGCATCACTTGCCCACCTGTTTTAGTCTTTACTTGATAATCCTCAGATAAACCCAATCACCCTTTTTTTTAATTGACATCTCCTCGGGACTTATTGGCTTGGCACGTGTACGTTGCTTGTGCTTTGGTAAGGCGGTCTTCACTAACTCCATGATCTCGGCCATGAATTCTGTAGTTTTGTTGGCTTCGAGAGATAGGGATATCATCTTGGTGAGGAGTGAAGAGAACCTCCTACCGAAAGCGGCTTCATACGGGGTACACCCAATACTTAAAGAATAGGTATCGTTCAATATGGCCTGCACTAATGGAAGGTACTACTCCCAGTTGCACTATGCATCATGATAATAAGAATTTAGTACATCAATTGTATACCTATGTTTGCCCGTCAATTTGCGGATGAAAATCATTGGACATCTTTGGTGCCAAAGTTTTTGATTTGCCATAAATTTGGCATCTCTCCACATAGCTATATTTTGGTCTGGTAAAAATATCGCTCTAGTTTCCGGTGAGGGCGTCATGGAGCAGAGCCTGTGCCACTTGTCTTTGAGCACACAGAGTATTTGCTTATAGAATAACCGACCATCTTGGATTGAATAACGGCCAAGCGCAAGAGTCAAGGCAAAGTGATATTGAGTGCCAAACTATGCGGAGTCCGCGTACTGTGTTTTCTTAGAGTCAAAGTCCTTACCTTTAATCTCTAGTACAGTGGACTTTTCTATTGTCTGAATGGAGGCTTTCCTACTGAGAGCATCGGCAATGGAATTATTCTTGCCAAGGACATATTCAATCATGTCTGGAAGACCTAAGTCCATCAGGATTGCCGATCGCTACACTCGAAGCTGGGCATTGTCTGCAACCACTTTAAGGCTTGGTGGTCTATCTTGACTATGAAGGTCCGTCCATAAAGGAACGGCTTCTTGAAACCGGCCTTTGATAAACAAAAGGGCAGTGATCTTCTTCTACTTAGTCATAAACTTCATAAATAGCCACAATGCAAGCTTCAGTCACTTAAATCACTTAGCACAACTTAGAAACAAGCTTCAACAACAACAAAGGTGAGGCTACAATGCCCCTGCTCAATGAAAATAGTACACAGTGCACCCACTAGCCCCAAATGCCTTGGCGCCCCTTACGGTATTTATTTAATGCTTCTAAATGGAAATGCTTTACAATAGGGATTCAACCCTGCACTGTTCCTCTCTGCAAATCCTCTACTTGTCTTCAAGGCATCTAATCCCAGTGCACCACTAGAATTCCCACTAGCAAGGCATACTCAGGCATTCACTTCTGATCTGACACAACTTAGAGGCATTCAAGCATCCAAACCACTGGCAAACTGAGCTCAAGGCAGCCTCAAGGCTATCACATGCATCCACACTGTCCTTAGGCCTTCCACAAGATCACCCTTGCCTTTGGGTGCTTCCTAGAACCTGTTGGAGTCCTGAAAGGACTACACACAACACACATGCACCGCAAAAAGCTGCAAAACAAGAAAGAACAAGGAAAAACCAAACCTGGAACCAACTCCCGCTGTCTATGGCAGAGGGGCAAGCTCCTTCCTCGCACCTATCCTCTGTCCAGGCTCCCCGCAGGGTGCAGGTGTCTTCCAGCAATCAGGAGAAGAGAGAAATGAAGATAGAGAGCGAAGGGTGAACAAGAAAGAGCTGTAGAGGAAAGATGGTTCACAGATCTGTCCCAAAATGATTGCCTCGGGATCTGTGCCTTAGTCCCCCTAAGAGAATGTAAAACACACTCTGTTTTTCTCTCTTATAAGATCACGGGAGTAGCACCATTCATTTCCTCCCAGCCAATTCTTGCTAAGGCTCACGAGCCAGAAACAGAGATCTTCTTTTCAAATTCCACGTGAATAATAATCTTCTCTTCTCTCACTAGCCTTAGCAAACCCCAATTCCCTAGATAGATCTAGATGCCACATGTCATCTATATAGGGCCTTCCTAATGCAACATTTCACCCCTCTCTTGGGATGCATTTAATTCCTTGCCCCTAGGCACAATCTCAGCACTAGGCCCTTGGTCTTAGATCTATCTAGTCTGGTGCTATCAGCCCTCACCTAGGACCTTGACATTAAATCCCTCCCGATCATTTACATGAAGCGCAAACACATATATTACAGAGATAGATCCTATAAGGGAAATGTCAACTGATTCTTCCGAGGTCATGCTACCTCGGCTAGAGCGTAACATTCCTTCCCTCTTCAGACATCAGCGTCCTCGATGATAAAGTCTGGGAACACTCTCCGCAACTGATATACGGATTCCCAGGTAGCTTCGGATAGAGGCTGACCATGCCATGCAACCAACACCGTGGGTATCTTTCGATTTCGTATTTGCATTGTTCCTCGGTCCAGGATTCTTGTTGGTTTGCGCCTTGCAATATCCTCTATCTCCTGAAACAAAACCACACCTTCGATTAGTGAGTCACCTGTATGTAAAAATTTCTTTAAGCGTCAGACATGAAAAACCGGGTGCACCTTACACCCCTGTGGCAATTCTAATTTATAGGCTACACTGCCTATTCTCTTTAGAATTAACCACGGTCCACAGTATCGAGGTGATAACTTAGCACACTCTCCTGAAGTCAACGACTTCCAGTGCGAAGGAATTCTGAGAAAAACTTTTTCTCCTTCTTCAAATACTCTTATTGACCGATTTTCATCCGCATAGATCTTGGCTCTATCCATAGCCTGGCGGATATTAGCTCTCGCAAGTGCTAGCATCTCCCGCATCTGAACTACAAAGTTCGCGGCACTAGGCACTTTCTGAGGTACTCCAACTATAGTCGGATTGGCTGGTCTATAACCATAGTTCAGCTCAAACGGACTGAACCCGGTAGATGAATGTTTCCTATCATTGTAGGCAAACTCCAACAATGGCAACCACTTGTCCCATGTATGTTGCCTCAATGACACATATGCTCTCAGCATATCCTCTAAAGTCTGGTTGACTCTCTCCGTCTGACCATCCGTCTCAGGATGGTCCCCACTACTCATTCCTAACTCAGTCCTCAGTGTCTCAAATACCGCTGTCCAAAAATGACCGGTAAATCTGACATCTCTGTCTGACACTATGGATCTAGGCAATCCATGCAGACGGAATATATGTCTAATAAACAAATCCGCCACTTGCGGGGCACTAACAGACTCTCTAGTCGGAATGAAGTGAGCCATCTTGGTTAGACGATCAACCACCACAAGGATAGAATTATACCCTCCTTGTGTTGCAGGTAGCCCTACAATAAAGTCCATGGAAATGCTCTCCCACTTACTTAGTGGTATTTCCAAGGGCTGTAAAAGTCCGGGTGGCTTCACCCGCTCGGCCTTACTTACCTGACACGAGAAACACCGTGTCACATACTCATGAATATGCTTTTTCATCTTTGGCCAAAAGAAATCTCGCTTCACGAGATCATAGGTCTTCTCGACTCCTGGATGTCCCGCACACGGGCTATCATGGCATTGTCGAATGACTCTCTGCCTGAGATCATTCTGACCAGGTACTACAACCTTGCCATTTCTAACTAGCATACCATCCCTTATGGTATATCTTGCATAAGTTTGGCCTTTTCTGGATGCCAGGTCATCCTTTTCACTTTCCCCGGGTTTTAACATATGAGCCTTAGGCCATAAGCTCTGGACAAACTCGTCCACCCTTTGAGTTTCTCTTATCTCGGTCATTAGAGCACTCTCTAATACCGTGAAACTCAGGTTGTGCATAATGCGAGACAACGCATCAGCAACCTTATTGTCTTTTCCTCTTCGGTACCGAATCGTCAAATTAAATTCCTGCATGAGCTCTGCCCACCTAGCTTGGTGGCCCCTCAAGTCAGGCTGTTTACAAAAATGTTTCAGAGTATCATGATCTACATCCACATAAAACTCTGAACCATACAGATAATGCCTCCATGTTTTCAAAGCATGGATAACTGCATACAACTCCAATTCATGAGTTGGCCAATTCGTTTGAGAGGAAGAAAGCTTCTTGCTTTCAAAGGCTACTGGCCTTCCCTCTTGAAGGAGGACTGCTCCTACCGCAATGCCACTTGCATCGGTTTCTAGGAACAACGGTTTCTGGGGATCAACTATTTTTAACACCGGTCCTGAGACCACAGCTTGTTTTATGGTGTTAAAACTTTCTTGTTGATTCTGCCTCCAAATAAAAGGTACTTTATCTGAGGTCAGATCAGTCAATGGCGATACTATTCCGGAATATCCTTTGATATGTCTTCTATAAAACTGGACAAATCCCAAGAATGATCGCAACGCGGTCAGACTCTGAGGGATTGGCCAAGTTAGTATCGCAGCCACTTTCTTCGGATCCATTTCTACCCCCTGTGGAGTAATTATGAACCCTAAATACTCAAGCCTAACCATACACAGTATAGTTTTCTTCTTATTCACATAGAGACTGGCTTTCCTCAAAGTACTGAACACTATTCTTAAGTGTTCATGATGCTCAGTAACACTTTTACTGAATATCAAGATATCGTCAATAAAATGTACTACGAACTTTCCGATATACGGACGTAGTATATCGTTCATAAGCATGACGAAGGTTGCTGGAGCATTGGTAAGTCCGAAAGGCATTACCAAAAACTCATAATGACCAAACCTGCTTCTAAAAGCGGTTTTATGCACATCCTCGGCTCTAATCCGGATCTAATGATAGCCGCACTTAAGGTCTATCTTGCTGAAAATCACGGCTCCATGTAATGCATCTAGCAAATCATCAATCCGAGCCATCGGATACCTGTGCTTAACAGTGATATTATTCAATGCTCTGTAATCTATACAGAGGCGAAACGTATCATCCTTTTTCCTTTTTAATATCACTGGTGAAGCAAAAGGTGAGAAACTTGGTTGAATCTGCCCCAACTTGAGGTATTCTTCCAGTTGTCTACGCACCTCCGCCTCTTCAGTAAAACTCATCCTATAGGGAGGTCTATTTACAGGTTCTACCCCCGGGATCAGTTCAATCTTATGCTGAACTTTTCGCTCTGGAGGTAACCCATAAGGTAGTTCATCCCTAAAACATTCAGAGAACTCCTTTGTTATAAGATTAGCCAGCTTGGCCATCTCACCACTTTGCGTAACATCAGTGCTAGTCGAAGAATCATCCACCGACTCTACCGATGCTGTGCAAAGGTACAAAAACTCTACTTGAGCCTTTCTGATTTCCATCACGGAAACCAACGGTCCCTGAGGTATATCTTTTTCACCTCGCAAGACATAAAGCACATCATTCATCTTGAATTGATATACGTGCTTTTTCCAATCAATGGCTGGATTCTTCCTAGAATGCCACGCCATTCCCAGGGCTATATCCGCATGAGCAAGCTTGGTCATTTCAAAATCAAGCTTCTCAGTATAGTCCTGAATCCGAAGCTCCAACTGGGTAACCCTTTGGTCCCATACTTCAGTTGAACTTCCATCTGCCATCCTGACTGTGTACGCATAGTCAGATGGACTTGTCTTTAGTTTCAGCCTCTTCACGAGCTTGGAGTTAATCACATTGTGAGTTGACGCTGAGTCAAACAACACAATGACATCATGACTGGCCACTTGCCCTTTCATTTTAATTAACTCCGTATCATTGAAGGCTGTATACCCCGTTGCTGCGGGCTTAGATAGGATGTTATCAGGTGCACTCGTCACTAACTTAGCAACAGACACACAGAACAAACAAGGTACTAACCTCTGAGAAGATCCCGCTAGCTGAATCTGCATCTCTTCCGCTCTGGGACTTCCCTGCATCTCCACGTCGCACTCTGAGATCACCATCTCAGCCATCCGACGATCTTTATTACGTGGACAATCTCTCCACTGATGAGGTTGAAGGCAACCAAAGCACAAGCCTTCTCTCCTCGCTTTTTCCCGCTGTTCTGGGTTCAAGGGAGATTTAGACCAAGCCCGGGCTGCCATTGGGGTTACTTTCCTCTTCACTCCAATGGTGGTACTTGGTTTAGGAGTTTCAGCCGGTCTCGCCTGCTTGGCTTGACCACTCGGCTGCGAACCACTCCCTCTACTAGCCCACTTCTTCTTAAACCCAGATTTCTTCGGATACCCATACTGGGTCCCGACCTGTGCAAACCCACTTGGCTTGCTGCCCTTGGCATCCTCGTAGTTCAGGGCTATAGCTATTGCATCATCTAGCGTGTTCGCGTACTTAGCCCGAACTTCCATTTTTATTCGATCATTCAATCCAAATATGAAATCTTTCACTTGGATTGATTGAGGCAGGGGTTCATCAACCTTCATTACACTCTCTCGAAACTTATCAGTGTATTCTGCCACTGATAAATTTCTCTGACGAAGGTTCCTATATTGATCCCACGCTCGGGATGCTTCGTCAGGAGGTAAGAAGTGTTTCCTGAACTCTCTCTTAAACCCCTCCCAGGTAGTGGATGCTATGCCATCTGTTTGTTGCTTAATCCACCACCGATCCGCTGCCTCACTAAACATATGGGTGGCCTCGCGGATCTTTTTGATGTCATTTCTGATCTCACAAATGGCGAACGCCTCGTCCCATTTGTGTAACCAGGTCTCAATGACATCGGAGCTACGGTCATTCATCCGACCAGAATACTTTTCCGGTCTGTAATTGGCAATATTTGGCACTTTAGCCTTCCTAGGCTCGACCGTATGGACACTAGACTCCAGTTCCATTGGAGCCTTTCCCTTCTCTTCTCGAGAAGGTCTGGCAGACATACTCTGTAACGCTCTCCTAAGTTCAGACTGCCCTGCGTTGGCTTATAATTGCTGCGCTAACAACTGTTGCAAGGCATCCTCAAGCAATGCAATCCTGCCAGATAAAGTGTGAGCTACTGGGCGCGATCCCTGCTGGGCCGGACTCCTGATTCACCAGGGTCCCTCCTGGAAGCCCCTTCTTCTGCTTCCATTTAGTTCAATAGGTGTTTTGTTTTGGGATTTTTATTTTTTTTTAACACCTCTAGAACACTGTAATCACAAGCTGACACAATTCAGTGTACCGACACTCTGACACAATTCCCTATACTAGGGAATACCTGCAACCTCAAATTCGCACTAACTACGCATTTGACACAGGCATATATCCAAATAGCGCTTTTCCCTATACTAGGGAAATTCCTGCAAACTAACTCCGACTGAAGCACACAGGCATATGCACAGGCATAATCTGTCCCTGCTATAGCATCATAAACTGCAAACACTGCTACAACCACCAAAGCCTAATCTGCTTCTGACAAAACAGGAATGACAGAACAAAAGGGAAAATGAGTAAAGTGCTCCTTGGTCTAAATCTGTCTGAGGGAATCCGTCTCAGCTCCACATCGTTCAAGCCCCTACGCTCCTGCGACAAGTCTTCAGCCTAGAGCTTTACTTGAGCATCGATCCAATATCTGGTTACGTGCTGTCAGCGTGGCGTTGGAGGGCTTGGAGAGCTTTCACGTATGCGGATATCCCGCAGCTTGCAGCCTCCACGTAACTTCCCGATCGCAAATAATACGTCTCCGCCTACGAGCTGTTCACGTGACCTTGGAGGGCTGTGACAGTGATTCCGTTTCACGAGCCCCTTGGTTGGCTGGTCGGCGTCGTGCCTTCCAGAGGCCCTTCTTCCGTCTGACTTACGGGAACCCTGCTCTCCGTTCCTCGTCAATCAATTTCTCCCAACCTACGGGCTAATTACGTAACGCTAACGATCCCCTTTTTTTTATCCCGTCGACCGTCAGGCCACCACGCTATTCTGCGCACACCCGTCCAACCTGCCTTACGTAATTCCTTCGCCAAGGATGCACAAAAATCCCGATCGCCATTGCAGGAGGGCCACCAATATCAATTCGTCAAGTCAGCCCGTCTGAGAAGAACTGGAACGGATCAGAATCTCTCGTTGGTCGTCGGAACCTCCGTCTTGCCCATTAGCCCAGTGATTCTCACACATAGCGCTTCGCAGACATTTGAACATCAACGTAATTCCTCGTCTTGAATCGTCAGCCTCTTAAGAAAGACCTTGATCCTGCGCTCTGATACCAATTGTAAAACACTCTGTTTTTCTCTCTTATAAGATCACGGGAGTAGCACCATTCATTTCCTCCCAGCCAATTCTTGCTAAGGCTCACGAGCCGAAAACAGAGATCTTCTTTTCAAATTCCACGTGAATAATAATCTTCTCTTCTCTCACTAGCCTTAGCAAACCCCAATTCCCTAGATAGATCTAGATGCCACATGTCATCTAACATTTCACCCCTCTCTTGGGATGCATTTAATTCCTTGCCCCTAGGCACAATCTCAGCACTAGGCCCTTGGTCTTAGATCTATCTAGTCTGGTGCTATCAGCCCTCACCTAGGACCTTGACATTAAATCCCTCCCGATCATTTACATGAAGCGCAAACACATATATTACAGAGATAGATCCTATAAGGAAAATGTCGACTGATTCTTCCGAGGTCATGCTACCTCGGCTAGAGCGTAACAAAGAAGGTGCCAAAAGCAACAGGGAAAGTTCCTCCTGCAGCCTGCACTGGTCCAAAACAGCTCCAAAAGCCACCACGCAGCCAAAAACATGTGCACAAAGCTTGCAACAGATGGCGTTTCGTCATAGCCCGAAAGAGAACGAAAGGTGGTCTTTCTTGACTTTTCACGGAGCGCCCTTTTATGGGGGAAGGCAGCCGTGGGGAGAGACAGTTCTTGGACAAGATGCAATTTGTCATAGCCCGGAAGAGAAGGAAAGGTGGTCTTTCTTGACGTTTCACGCAGCGCCCTTTTATGGGGGAAGGCAACTGAAGGGAGAAAGAGTTCTTGGCCGAGAATGAAGGAAGATTGTCCCCATCCGATCCGGCCCATAGTTGCACCGGCTGATAATCACATAGCGCGGGCCGTGAGAGAGTGTATTTCGTCTGCCTAACAGAGACTCGTGGTTTCTGGCTGAGAAGAACAAAACTGCGGAAGACCAAAGAATTCTTGCAGCTGCAGCAGCAAGGAGGCTGCGACCTGGACAGGGTGAGGAGCAAGCCACTCACCTTGCCTGGAACTGGACATGTCTGTACGGACATCCGTACATTCGTACGGACATCCGTACAATCCGTACAAAAATTTCCAGAAAGTTCAGAAATGACTTCTGGCACTTCCTAGAAGTGCGTACTAGCCTTGGAACAAAGTTGCGCCGGTTACAGATATCTTTTGTCATCAAGTCTTCACTCCTTTTAACAAGTCGGTTAAGGGTGTTGTCATTGTGGAGAATCCAGGCGTATGTGAACTGTAGGCTTGGCAAAGCCCTACGAAAGATCACATCTCCTAGGCCACCGTGGGGACTGGCCAGCTAGTGATGGCTTGAATTTTTTCAACGTCCAAGAGAATGCCATTGGCACTGATGATGTGTCCCAAATATTGGATTTCCATCAAGACGAATTCACTTTTCTTGGCATTGAGATATAATTGATTATCGCGCAAAAGCTGAAGAGCTTTCCGCACATCTTGTATGTGCTACTCCACTGTGGCTAAGAAGATTAAGATATCATCTAGAAAGATGAACAAACACACTCCTACATGCTCAACAAAAATCCACAACATCATCTTATTTTGGAGCTGGCTGCACTGAATTTAGCTGATAGTGAACATACACCAGTGCACATACGGCACCTTTGCGAGCAGCACGGGCTGCTTGGATGTGGAAGATCAGAGGGATACCATGAAAGCTTCATCCCCCCTGAATGATGGCTAGCTCAAGTAGTCCTTCGAGAATTGTGAAGAAATCATGCCGCCAATCAAGCATAGGTGAATATTCTTGGAACTACTAGATAGCCAATATCATGTCGCAATCTAATAGTGGTGTGAGGATGAAGTCACACTGAAAAGAGGCCTTTTGAACTATGAAAGAAAAAATTTTGGCCTTGAGAGTGATCTGAGTACGTAGCCTGGGAGTGAACCCGTCCACCGCAAGCTCATGAGGCACAAAAGTGCACCCCATCTTTTTGGCGAGCTGAGGGGAGATGGCGCCGTCTGAACTCCGAGCATGTAAGGCTTAAGCAATCATAAAACGATTGTCTTAAGATGGCCACGCGTGCAGCGCGCGCACACACAAGAGTGCACGTGCGTGCACACACACGCACATATATATGTAGATAGATAGATATACGTGTGTACGCACGCGAAATCATTCTTTAACTGCCTGCATGCACGAGATCTGGATTATCTTGCCTTTTTTGTCCTTTAATGAGATTTTTTAATGTTGTAACTACTTGTCCCCTCTTTTTTGGGGACAGTTTCACAATTTCTTGTAATATAATACAAATGGATTTCACCCCAAAAAAAAGTGTGTGTGTATGTGTGTACGCGCGCATATCATATGTCTATATGTACATATAGAGTGTGTGTGAAAGTAAGAAATTTATCCTAACAATGTCTAGCATGCAATGTAACTAATAGATGTGTAATATACCCAAACCTTTTAAATTAGAATTAACAGGCATGCACAAGGCACACACCACCCACATATACATCCCTACACACCCATATACACACGCACCGACACACCCATGCCAATATCCATCCCTGGATAAACGATTGTTCAAGTTTCTTGTATTAGACATAGCATGCGGTTAGATAGAAAACAACAATCTAAGCTTCAAGAACCACATATATAGTTATGGTACACAGAGCAAATCTCAAATTTCAGATAAAAGCTGTGCATAACCATGCATGGGAGTATACCGGTTTTGTTTGCTTGTGAAAGGCCTCTAGCCTGCTTTTCAATACTTCCGCATTGTCATCCTTGCGTTGAATCAATGGTTCTCCAGTAATCTGAAAAAGTTGCATTGGCTTAAACATGCCACTGTCCAGAATTTTTCTAGAACATATGCCATCAATTATGTAAAGAATTGCCGCAAAATCTATGATATAATGTCTTAAAAAACAAGGAAATTCATGCAAAAAACTCTGCCTAACATTGTACCTAAAATATCTCATGTAACAGAATAAACGAAATATGGTACAGCAAGGATAAACCAATATAAAGTGCCTTTCAGATGCTTGAATGAAACTAAGAGTCCTCAAGCAACTGTTAATAAGGAAGCCAAAAGATGAGATAGCATGCCACCCACATCATCTTTGCCAGGGACTTTTGGAGGTGCAAACTTGGAATGATACGATCGTCCACTTGCAGGGTGGATCCAGCGACCAGTTATCCTCTCCTCCAGAATTGAATCGGCAATGTCAAAATTTAAAACTTTGTCGACTTTCACTCCCTGTTTCTCCAGCATTGCATCAAGCTGCAGCATACACCAGGTTGCTCATCTTAAAGACTGAACCGTTTAAATCAAGCCCTGTTCAAAATAATACAAAGAAATCTTCATATAAATAAGGTGGTTTCTGCATTCACTCGTCTGTGCATTCATCCCTATGCATGCAATCGCATGACTCTTGACATATCCAATCCTTCCATCCCAGACATTCCATAACAGAAAGAAGTAATCAAAGCAACCTGTTGACGTCAAAGAATGAACCCTTAAAATCAGGCCCTAATCAAAGCAACCGAAACAAGGCTTCATACAATTAAGACAGCATTTGCATTTACCCATTTGGGATGTCATCCTTTGGATGCAATAGCATGACATTACCATATTCAATCCTTCCATGCCAGACCCCATAGATTGTTAAGATAACTTGCAAGGTTGTAACTAGTGTAGATGCATGCCCAAAAAAAGTGGATGAAGGCCTACCTTCAAATGTATTTGGATTGCCTCAGCATTAAGATTAATCAATTACACTTAATATTGCTAGAAATTCGAACGTCAAGACAGCAACTAACACAGGCTTAGTCCACTACACTAAAGAAAAACAAGCACACACAAAGTTGGCCACGTTAAGGATAACAAGCATACAGGTTCCTCCATGTCATGCAGCACAAGATACAGAAATATAGCATAGAATTGCCACAAGAGCAGTGTCCCTAATATCAAAGTTACCAGAACTCTCAGTTAAGACTCGCTAGTATAATTTATCAGCAAGCAGCTAAATGGCTTGTTAAAGCCAGAAATAAAATGCAGGATTCTGTGGGATTCAGGATGCAGAGCCTAAAAAATCAAATACAATGTCAAAACTTGCTCGTTGAAAAGAAAAGATATGCCGACATCAATGAGATTTCATGGTATTCTAACGTGCACTATGCAGCCTTACAATCAGTACCTTGCTTGCCTTGATTAACAGCTGTTGTATAGCATTTTTCAACACATATAGATCACTCAAGCACATTTCAACTACTTTAGGGATTGGATTTTTAAACATCACCAACAGAAAAAAGAACAAACTCAAACAGCAAGCTTATTGCTATGTTGGGCTCATTATGCAATAAGCAGTGACATTGTTCTTCTCGCTTGGCAAGCTCGATTCTAGACAGCATGTTGATCTCCAAAAAGCCCGCCTACCATGAGGGTCATCCCAAATAGAGCCAAGAACATCTGAAGCAAAGTCAATCTTACAATAAAGCAAAGAAGTCCAATTTTTCCTTAAAGGATGTTCAATAACTCGTGCACATCAATTAGTCTCTCTGTTATCAGGTTGGGCAATGCAAAGGTCTAGGACATCGTTCAATCAGAGGTACCCACAAATGCACACAAACATTTTCATGGAGATTTCCCAAGCCACCCACAAACATATCAAGGACTTGGCAAAGATCACTGTTCCCATCACCAACTTATCGTAGGGAGTAAAGACAAGAAGCAGCCCATCATCCTTAAAGCCTTCGATCTGGTGAAGGAAATTAAGACAGCCCCGTGCTTGGCTCTAGCACAGTGGGACCAGCCTCTTGATGTACAAACTGATGCCACTGACGATAGTACCAAATTATAGATATGACTTAAATCGGAACCTTGACTGAAATGATACAAGATCAGTTCCTTTCAGGAGTGAAAACCATCTAGTGACACTTAGAAACAAGTAGGCAAGGAGTGTCATGTCTTTCCTCGAATAAGTTTTGAAAGTCTCCCAAAGACCGCAATATCACCATGAATACAATTATACGCATAGCCATATTTGAACTTTTTCATTTTCATGGCTAGATTGAGCCAATCCCACAAAGCACCAGAGCAATACGAAAGAAGTGTATCACAAGCATGCTTGCTAATCATGCATGGTGACACAATCAATAAATTAGAACTAACATCTAAAAGAATGTAATATCCAAGTTGAGAAAAAAATGAAAAACAACAATCATTGTTGATGTTCGAGGTGCACATAGTAACTGAATTCATGAACAGGACTTGTATCTAAGAAGATGTGATATCCAAGTTGTGAAAGGATGAAAGAAAGACAAGGTTTGTTGAGGTTAGAGACGCAACAATATAGGTGTCCTAGAAGCATCAAAATCAATTACATTCTAGAACAAGACATGGTCGCTACCAAACAACTCAATAAAGTCATTCGGCACTAAGTTGAAGTAGGCAAATATAAGAGCAACTCCACCTTCTATCGCAGATCTTTGCCTTGGCCTCCTCTTGTACCAACACAGAACCCGGCTCCTCAAAAGTGAGCAGCTTTGACCTTTCCAAAGCCGTAATATTGATCACATAATTTTTTAAGCTCTTTCGCAGCACGACAAAAGCATATGCAATTGGACTGGGTCCACCTTATAACCAACTGCTACCTGATCCCTAACTACATTCACTCTCATGAGGTAGTCATGCACAGCATCTCCTTCCTCCATCCTCACGATGAACAGTTAATTATGGAATTTGAGAATTCTCATAGACTTGTTTGTCTCGTACAGGTCTTTTAAGATAACCCATGCTTTCTTTGAGGAGTCCAACAACTGAATGTGCGTGATCACCGCATCTGCTGTCATTACAATGATCATAGACAGCGATGTTAGAAAACAGAGACGGAGGTTGCTTGCTGTAGCCAACACTCCCACAGCGAAAGATTGCTTATAGAAATGCAGCCCAGGAACAAATAGTAATTAACTCAAATCTCACTCCTTTTCTGTTGTGCACACAGAGTAGATAGAGATAGATGCAGACATAGATATTGAACCATGCACAGTAGAGTAGAAACAGTCAACATGTATTGCTCCAAAGACGGACTAAACCTCATACAAAAGGTGTGCTCGGTGTGCCACCATTTAGCAGATAAGGTAATGCCTAACCTGTCACCTCAGAACTGTCTTCCACCTCTTTCTTGCACCTCTAAAACTTTGTCAGCCTGCATCTCCGGTGGACTCCTCTGATGCCGCTTCGTCAGACCTCCTTGTTGCTTCGCAATGCAGCATATGGTCAGGTACTTTTCTTGTACTGATTCTTGACCTCCTTGCTGCTCACGCACCTGGACCATCAACACTATCTCACCCATCCACAAGGCAGGGGATCGCATGAACCTGGAGAACTACAGGACCATTATGATTGGGCATGTCATGTCCAAGATTTATGCATCAGTACTTGATTCTGAGGTCAGCAAATTTGCGGAGTGTCAAGGACTCAGAGCAGCGGGACAGGCCAGTTTCAGGCGGGATCATGGAACCATGGACCACATTCTCGCGCTCAGATGTATCATCGAGGAGGCGAGGGCATGGAAGCAGAGAGTTTACTGTTGCTTTGTGGATTTCCACAAGGCATTTGACACCGTTCCGAGAGCCCGCCTCATACGACGCCTACAGGATATGGGTTATGACCAGGAGATCATTTGGGCTGTCATGACACTTTATGAGCAAGTTTCAGGCAGAGTCCGGACAGGATCTGGATGGATAGACGAGACCATGAGCACTATCGGGGTCAAACAAGGGTGCCCATTATCACCTACCTTGTTTGGCCTCTACATCGACGAGCTCGAGACAGTGATGCAAGCACAGGGTGGGGTAGGCTGCTCTCTCGCGGGCACACTGATCCAGATTTACTTTATGCAGATAACGTGGCTCTCTTGTCTTCCTCAGCTTATTGACCCCCACAGCTCGCATGGTTACTATCCGGACAGTGATTGCCCTTGCTGCCCAATTCCATTGGCCTATTTTTCAAATGGACATGAAGTCTGCATTCCTTAATGGAACCCTGGAGGAGGAGGTGTACGTCGAGCAACCACAGGGCTTTCAAGATCCGGTGTCCCCATTAAAGGTCTGCAGGTTGAAGAAGGCGCTATACGGGCTGAAACAGGCCCCCAAAGCTTGGTAGATGTATTCTTTCAGAAGATAGGGCTAAGTCGGAGTCCTTCTGAGGCAAACCTCTACTTGTTCATTGAGAAGGGGTTGCGATTGGTACTCATTCTCTATGTTGATGATCTTATCTTGACAGGTGACCATGTTAAGAAGATTTCCCAGGTCAGGCAGCTACTCATGTCTGAGTTTGAGATGACTGACCTTGGGTTATTACACTACTTCCTTGGGATAGAAGTAAAGCAGGCCAAAGACAAGATCTTCATTTCACAGGAGAAATATTGCAGAGAACTTCTGAAGAGATCCCAGATGGAGGATTGAAGGACAGCAGTAACTCCCATGGAGGTCGGACTCAAGCTAAGTGTTCACGACACATCGCAACCGGTAGATACTCCTTTGTACCGACGATTGGTAGAAAGCTTGCTTTACCTTACCAATACTCAACCTGATATTTGTTATATAGTTGGGCTATTAAGCCAGTTCTCTGCTTCTCCCAAGAAGAGTCATTGGGATGCAGGTTTACGGGTGCTGAGGTATCTAAAGGGTACTTGCACCTACGGGATCACCTACACCAAAGGCATAGAACTAGGCAGGTTCTGTGACAGTGATTGGGCGGGTGATGCTGACACCAGAAGATCAACAACAGAGTATTGCTTCTTACTTCCATCTGGTGTCATCTCTTGGCTGAGTAAGAAGCAACCCACAGTGGCCCTTTCATCTACACAGGCAGAGTACAGAGCCGCGTGTACAGCAGCTTGTGAGACACTGTGGTTGAGATGGATTCTGGAGGACATGGACGTGTGTCAGGAGGACACAACAATGCTGATGTGTGACAATCAGAGTTGCATAGCCATTGCCAAGAATCCAGTGTACCATGCGCGGACCAAGCACATCGAAGTTCATTACCACATTGTTCGAGAGCTCATCATTGACGACGTGATCGAGCTCATGTGCTGCCCGACCGCCGACAACTTGTTCGACCTCTTCACGAAGGCACTCCCTCGAGAACAGATGGAGCACCTCATCAGACGTATGGGGATTCGCCCACAGTTGTCACATTGAGGGGGGTGGTTAGATTCTCACTGTGCCCACCTGCCAATTTGAGGGGACAAGGGGCAGTGCGAAGTAGGAGGGCTGGGAGAGAGACTCAGGCCAAAACCAGAGGGAGGAGAGCATGGCAGATATAGGCGACCAGCACATGGGCTGGTCGCAGCCTGCAACAGCAGGTAAAAGGGGGCTTTAGGCCTCACATGGAGGCTCCTGCAGCAGCGCAGACTGGCTGCACAGGGCACCCTTATATAGGGGCCTGTGGCAGGCCAAGTCAACCCAACCAGGGCCACCGACCAGGGCCAACCCTGGTCAGTTTTATGGGGCCCATGAAGTCGGCCACCAGACAGGGTACCGACCCTGCTGGTCGGTCATCTGAAGGGGCCTGGGCAGTGCCTATAAAAGGCCCACTTCTCCATTGATACCCGCATCTAGTGCACTACAGAAAGCCTTCTCCAAGGCAGCGTTCAGCACTCAAATCTGGGAGAGTTTGTGAGAGAGAGTTCATCAGTTTGCTCCAGCACCCTGCTGTGATTTGTACTACTCCCTTGGAGCCATTTTCTGCCAACCATCCTGTGGATGAATATACTCTCTCTCTCCATCTATTCTTGCTGTTATCTCTGAGTGTGTTTCTGTTGCATCTGTGGCCATCTATCTAAGCTGAGTGTGTAAGAGTTAGAGAGATCTTGGGTGGAGGATTGAGTGATTCATTCCCTCTTCATTTCTAACATGCTGGAAAGGTCACCTCCCCATCTGTAAGCCCCCAAATGAGGAGCGTGGGGGAGGTAGACCTAGGGCAGGATGTGCCCAAAAGAGAGAATACCTGGATGTGTGGATCTAGGAAAGATCTAGAGCATTCATGGTTGGTGGGGTATCCCAAGGAAGGAGGGTACCTGGCTGATCTGCGAGAGCATAAGGCGGAGCAGAGGACAACAGTAGGGACCCAAGAGAAGAGCCCAGGAGCTCACACAGTGTGCGTGTGGGGTGTGGAATCACAAACTTCTTAACTTATGTGCATAAAATAGATGTGCAGACTCATCAATAGACAATGAACCAGCCAGATAGAGAAACCACCAAAATATATTTCCGTCCAAAACTATGGACACAATACAAAAGATATAGATCCAGAGTCCCACCAATGGTGTGGTCCTCTGATCTTACCACAAGGTCCTTCTTGTATCAGCCAGTTATCTCTAGACTCAAGTCCGCGTGCTCCACCTCGAGCGTCTGTAGACTTTCCGTCCAGTGTGTTCTTCTCCACCTTACTGCCTGTGAATCAGCCTAGGTGGGCAGCCTCTGCCAAGCTTTGTCTGCAGCACACAGGTCCCCTTGGTCCTCCTGAATGTAGGCTCCAAGATAGCTGTTCCACTGCTCCAACCTGCTTGTGAATGGCTGCTCCAGAAGGTGTGATGATCTCAGCACCTTGCTGCCCTAGAAGACAGCCAAGGTCCAGCCCAACCTGGCTAAGTCTGCAGCCCTTGTTGCACTCTCTCACCTCCTGTAGATAGGCCCAGAGAGTAGGCTTCCTGCTGCTCCTTTCTACCCTGGAACTGCTGGCTGCTGGATAATGAAACGAGGCAAGTGCCTCTCCTTTTATAGGCCTCAAGGCCCTTTCAAATGGACCGCCCAGCCAGCCCTAAATGGGCCGACTGGACAGACCTGGTTGGCTGACCCAACCGACCTGGTTGGCTCAGCCCAACCAGCCCTATATAAGGGCCCTAGCCAGGCCCTTTTTTTCTGGGCTGCTGCTAGGCTCCCCTTTGCTGCTGCTGGAGACCCTGCTGCAAGCTGTATACCTGCCCATAGACCCCCACTATGCTGTGCTATTTCTTGGCTCCCTGAGCTGCCCACACATGTGTGCCTCAGTTCCGTACTGTTCTGTACTGTAAATGGCTCCAAGGGAGCAGTACAAATCACAGCAGGGTGCTGGAGCAAACTAATGAACTCTCTCTCACAAACTCTCCCAGATCTGAGTGCTGAAGACAAAACTTGGCAGAGGCTGCCCACCTAGGCTGATTCACAGGCAGTAAGGTGGAGAAGAACACACTGGACGGAAAGTCTACAGACGCTCGAGGTGGAGCACGCGGACTCGAGTCTAGAGATAATTGGCTGATAGGAGAAGGACCTTGTGGTAAGATCAAAGGACCACACCATTGGTGGGACTCTGGATCTATATCTTTTGTATTGTGTCCATAGTTTTGGACGGAAATATATTTTGGTGGTTTCTCTATCTGGCTGGTTCATTGTCTATTGATGAGTCTGCACATCTATGTGATGCACATTAAGTAAAGAAGTTTGTGATTCCACACCCCACAGCACACTATGTGAGCTCCTGGGTATTACTAGAAGTCTTCCGCTGTGCGTACCCTCTGTTGGGTCATTTCTAACATGGTATCAAAGCCCAAGTAGGAGACTCACAGGTGTGGGAGCCTGAAAGCAGGGACCTTGCTGAAGGACGACCCTAATTCAAAAGCTCTAGGGAATCAACTTCCATGACTGGAGGATTGTGCCCTTGCGAGAAGGAGGGTGATTCAGGTTCAGTCAGGTGCGTTTAAAGTTCGCAGTCCAGGTTAATACTTCGGTTGCAAACCTTGCCAAAGGAAGGACAGGTTGAAACAGACCCTCAGAGCATGGTGCCTGGAAGACTCCAGGTTGTTCACTCATTATGAGGGGGACAATTGGAAGATCGTGACGGCTGGATTGCTCGAGTTCAAAGGCAGGAACGTGACTGAAGGAGGTGATGCCAGGAGGTGCTACCAGAGATGGACCTGTGTACCAGGATGGTGTGTGGAAGCGGAACCAGACCTGGTGGGGCAAGAGCCACTGGATGAAAAGCCAAGAAAAGATTTCGACATCGAAGAGTTCCAGAGGACTACAACCAAGGAGTTACTGGAGCGTCGTCATCGACGTGTTGGCATTGGGCCGAGATGTGTCGGTGAGAGGGGGTGTTTGAAAGGTCACCTCCCCATCTGTAAGCCCCCAAATGAGGAGAGCGTGGCGGAGGGAGACCTAGGGCAGGATGTGCCCAAGAGAGAAGAAAGAGAGGGGGCTACCACATGGGCAGCACCTCACAGAGACAAGCATGGCTGCAAAGGACGGAATGTGTGGAAGGAGCAGTAGGCGGGGACAGCAAGCCCTAGATATGACCTGACAAGAAGCGGTAATGTCAGCAACAGTACGGCACTGCACACGTGGCTGGAGAAGAGCCTGGCAGAGGGCAGAACCAGCAGCAGCAGGGTGAACAGGGGCTGACATGGCTGGGGCCTGGTGGAGCAGCAAATGAGGCTGCTAGTGGCCAGTGCAATGTTTTATATAGGCTGGGCCCTTGCCTAGATTGGAGGGCCAAAAGCCCTAGAAGTGTGGGCCAAAAGGCCCCGGGTTGTGAGCCCTTAAAGGGCTGGACCAGCCACAGTCTGGTCGGCCAGATTAGGGCAGGCTGGTCGGTTTTTGGACAGGCCCCCTAGGTGTCACCAAATGTAAATATCCTAAGTCAAAGTACAGTTGACCATTTATTTGATCATAATTAAAGAGTTTTATATGTGTTAATTACGGTCAAAGAGTTATTTTAATGGTCAAAGGATTGACTACGGTCAAAGATACTTGACTCTAGTCAAGTAAACCTGACTATGGTCAGAGAGCGTTGACTTCGGTCAACAAGACTTGGCATGCGCCAAGAGGGGTTAACCCCGGTTAACCAAGATGTGCCAACCTCGGTTGGAGAGACTTGGCTATAATTAAGGCGCCCTGACCTTGGGTCAAAGCTCTTTAATTATAATCAAGAGTGTTGACTCCGGTCAACCAGAGAAAATATATATATATTTATATATATATATATATATTTGTTTAGATGTGCACATGTGTTCAGTGGGGACGCCCACCGTGACTAGGATTAGTCCACAGTGTGTTATTTGCATGCAAAGCGCTAACAATTAATGGGTACCATGGTGGTGCGCTTTAATTGATTGTTGCAGGTACTAGAAGGATTATTTTTTTCCTAAGCGAAATGGGAGCCTAACAAGCATTCAGGAAGCGGTTCGTGTGACCGAGAGCTTTGAAGACTCCAGAATGGCCCTAAGTGGCTTGTAATAAGAGTTAGTCTAGATTGTAGACAAGTGGCATGTTGCCAATTTGAATGGGGTTTGAAGCCCTTGTAAAGAAGGATTTCTTTTCACGTAAAAAGAGAAGAGAGAGAGACTTACGAGACAGCTTCCTGCTGAACTTTTGTAACAGTTTTTTTTTCTGAAAGTAATAAAGACCTTCGGGGGGGTCCAGCCCGACAATTTGTCCTGGGCCCTAATGTATGATCAGAGAGAGAGAGAGAGGGAGAGCTGTGGACAAGGGAGAGCGGTGGACAGTTTGAATTTCCGTCGTTGACGTGAAGCCTTAGTTGTTTTATTTCCCCTCCAGTCGGTTTTATTGGTACCAGAGCGTTAAGATCTCCCTACCTTCCATGGTGGGAGCGATCAAGAGAAAAGAACCGCAAGCCATCGCATGGGCAGCGAAGCTATTGTGAGCAGGAGCAAAGGGGTGTCGGAAGTGCACCGTCACGCTGACTGGGCTGGTGACACCGTCACGCTGGCACACAAGGCGCAGTGCGTGTGCTCGACGCCAGCGCTCATAGGCTAAGCAACTGCTGAATTGCCAATAGCAATGAAAGAGGTTCCGTGACCACGAATCAATGAGCAGACGGCTGCGTGATACCCCTGACGGAGAGTAAGCGCAGATGGGAGCGATTCTGGTGATTCTTGGTCTCTAAATTGGCGAAGGAGTATCAGGGAGGTCGCTGGATGGTATGCCCAAAGGAATTCGTGCAGATCCTTGAAGACTTTGTGAAGGCAATGCGCGGTGAGCTATTCCGCTGTCTAACAGAGATGCTGACGAAGACCTTCAGCGAATCTTCGTGAAGGCTTAGATCGATGGTCATCAAGGCGCAGGCGCGACGCGCGATGATTTCCTGCATAGCCAAGGTTTGAAACCTTTGGCTGTGCTGACGTGGCCAGGGTGCCACCTAGGCAGACACGTGGCATACACAGAGCTGACGTGGCAGACACGCGTGGGTGCTGACGTGGCAGCATATGCATGGTGATGACGTGGCAATACACGTGGCCTCCAGCTCAGAGCTGACGTGGCGCAGGACATGTGGTGCAGGACACGTGGCAGAGGTCTTGCAAGATGCTGACGTGGCAGCCAGCCTGGCAGACCCATGGTTAAGTTAACCCGGGTACAGTTAAACCCTGGTTAAGTTAATCGCAGTCAGTTAACTCTGGTTAGCTGAACCAGTATCTAGCTAGTTCAACTCTGGTCCAGTTCATCTGGCCTAACCAGATCAGTTTGGTTGGTGTAACCAGAACCAGTTAGTCTGGTTAGACTAACTAGCAGTTACTTCATCTGGTTACTGTTTTCACCCAAAAAAAAAAAAAAAAAAAAAAGAGACAGTTTTGGCTATCAATTTTCTCCTGCCTGTCAGACTTTTACTGTCAGAAAAGTAGTAGAAAACCAGAGAAAAGCAGGGAAAACAGAGCTTTGCAGAAAAAGGAGTATGCATGCCTTTGAGCAGTCAAAAGAGGGAAAAACAGATGCCTTTTGAAGCCATCTGCAGCAGCCAGAAAAGGGCAACATAGTTGATAATGCTTTGACAGTTGTATGGGTACATGCCTTGAACTGACAGCCCGTACTGGCGTAGATTGTGAATGCAAAACACCTCTTGTTGAGGTACCTTTTCTGTTGGAAAAGCAAAGGTAGTGTGCATTAGTTACTTGCACAGTGTGAGAAAAATCTGCAGATCTCAGAATATGGATCAATCACCTATCCAGTGGGATTCTCAAGATAGGGATGTGCATCCAAGACAGAGGAATGTGCCACAAACTCAACAAGAATTTGAACAAATGGTACGCACTCGTATACAAGAGCTGGAAAATCTAAAAAGGGATCCCAGGGCTCAGCATTTGTTTCCAGCAGAGGCTATGCCTAATCCAGTATATGACGTGCCAATGCCAGAGGCACACTCTCGTGTACAGTCTGAGAGAGAGAGATCTCATAGATCTCATAGGAGACGGTCCCATAGTAAAAAGAGATCGAGGCATCGTCACCGATCTCCTAGTCCATCACCGTCTACCTCGAGTTCGACTTCTATGTCTTCTTCTTCCTTATCAGATAAACCATCCAGGAAAAGAAGGAAACACGAGAAGTCTGGGAAGAGAAAATCTTCCAAAGCGACCAGGGAATTTAAAGAGGGAGGAAAATCTGTTAAGTTTATGACCTACAATGGACAGTATGGTCATACAGACAAAGCATTGCAGTTTATCAGACAGTTTGATGCTGCATTCGGTACAGAGAGATTTTCAGAATCCTCCAAGCTAAGAATGGTCAGTCTACACTTGACAGCAACGGCTAGTGCATGGTGGAGTGCACTGACTACAGATGGGTCAGCCCCAAGGAAGTGGAAGGGCTTCAAGAAAGCCTTCTACCAGTAGTTCATGCCTAAACAGTTTAGAGACCATGTTCTTCAAGACTAGGACAGCTTGCACATGGATGCAGGAGATACAGTGGATGGGTACAACCAAAAGTTCTGGGATGCTTATTTGCAGGTTGCACCGTTCAAAAAGATCTCCAAAGGTACCCAGATGAGGAAGTACAGAGCAGGTCTCACTCCAAGAATTCAGGCAGTAGTAAATGCTTTGGGGGCAAAGAATATTCAAGATCTTATGCATTCAGCCTCAGTAGCGAGTCTTGTGCCGCTACAAGATCCATCTACAGTGCCATCCTTGCATGCAGGACGTGCTGATAAAAAGAAAACTGATTTTCAAAAATCAGAAAAGAAAGAGTCCCCTAAGGCTGAAAAGAAAGGGTTTCAGCCTCAGAAGCCGAGGGGTACTCAGTTCTCGAAGACCTATAAGGGCAAATCTCTATTTACCCCTGAACAGATAGCGGAATTCCGTAGAGATGGGAAATGCTTCAGGTGCGGTAAAGAGGGGCATGTGGCTGCCCAGTGCCCAGAAAAGCCTTCATCATCGAAGGGAAAAGAGGCAGAGAAGCCACGAGGACCGCAAAAGCCAATGGCAGGGGGAATTCCTGATATACTGGGTCATGCTCTGAACCCAGAAGAACGAGAATTGCTGCTATCATGGGGCAAAGTTAGAGACTAGCAAGCGCTAATTTTATTTGATCCAGGGGCTACTGATAATTTCATATCAGAGGATCTAGCCCTGAGGCTGGGAATAAAGACGGAAGAGCTAGGCAGGGCTTTGGATGCTGATCAAATGTTTTGTGGGAATCCTGTGCCAGTTACTCCCTTGATAGGGAAGCTCCGTCTACATATTCAGAGTTATGTGGATCAGGAAGACTTCTTCATTTCTCCACTGAAACATTATGATGTAGTTTTGGGGATGCCTTGGTTTCACCGCAAGGCAGTGAAGTTGACTCTTCCTGAAAGAGTGCTGGAATTTGTGCATAGGGGGAAAAATCAGCGTGTAATTGCCAGGAATAAAGGGGACACTATCCCCATTGTATCTGATGTTTCATGCGGTAAAGCAATAAAGTCTGCAATTTCTGCGTACATGGTTTTTGTAAAAGAAAAAGAGAATGATATGCATGCTGAAATGAATGATGCAGACAAAGACAAGTTTCAGTTTCTTGTAAACTTTAAAGATTGCTTTTCTGATGTCTTGCCAGGGGAGTTACCCCCAGAGAGACCAGAAGATCATCAGATAGAGTTAATGCCTGGTAGTGAGCCACCAAACAGACCCCCTTATAGAGTCAGTGCGACTCAGAGAGAGGAGATTATGGCTCAGGTACAGGACTTGCTGTCCAAAGGCTTGATTCAGCCCAGCTCGTCTCCTTTTTGTTCCCCTGTACTGTTAGTACAGAAGAAAGATGGTTCATTCCGGATGTGTGTGGATTATCGCGCACTGAACAAAATGACCATCAAGAATAGATTCCCTATTCCGCGTATTGATGATGTCTTGGATCAGTTAAATGGAGCTTCAGTTTTCAGCAGGATAGACTTGAAGAGTGGCTACCACCAAGTAAGGATACAGCCTCAGGATGTGCATAAGACAGCATTCCGCACAACATTCGGGTTGTATGAATACTTAGTGATGCCTTTTGGATTGACAAATGCTCCAGCCACATTCAATAGAATGATGGATCGCATCTTCCGGAAGTACAGGCATTTTACGGGTACTTTCTTTGATGATATCTTAGTTTTTTCTAAGACAGAGGAAGAGCATAGAGAACATCTTGCTATAGTGTTTCAAGAGCTGAGAAATCATCAGCTCTATGCAAACAGCAAGAAAAGTGAATTCTTCCTGGAAGAAATCCACTATCTAAGGCATATAATATCCAAGAATGGGATACAAATGGATCCAGCGAAGATCCGTGCCATTCAGGAATGGCCAGAGCTGAAAACTGTGCATGAAGTTCGAAGCTTTTTAGGCTTGTGTTCTTACTACAGAAGATTTATCAGACATTTTGCTGATATCGCAGCTCCATTACATGACCTCACTAAGAAAAATGCAGCTTTCACATGGGGATTATCACAGAAGAAAGCATTCAATACACTCAAGGAAAAGTTGACTACAGAGCCTATTCTGGTAGTTCCGGATCTGTATCAGTCTTTTGATGTGGATTGCGATGCTTGTGGAGAATGTGTTGGGGCTGCATTGCATCAGAATGGTCATGTAGTAGCCTATGAAAGCAGGCGACTTCGGGATGCGGAAAGATATTTAGGAATCTATGAGAAAGAGTTATTGGCTGTAATTCATGCTATCCATACATGGAAACATTATCTTTTGGGTGCAGATTTTACTGTCAAAACAGATCACCAAAGTCTGAAATACTTTTTGACTCAGACCAAGCTTTCAGAGAAGCATATGAAATGGGCAAACATGCTGTCAATGTATCATTTTCAGATTGTCCATACCCCAGGAATTCGGAACAGAGTGGCAGATGCCTTGTCCCGAAGACCCCAGGTCAATAATGTAACTATTGCATATCATCAGGACCTGGAAGGCATGAGGGAACAATATGCTCATGATTCTGATTTTGGTGAAATTTTACAGCAGATGCAAGAAGGGCAATCCACCAGTCACTATTCCCTGAAAGATGGGTATTTAATGAAAGATGATTGCCTATGCATCACCCAGGAGATGAGGAAAAAGATTTTGGGAGAATGCCATGCACCTCCCTATGCTGGACATAGAGGAATTACAGCAACAACTCTAGCACTAGAGAGGTATTTCTTTTGGCCAGGAATGCGCAAAGATATACATCAGTTTGTTACTGAATGCCTTACGTGTCAGAAAATGAAGTATGATAGACAGAAGGCACCTGGCCTACTTATGCCTCTACCCGTGCCTCAGGCACCATGGGACAATATTACAATGGACTTTATTTTTGATTTGCCGAGATCAAAGTCAGGAAATGATGGGATTTGGACTATCATTGATAGATTCAGCAAGCAAGCTCATTTCCTTCCGGTTCGCAAAACCATAAAGGCAGATCATATGGCTAAGCTGTTCATGGCACAGATCTTTAAACATCATGGTATGCCTAAGTCCATTGTTAGTGATCGAGATCCCAGAATGACCAGTCTATTCTGGAGAGCTTTATTTGATAACATGGGGACGAATCTGAATTTTTCTTCTTCTTTCCATCCCCAGACAGATGGTCAAAGTGAAGTAGCAAATTTTACCATTTTGGATATGTTGAAATGCTACGTGGGTGACCAAAGTTCAGACTGGGAAAAGTACCTACCGTTAGTAGAGTTTGCTTACAATAATACAGTACATAGCTCTACAGGGAAAGCCCCTTTTGAAGTCATATATGGGAAGGTGATTTTGCCACCTATATTGAGGACTAAAGATGAAATATTTGCAGCTGATCAGTTTGTAAGAGACCTCCAGACAGCTTACAGCCAAGTCCGGACAGCAATTGAAAGGTCTCAAGAGAAACATAAAAGGGCTGCAGATAAACATAGGAGACAGTTGGATCTCAAGGAAGGGGACTGGGTACTTTTAAAGTTTGAAAAAGCTAGGCTCCGCAAGTTTAAAGGCAAACAGAAAGTGTATGCAAAGTTATCTCCCAGATACTATGGCCCTTTCAGGGTTACAGAAAGAATAAATGAGGTTGCATACAGATTAGCATTGCCAGAGCATTGGAGGATTCACAATGCATTCCATGTGAGTCTTCTAAAGAAATTTCAGGGACCAGAGCCTACAGAACCAGTATCAGAAGATCCACCAGAAGTGGATGAGCTGGAGGAAGTCCTTCAGCCAGAGCAAATTGTGTACCATATTGTACGTAAAGGCCCTCAGGGTAAAGAATTTTACAAGTATCTTGTAAAATTCAAGAATTATACGGCATTAGATGCCAAGTGGATGGACGAAGACATGTTATCTGATCATCCACAGCTTTTGGATGTTTACAAGGAAGCTTTTCAGTTGAGGTCAACTGAATAGAAGCCGAGGGGATGTCACCAAATGTAAATATCCTAAGTCAAAGTACAGTTGACCATTTATTTGATCATAATTAAAGAGTTTTATATGTGTTAATTACGGTCAAAGAGTTATTTTAATGGTCAAAGGATTGACTACGGTCAAAGATACTTGACTCTAGTCAAGTAAACCTGACTATGGTCAGAGAGCGTTGACTTCGGTCAACAAGACTTGGCATGCGCCAAGAGGGGTTAACCCCGGTTAACCAAGATGTGCCAACCTCGGTTGGAGAGACTTGGCTATAATTAAGGCGCCCTGACCTTGGGTCGAAGCTCTTTAATTATAATCAAGAGTGTTGACTCCGGTCAACCAGAGAAAATATATATATATTTATATATATATATATATATTTGTTTAGATGTGCACATGTGTTCAGTGGGGACGCCCACCGTGACTAGGATTAGTCCACAGTGTGTTATTTGCATGCAAAGCGCTAACAATTAATGGGTACCATGGTGGTGCGCTTTAATTGATTGTTGCAGGTACTAGAAGGATTATTTTTTTCCTAAGCGAAATGGGAGCCTAACAAGCATTCAGGAAGCGGTTCGTGTGACCGAGAGCTTTGAAGACTCCAGAATGGCCCTAAGTGGCTTGTAATAAGAGTTAGTCTAGATTGTAGACAAGTGGCATGTTGCCAATTTGAATGGGGTTTGAAGCCCTTGTAAAGGAGGATTTCTTTTCACGTAAAAAGAGAAGAGAGAGAGACTTACGAGACAGCTTCCTGCTGAACTTTTGTAACAGTTTTTTTTTCTGAAAGTAATAAAGACCTTCGGGGGGGTCCAGCCCGACAATTTGTCCTGGGCCCTAATGTATGATCAGAGAGAGAGAGAGAGGGAGAGCTGTGGACAAGGGAGAGCGGTGGACAGTTTGAATTTCCGTCGTTGACGTGAAGCCTTAGTTGTTTTATTTCCCCTCCAGTCGGTTTTACTAGGCCTATAAAAGCAGAGGCACTTGCCTCATTTCATTATCCAGCAGCCAGCAGTTCCAGGGCAGAAAGGAGCAGCAGGAAGCCTACTCTCTGGGCCTATCTACAAGAGGTGAGAGAGTGCAACAAGGGCTGCAGACTTAGCCAGGAAGGGCTGGACCTTGGCTGTCTTCTAGGGCAGCAAGGTGCTGAGATCATCACACCTTCTGGAGCAGCCATTCACAAGCAGGTTGGAGCAGTGGAACAGCTATCTTGGGGCCTACATTCAGGAGGACCAAGGGGACCTGTGTGCTGCAGACAAAGCTTGGCAGAGGCTGCCCACCTAGGCTGATTCACAAGCAGTAAGGTGGAGAAGAACACACTGGACGGAAAGTCTACAGACGCTCGAGGTGGAGCACGCGGACTCGAGTTGTCATGATCTGTGACGTATTCCTTTCTCTATATCTAGACTTATGGATGGTTTGATGAATGGACACTTGTGGAAGGGTATGCCCTTTCGACGGGACACTTCCTATGAGGCACAACCCTTCACAAGAGACATTCTATTGAAGAGACATTCCTATTGTAATGTACCCTCTCATCAAGGGTCACACCCTTCACAAGGGGTACACACCTCTTCATGCACATACACTTTGGAGTACACACCTTTTCATGTGTGACTCTTCACTCCCTATATAAGAGAGGCCCAATTGTATGGATGACACACTACAGCTACGTTACAGACACTCAAGCAATACAATTATTCCTTGTTCTCTGCTATTTCAGTCTCCTTTCTGTTCCTACACCATGTGTTCACACACTCACAACCTTAGACCTTAGGACTCTAGATATGATCCCATTACATCAATTTGTCCTTCATGGTCTACGATTTGTGCATAGGCAGCGATGACTTTTGGGCTGATGCATCACACTTGTATGACTTATGTAAGCCGATTGTCTTGTTGCTGAAAAAGGTTGATGGAGACATGCCTTTTATTCTCCCATTCATGCAGCTGCATTTGTGTTGGACCCAGAGTTTCAACACAAGGCAACTGCACAACAAAGTGATGCAGAGGTGGTCCGTGGTTGGAACCTCACTCTTCAGAAGATGGTGCAAATGCCAGAGGCTCGCCGGACAGTGAAGGACCAGCTCGCCAATTACCGCCATAAGGAGGGCATATTTGGATGGCCAGATGCCCAGCATGACAAGTAATCTTAACTCATTTAAATTCTTAAATTTTACTATTTAATGATTCATAATTTTCAGATTTCATGAGCTTTGCCATAAATATGAATTTTATGAGCTTTAAAATTTCAGATTTCGAGTTGGGTCTGTTACATGATGGGAGGATTATGGAGCTGATTCCCCAAAGCTGCAATCGCTTGCCATTCGGATTCTCAGCCAGGGTTGTAGCTCCTCCTCTTGTGAGCGCATGTGGAGCAGCTTTGCCCACATCCATACAAAGAAGAGGAACCATCTCAAAGCACACAGGGCGAACGATCTTGTCTTTGTTAATGCAAACTTGCATTTGCTTAACAAGATGAGGCAGGAGTACACATTGATTTTCATAAGCCTGATGACGCCCTCACTGATGATGAGGAGGAGGGGGAGGAGGACGACGATGATGAGGAGATGGTAGTGGAGGAGGAGGAGGAGGACTCTTGAGCAGCTGAGCTATCTAGATTCTAGAATCTACATTCTAGATTTTGATCATATCATCAGTGATGTAGCCGCTGGCCTTAAGGCTTAGAGCCTAGGCTTTTGGGAATCTGAATTTTGTACTTGACTCTTGAGTCTTGAGTCTTGACTCTTGACAATCAGACATATATGAATCATATATTATATTGCCTTTGGCATTTTGTAACTTGTCAATCTTCAGCTTTTCTCATTAATTTCAGATTTGTCATTTATATTTGTAATATGTATTGCTCACTGCTAAGTTAACTTATAAGCTCTAAGTTCTAAGTTATAATTTGTAACTTGTTCCACACTATGCCATGTGGTAAGTATTATGCACTATGTTTTAAGTTACAGATAGGCTGTAGGCTGTAGCATTCTAAATGTGTGTGTTCTCATCTAAAAACCCCCTTTTCTAAAACCCCCCTTGCTGACGTGGTGTTTCCCTGTTTCAGCCCTCCCAGAAATCCCGAAACGTTTCCGTTTCCGTTTCTGTTCCCCGTTTCCGGTTCCCCTAACCGTGGTTGTACTGTCCTTCGTGGCCATATGGCACTAACCGTGGTTGTACTGTCCTTCGTGGCCATATGGCAGTCTTAGACCTGCCTACTGCTAGAGCCATCTGCTGCAAATCCACAGCCTCCTGCCCACTCTAGCCACCTGTACGTGCTGCTGCCGACCAGGTACAGGTCCATTAACGGCCCCGCATAGTCTGTCCTTCCGCCATACAAGTTCCGTACCAGTCTGGTATCCTTTGCAGCTCCTGCTGTAGCACCTCTGCATGCTGCCTACATGGCAGGCTGCATGTAATCTCTGATCTGCCCACGAGGAGACTTTAGTCCTGTCATGTGGCCTCTCTCAAACCCAATCCCTGCTGCTGGTACACCTCCACCATGTCCTCCTCATTCGGGGGCTCACAGGGGGGGAGGTAAGCACAATAATCCAAACAAACACCTTAGCATCCTTCTCCTCCCACTCTTCCATATTACCTTCCCTGTCGCATCCAATGTGTACTGGGGTTCAGTCCACTCCCATCACCAACTTCCTCACCTTCCTTTCCACCACGTGACTCCACAACTTCAACTTCCAGATCAAGTAGTCATGCCCAATCCAGTTTGCCTCCCTCCCCAAAGTTTGGAAATGGCATCTTTGAAGCCATTGGAATGAAGATCCTGGAATAGACCTAACACCAAAGATGCAACTGATACAAACTCTGCAATTCCTATTTGACAAAGGCACAATTATCTTATTCTAGGTCACCCTTCCTTCTTGCAAAGGTACCTCTCCTTCAGATGTCAGAGTTGATCTTGAATTCTGCACGTCCTTAATTTAGGTCACCTTTCTTTCAAGCAAAGGTCCTCTCTTCCGTGCAGCACACACTTGTGAGTCTCCCTCAGGGCTCTGATATTTGTTAGAATAACAGATGGAGATTTCTTGCCGTAGCCAACAGATGCCCAAGAATGTCACACGTCCTGTAAAACAAATCTCACTCCATCCACAATGCACAAGTATTACTGAGGTAACTCACAAGCAGATTTGCTATCACTATAAAGCCAATAAATAATATACTGCAATTTTTGCCCAAAGCCCAATGCATGCATAGTCTACCAAATAAAATCCCATTGGACCGTGTCAAATGCCTTGGGAATGTCAACTTGTAGTAACAAAACATCCTGCTGAGTATATTTGGCATATTCTATTCCAACGTAGGCGTTTTGCAATATTATCAATAATGTGCCTACGAGGAACAAAATCATATTCGGCAAGATGAAGGCATTCAAAAGAGTGGCATCCTCTTTTATGGCCGGGGGAAATTGTTCCACCAAATCGGATGGTTCGTCATTTGGGCTATCCTTTGGGTTGGTCGATTACTCGTCGCCAACTAGCCGATTGGCTTTTAGCAAATCTGAAAAAAAAACTTGAATATTGGAAGCTAGCAGCATGGCCACTACATGTCAGGTTACGAATTGTTCAATCGATTCTGGTGGCTTATATTCAGTTTTACTTGCCTCTCATAATGTTCAGCAAGGCAGAACTTTCTTCTTTTATGTCCACCGTTCTAATAATTTTTTGTCCATTCAAAACATGGAAAAAAGAGTTTGAGATGACTCTCGCTACAGCATCTCTGTTCGCCAAAAATGCACAAGGGTTGAATATACATTCAAGTGCATATTCTTGCCCATAAGGGGAAAATGATGCTGCAGTTCTTACGGGGGTCTCAGCCTTAGGCTGCTATGACACGTCATTTGTTTTTAAAGCTCACCACTCTTGCTTTTGGATATTGGCAGCCTACACAATGGGATTTCATTTTGGGTTGTATTGAAAGATCAAAAGCTGTCCTTTGGTCTCTCATATATCACTGGATTGGAAGCATGTCCTCTCTCATTTGGAATGGCATGGTCGGGATTCTTTGCAGGGAAACTCTCTCAGAGAAAAGAGCATATACATTGGTCAAAGGCTTTTGCCCCTCCATTGGCAATGCAAGAGCCTAGACGCTCATATTTTCTTAGCTTGAAGGGGATCCACTCAGTTGCAGATGTCATTCATGATGATGGGATTCCCCTTTCTTTTCCTTTGGCTACTGCAAAATTTGGTCTTGGCATGCATTATAGATTCATGTGGCAAACTATTACTGGAATGCTTCAGCCTTTTCAGCCCATTCCGCCTTTGGAGCTCATAGGACGTCTTCAGGACTGGACACTTTCTTCTCCAAGGTCATCTTGTCGCCCTTTGAGGCTGCCACATATTACTGTCTCTTATTTATATAAAGTGCTTTTTCCTCCACCATGGGTTTCTCACAAGGCGAATCAGCTTTGGCGAATGAATTGCACTGCCAAGTGGTGGTAGAAGAGATTCGGACAGATTCAGAATTCAAATATTCCACTCTGACAACAGGTCTTTTTGTGATGAGTTTTGTTGGGAGTGGGCAACTTTTGACACACAGGAATATTGCTCCGACTGTTTGTCGCAGATGTTTCGCTCCACGGGATTTTGTGCCTCATCTCCTTTGGCATTGCTCCCATACTTGTGATTTTTTAAGCTTCCTTGGGCAACATTTGCGAGCTCACTTTCCAAATGCTACCTTTGGAAAGTTCTTTTGGATCTCGATCGGTTTTTTGTTTGGGTTCGCTACTGGGCACTCTAGACTCTATGGAAGGCTAGAAATCATAGAGTCTTTGGTGATCCTACTTTTTCACTTTTTTCTTTCTTCACGCACTCTCTTCAGCAATCTTTCTGTGATTGCTCGCAAACTAAGTACATAGATCCTGATGTGTATCTGTCTTATACTGAGATATTCTCGTGATGTATTTTTCCACATCCCATTTTGGGATAGTGATTATGTAATATAAAGCAACAAAATTTTCACCCAAAAAAAAATGTGTTTTTGTATGTTACACACACACACTTCTTTTTTTGGGGTGAAAGAACCTATCATTACAGGAAAAAAAGTGTGTGTGCACCGACTCATCAGCACCCACCGGTAGACAATAGTATTTCCTTTGTCTCTCCTAAACAAGCAATTCTAAGCATAAATGTTCAAAAAAAAGATAGCTAATAGGGGCAATGCACCACGTAAAATAGAGAGAAATAGGACTACTACAAATCCAAAAATGCCCGAGGAAGATGGCTTCCCCATCCCAAACATTGGAAGAAACAGGGGAAAGAGAAACCACCAAGGGGACAGTAGGAGTGCCAGGAGAAGGTGTCCACACCTTCCTCAAAAGGACCAGCCCAAACGATTGGCATTTGATGATTGACTCCTTACTTAAACAGTGCAAGCGGCAAAGACGTGGCTTTCTGGATCAACTGGAACAATAGTCCCCTCAGAAACACCAAAATTCAATTCCAAAACCAGTGGAAGAACAGATAATTCAGGATGTGGATCTGGAAGATACTCCTTCAAGCATTACAGCATCCCGATCCAAACAAACACCCATCTTTTCACTCATCAACCACATTGTGCATAGAATGAACGAGGAGGCCTCTATGGTTTCAGCTACATTTGTAACTTGCCTCATATTTAAAGCCCATTTGTTGTTGTACTTCTAGTACAAAAAGAGAAAAAGTGGTCCGAGCAAGTTGCACTAGGATTCAGATCCCAAAAATAGGACAAAAATAACCTCTTCATAATCTCATTACCTACTCTCCGCCTGTAATTTCCATCGTATTCGTTGGCTTGCAGGTGTGGTAAACCCTTAAGCCAATACGCTAGATATTGGAGCAGTCAACCGCTTCCGTAAACACAATGTGCACTCTGTGCCTCACCCCCATCCTCTCATGACTATATTCCACTCCATGCAAGAGCAATGGACTATAATCTTATTGAATGAAGAGTACTTGCAGCTCTTGCAAGCCTTTTGTAAGGTGAAGTCTGGAAAAAATCCAATAAATATTACCACCAGTAAATGCCAACTACTGACGGTATCATTATTGTATTAGCAGTATTTATACTATTATCACCTGTAATAAACAACCCGCCAGTATCTAACCTATCACTGCCAATTGTCCAGTTATACCATTGGTAAAGTTAAAATTATTGACAGTATTGATCTTTATGTTCCTAAAAAATCATATTTTGATTCGGCTTCAAGCGCCGGATCTTCGATGACTGGCACTATCAATACAATTTTTGGATCTCAAGAACGGCATTCCAACAAATTTGCCAGCGGAACATAGATCAGAATTCTAGCTCTTGAGCCAACCTGCCATGCTTCAACTATGCCCTCTTGCACCATTACACCACAGACCGAGCCTTCTTTTCTACATCCTTTAGTTGAGCCTTCCAGATAATTCCTGAAGGGTGCTTTAACTCCAAGTGTAGACTTCAGAGACATCCCCTCACCTCTCTTCTCTTATATCTACTATGAAAATAGCAAACCAACATGTAAATTTGTTTGAACCATCACTGCTCTGCCTGTCGGCTGCATGGCCAACCAGGTACTGGCACTAGGCAGCCTTATTTCATATAGCAACTGTCGAGTCATGCAATTCCAATTTGACACATAGCCATATACAGATAGTCAGTCTTGCATGTAGCATTTCTGCAGGCTGTGACCTGAGAACTGACTTGTGCCATCTTTCAAACCCAAGAGCAGAGAGAGTTCTACGTAAGAGGGCGACTGCAAATCAAACTCTTTACTCCAAACTGGTTAGAAAGAAGGCAAGCCAATCAGAAGATGGCCCTTTCGAACTTCAAATAAAGTTCTCTTTGCATGATCTATTGTGCAGTGCGAGACTCTGGGTCCGCTACAAGTGCTTCAAAGTTCATCATACATCTCAAAGGCAAAGTGCAGAGTGACTTCTGAGTTGAAACGTGCAAAGACCAGGCTGAATGCATACAACGTAATCTTCCTGCATAGGTTTTTCATTACATGTGCACGCATTATAAATCACTTTCCTATCAGTCACAATCCCATCTATTACCCTGGAGCAAGACGGATGAAAACAAAACCTTTTCGGCCTGACCGACAGTTCTTGGGAACCCATCCAGAACGAATCCTTTCTCGCACGATGTTCTCTTTATGGCTTCGTCAATGATACCGACCACTAATTCATCCGAGACGAGGTCCCCCTACAGTTCCGTCATTGAAACTTATGTTCAAAACGCGAAACAAACGAGGCTTGCAACCTATTTTAGCAAGAATTGAGGTTAGGTGAGTCCCTACCTTGTCCATAGCTTCTTTAGCTTTCATTCCCAAAGGAGTCTTCGCAGCCACCGCTGATCGAAGCATATCTCCCGTCGCCAAATGACAAAGACAGTATTCTTCTTTTAGAAGAGGTGATTGCGTTCCTTTCCCACCTCCAGGAGGACCTGCATGCCGATTGATATCTGAGAGCTGCATTTACGTTTATCCCCACCCACTATCCTGAACAATAAATAGTATCTGCGTTGTCTGGCGGAACTCGCATGTCTGCGCATCGGTGTCCAGTGCGACCGAGTTGAGGGTAGGAACGAACACTAGATAGCAGCTCGGTCAAAATGAGCTAATAGAAAACACACAGATCGGAATTGTCGAATCCAGAGCATTGAAATACTGAAGCAGAAGGCAACGGAGAGAGGTACCGATGAGAATGACGCGCTTGTCCGGCTTAGGCGCACATTTCAAACGGCGAAGAAGCTCTGTCATGAGGTCAGTGGTGTGAAAATCGGCCAGATCCGCGGAAGAAGCCATGGTGAGGATGCAAACACCTGGAGAAGAGCTGTGGGGTGTGATGAGAGGGGAAAGGCAATCAACAAAAAGCAGAGGGGGACTACAGAGATTGCAGGAAAGGAAGAATGGAGGATTGCTGAAACAACGAGCTAAAAATTCTCTCTTCTTCTCTACGCTCTGTCTCTCTCTCTCTCTGCCCAACATGGGTTTAGTGCCTAGGCACAAGTAAAACATGGGTACACAAAAGCCAGACACGCCCAGATGAGATTTTCCAACACCAGCAATGGACAGGCAGGCCAATACAGATTTGCAGTTGATGTGCACTTGTCCAAATGAGAGATGGCAGAGTATATAATATATACCTGCACCAAGATATCGCACAGCTTGAGGAGGCAGCAGAAATTGAAGGGGCAGTGTGGGTGAGAGTGTCTTTGTTTCTTTTCACTCCTTTTTTTAAAAAAGAGTGTCTTTGTTCCCCCCCAACAAAAAAAAAAGCGTGATCTCCGCGGCCACACAAGAGCCGTTGCAAGCACCTGTAACAGCTGATGTGGCAAACAGATGGCAAATGGAAGACGAAACCTTGCACAAGTAGATAAGTGCCCCGACAACCAATAACAAGCTGACTCTCCTTGAGTATGTGCCTATAAATCCATCAAGGTCCAACATACTTCAGGCAGGCATGTGCCCCTGATTGTGATACCTTCCACCAAGCAGCCCATGAAACGGGTGTGCACATCTACCCTCCTTTACAAATTGAGGGCTATGGTAAGTGAGTAAATACCAAGTAAGCTTGTTGTTTGTTGCTTGCTAGGTTGGTGTTTTCAGGTCCCTTCTTTATGACTTTACACACTCTCCAAACATAAGAGCCTTTGCACACACAGCGTGGAGCGCACGCAGGGGCGCTTTGCTTTCATTCATGCCCCAAAATATATAAAGGGCACTTAGGATTTGTGTGATGCATCCTCGATACTCACCTTGGATTTCTAGAGTGCCAAAAATGGCACCCATGCACAATTCCTTGATGAGAGTGACTAGGAACAACCAATCACACTAGAGGCCAAAGACGACATATGCCAGCATGTGGCATGAATTCTTTGAAAAATGGTTCATTAAATACCCTTCAGCTCCGGTCATCACAAGAGGCGAAGAAGAGTCGTGAGCAAAAATTCCTCCATTTGGGATGTTGGCCAACCACATCCAAAGCTGCACAGGCTGCACTCAAGATGTGCACAGGCTGCACTCTGTGATTTGTTGTGACTCCCCGAGTTAGTACTACCATTCACACTTGGCTACATGTAATTCTTCTACAAGCAACGCCTTGCCTTGGCATTGCATCATTGAACTTTTAGCCTTGCTAATAGTGCAAGGACCGCCTCTTAATCTCCAATTCTGGATCAAGTCTGGCAAGCATCACCATAGGCCATTCTTGTTCATCAAGTCTAGCGACACGATTTGTCTCAACAAAGCTAAGCACCTTGCCCTCCCATGAGAGGTATGGTTTACCCTCAACTTAAAGATCCTCACCTATAAAGTTCAAGGGCCTACTTGCATATAAGATGTCCTTGTGCGATATGAGAAGAAGGTGACCTTACAATGCACTTACAATTGCAACATGCATGGCATGTGCATAAAGGAGCTAGACATGAAATTCACATGATGGTTTCCCAATTGCATGCACTTACAATTGCAATGTGCATATTCATGAAGGAGCAAGACATGGAATTCACGTGATGGCTTTCAAGCTATAAATAGAGCATGCTACCATAAGTGGCTATGTTGTAAATGTTAGAGACAAAAGCAAAATATAATACATCCTATGATCTCATGGAAATAAAATGTCCTTTCTTCAAGAATAAACTTTGGTGGTCCACACTCTCCTTTGTAATCCTTTGTCTCCCAGATGTATCTAACAAAGTTATTAGAATAGCTTGAATTTGACTGTTTAGTCTCCTAATTACAATGTCAACACAAAGATCATGAGAGATGCCACACTAGGCTCATCCTTACCGAGGTCTATAAGCATCATTATTGGACATGTCTCACATATATAAAAAACAAAGTGATTCCTCTAGGGGGGTGTATATAGAAATTATGTCATCCCCACTATTGATCTATTATGTTAACCATAAAGAGTATGAGACATTTTAGAGGCATTGGACATTATCTATATTTGAGGAAAGGCTTAGTTGCCCTTGTAATTTAAAAAAGCATTAATTACCTTCACATTTTGTTCAATTCAAACAGTACAAAAGTTTTAACCTTTCAGCTTAAAGTTTGGATACAAGTGATAGAACCTTCATAGATGATTTAGTAGTTTGTATGATTTTGAAAGGGTATTAAAGTTGCATTTAAGTTTAGGATTCCATATATTAAATGCATTCAATGTGTTTTGTACATTAGAGGCAAGATGCAAGTTTCTTGACTTTAAAGAGGAGCATCTGACCATGGCATAGACTTCAAGTTAAAAGCCCTTGTAGGTACCTTCACTAAGATCACAATCCTTCCCCCAAGCAAATGAATAGATTTAGTGAAAAACAAGATAAATCTTTATGAACACACCTCCAACAAAAGACTTTTTAACACTCAATTTCAAAATATAAGACTAAAAGTTTCTAGGATTTACTATAGCTTCCTTTATAGATCCTACAGTGTATAATTTTAGATCTAACAACCAGTATGAGAATTTCTCAAGAATTAAAACAAACTATATTTTCCTTCGATTTGGCAAATAATATCAGTTTAATTGCATATATGTCCTTCCACCTATCATCTATTGCCACCTACAATATTAAGAGTAACGTTAGTATGCTTTACAACATTTTAGTGGATCAAAATTTCTTAAAATGAACTACTAATTCCTTCCACCTTAAAATACTATTGTTTTTGGCATACAAGCCCTTTCTTTGATAATGCAATTCAAACTGATAGCATGGCTATGCCACCTCCTCAACTCTACAACCTTGGCTGTAGATCTTGTTGACCTTATTCTCTTGCATTTTTTTCAAAAGCCATTCTTAATCTCTTTGAGTGAGTCATTTCCTTGCATGGATGTACTTACATCTTGATTTTATTTACCAAAATACGTCCATAATCTCTGAAACATACAAGAACATCTTCTAATAACCATTGCTCAAGAAATACCGAAACATACAATTCCTCATGTAGATGTTCTTAAATCGAGATTTCCTATTTATCAAGATACATCTACTAACGACCACCAATCAAGAATTGATACATTTGTCAAAAAAGGCTCTACAAACTCTTTGTCGTATTTCTTAATCGGGCATGGGGTTTTCTTATGGACGTTAATATTAATGCCCAATCATGTATATCCAAAATCCCCCAAAAGATCAGTCGTGTACATTATATATGCACATAGTAATCAATCCACAAATCTTAAATCAATGAGGCTAATTGTTCTTAAATCATTTGAATTGTATGTATATCCATGATAATGGCATTGTATTTATGTCCATTATAATGGCACTATAGTGTAAGCATGTTGTACTCTTGTTTTTTTCCTTTTTAAAAACATGAGAGCTTTTATATGTGAAAGAATGGAGATTTTTGTTGTAACTTAGAAATATTGTAGTCAAGAGAGAACCTGAGATGCGGGTTTTTTTTCCTCTAGAGAAATAAAATTGTTGATCAAGTGGTCAGTAGCACCTATTAAAAAAAGAAAGTGGCCCCTCACTATAGTGAGACATGCATCTAATGTCATTGAGGTTGGTCTCATTACTATCATTAGTTGTGCTTACATAAATTAGCAAGCTCTTTTGGCTACCATATTCTATTAAAGGCGATTGTTACTCTGAACAATGTCTTGCCACACAAAAGTAATGGTAGGTCCTATAAAAAACACACAGTACAATTGCCCCAATAGAGGAGAAACAATGTATGTCCCCTAGTAATAAATGATATCTCTATATAGGCTAACCCACAAATCTAGCTCTCATAAATACAATTGCATATACATTGGTCCATATTGCTCATACTTTGAGCATTGTGTGTCAACTAGAAGTATTCTTAAAATATATTAAAAGCGTAATGTGTAAGCTATAACTTTTCTTAACAATGACTAAATTAGAATGTCAACATCTAATGCTAATCTAGAGTTTAATAGCTCTAAACAGACCCATAGCAATGGAATTCAAGATCACTACATAAGCTATTTGCTACTCTATATGATATATTTTTTATATTCTTTTTATTTTTCCCAAAATAGCTTAGGTGTATAGGACCCTGCCTAGCTCGTAAATATTATTATGGTGGGTAGGTCAACCTCTTACATATTCTATATACTTAGCATAAACAATAGGAGGATGTCACAACGGGCCACATAGTTGTGCCAATAGAGAAGAACATATGTGTGTCTCTTGCTAAACAGTATGTAGGCTAGCCAATAAATCTATCTCTCACAATCACAATTGTGTACTATGGACCAAAGGGTTCATGCTTTGATGCCCTAGGGTGGCAACTAGAGTACTCCTAAATACTACAAAGTATAACATATACAAGATATATGGCTTTTCTTAACAATAATCATACTAGAATCTCAACATATAATGCTAATCTAGAGTTGAACAGTTCTAAATAGACCCATAGTAATGGAATTTAGGGGTCACTAGTAAAATTTATTTGCTACTAAATAGACTCATAGTAATGGAAGTTAGGGGTCACTAGTAAAATTTATTTGCTATTAAATACGATAAATTTTCATATTCTTTGTCTTCTTTTCTAGTAGCCTAGGTACATAAACCCCCTCCTAGCTTGTGCAAATTGTGCTTGTGGGCAACCTCTTAGATATTTTATATTCTAAGCATAATCTATAAGAGGAGGTTGGTAAGGCAAGAAACTCCAGAAGGAGAGAGAGCATAGTGAAGAAAGAATGTTTAGTTTGTTGTTTTGAGGCATGGTCAAAAAAAAAATTTAAAGAAAGAATGTTGATGTCGTTAGGAAATAGTTGTGCAACAAGCTACCTTGTTGGGAGCATCATTAGATCCACTTTCCATATGCTTCTTCCTTCCTTACAACCCACGTCAATACTTTTGTGGCAAGTAAACAATAGCTAGTGCAATGGACATTCCTATCTAACATTGATTTGCCCAAGGCAAAGGTCTCTTGCATGGGCCTTCCAAATGAAGTTTCATACTTCATCCCACGTTGCCTTCTATTTGTTGAGAATGGTGTAAATTGCACCATAGTGTTCATGGGATAAACCCTTACCCTAATAGAGTACAATTAGTCATCTATTGTGCAATCCTCTCTCCCCCCTTGGTCGTTTGACATGGAACTAGAGCCTATGGTGCTCTATTCTTTGTATAGAGAGCGTAAGCTCTTACTTTTTTTAGTCCAAAAAGCTCACAAATCCACTTTCTGGAGCTTGAGTTATCATATTTTGAGTGTTTGTGTGCTTTGAAAGCTAACTTGAGAGATAGTATGAAAGGATTTGAGTGAGGAGAGAGTCCTTATTGCAGGTTTCGTGTTTATATGTCCATGGTTCCAAATGCCTCATGTGCACTCTTTGAGTGCCACCTTGCCACAAGCAACTTCTCCTACAAACTTCAATATTGGCATAGTTTTAAATATAGTCTGCAACATAGCACTAGTTGCGCTCTTTCAAGTAACCTGTAAGCCTAGACTCTAGCCTTCAGTGTATACAAGACTCCAATCTTGATCTATTCCTAGCATTTCCTACTTCAACATATTTCTCGATCTCAAACGATCTAATTGAATTGCCTTGACCATCATTTCTTCCCTTGCTTGCATTCCAACAGCATCTTGTTCAGCATGAAGGGATTCTTCTTCCAATAAAGTGATTCCCCTTCCTTAATAAGCAGAATTTAGGCTTCCACCCCATGCCACCACATCTGTGTGGATGAGATGAGGCAGGATATGAAGTGCAAAATAGAAAAGCAACCATCTTGTAGCCAAAAAGGACCATGGTGGCAAGTGAGTTGTTCAACTCTATGGAAGATTTTCCAAAATTGTAACAAAAAGAGCGTGCTCAAAATGATAATGACAATGTGCCACCTGATCAATGTCATATATTGGTCCAACTCAACTGCTAGCTTAGTAGCCACTTCAATTAATACCTCATCTACACCTTAGGCATTGACATGTGGCAAAACAAATAAGCCTTTGATCAACATTAACATATTGTAATGATCAGTTTTCCTTTCCATTGCATTTCATTGTTTCGTCTTGTGCACTCAAAGTAAGGACACTCTAAATTACAGCACCTCAAGTAGCGTGCACATCTACTTATTCAAACCATTCCATTGAAAGAGTCTTGAGAGCTTGTTGGATACAGGGTCCAGACATGACTATCATACTATTGATCCATCCCAAACATTCTAGACCCTTGAGGATGTGGTGAAAATTCAAACAAAATGTAACCGTTATACTATTGTGGCAACTCTAGAACTTGTTGTATAGTTTCAGCATGCAACAAAGCAACATGCAAAGCACTATTAATTGGGAGCTTTTCAAGCATGCTGATCACACTCACAATGTTTAACCTTCTTTTAGAACTTGTAGTCCTTTGTGTCATGACTATGGAGAAAACAAAACCCGACGTTGGCTCTATCTTGAATTCGAAATCTCGTTCGTCCAACTCTAAGGGTCGATGAACAATGCCAACATCTTAAAGTCCAGCCCGCTCATGGAGAACAATGTCATCATTTTGCAAACCAAAGAAATCAGTGAGTTGTACAAGAGAAACCTCACAAAAAGGAGTATCATATCTGATATCTAATGACTTTGAACCATGCATGATGATAGGCAAGGATGGCATTATGAGAGGAAAAATGAGCTCTACAATAAGGACGAAGGAGCAGTAGAAAGGTAAGGATGGCAAAGAAATATTTGTGGAAACTTAATCAACTAAGACAACATAGGAAGATAGGGGCTAGGAAAGATGTTCACTCAAACCCTCATCTATTTACTCAAAGAGATTTGGTATGGTGTGCTGTATGCAAACAATATCATGCTAGTATGGAATGCCCGCAAATGAAAGCTCAACCAAACCTCTATTGTGCAAGGTGGGGAAATCAAGAAACATATCAATATCATACTCAAAGAGCCCTAACCTTATCAAATATCATCAAGGAAACCTCTTGCCTTGATAGCACCACCAAATGCTTCAAGTCAAGTACAACAATCATGTCAAGTGGTAAAACAACCACAAAGAGGCATCTATAGGGTAAAAGATTCCCATTGCCTACCAATGAACCAGGTGACAATAGAGGATGTGTAAGATTTGGACTATACTGGCTACGAGGGATGTGGGAGTGCTTTCTTGCTACATGAGGAAAATGCCTCAATGAGACCCAGACACTACATAATCGAGGATGATTATTAGATTTTGGTATTCTAGGCCTTGACATAAACACCATGACAAGACAAAAATAGCAATGTGAGGGGACATCCCCTATAGTGTTATCATTCTAATGTAATATTACTCACAACTTAGAGGAATCCAAGATGCTATAAATCTCTTCAAACATAGTCCTCATTTTAGGAGTTTGTATGGTGTATTAGCAGACTCCTTTGGATTTGATGACTCAACCTAGTTGAGCTCAAGCTTGTCGCACCACTATCTTAGTGGGCTCAAAGAAACAAAATCCTCAATGAAGTGTAGTCCATTAAATGGGACTAAAAAGACCCTATGTAAAAAAGCAAGAAAAAATGTCATGCACAACTCTAGACTTACAAACATGGCATGTTAAAACATAGTCTAATGAGAAAGCAATATAAGTCCCACTCAAATCAAATATTGGACTTGAGGAGGATCATGCTAATACATTGGTAACTACTTACTCCATTACCACTCCTTCTTTCTCTGAGAGGTCACAGATACTCAACTCTGATCAATCCACACAAACTATAACCACTACAATCACTCAAGCCATACAATGCTAGTTACAATAGAATCTTGCACTAGAAGCAACACATCACTAGAAGATTTATCAAGCCTACCAATAATAATTACACAACCAAGGATCCAATATAGACATATGAAGCAAGAAACCAAGGAAGGTTCAAACAAGTGCACAAAAGGAATGATCTTCATCAACAACACTCCAAGTTCCAAGAACCATGATCTTTGCATGGTCCATGGTATTGGCGGGAAGGAGGGCATGTTAACCAATTGGTTAATAGTATGTCCTTTGGAAAAAATTGTAGTATCTCATGATTTGTACTAAAGACATGTAATATCATTGATTAGATGAGCCATATAACTTGTTTTCTAGACAATGACTAGCAAAGAATAGAGCTATTGGGTCAATTGGTCTAAAGGAGTGAGAATAGAGGCTAGTGTAGAATTAGATTAAAATTAGGGTTTGGATAAGGGTCAACGTTTTGGCTTTGGTGTTCGTTATGCATTGTGGAGAACACAAGCTCTCTTTCTTCCAAGATTTGGTTTTTGTGTCTACTCCCTACTTGTTTCCATTCCTACATTCCATTCCCCATTCACCATACTCACACTCTCTCCTCTTCTCACTCTCTTCACTCTGTTCTTTTCTTTTGGAGAAACTCATGAGATGCAATCTGGGAGCTACGGAGGTGACACCTATGGATGGCATTGTGAGATGTAAGCTCTCAAATGAGGGTTAGAAGGAGGTGATATTTCACCTTAAAGTCCTTGCGACACGTTGAGAGGTTGGTGGTTAGCACCTTAACACAAAGAGTTCAAGACTATGGGAAAAACACAAACTAGTCGTTAAACTAATTGCCTTAGATCAACAATGGGGGAGAACATGTTTCTAAGGAAATCGCTATAGCTTTGGCAAGCAATGGGGAACTATAGAGAGTTTTTGTTGGCCAAAAACATAGCAATAGAATGGAGTAGTGAAAAGGGACCAACCATTGTTGATTTTTCAAGGAGCGTGATGCAAAAAAAGGACACAATTAACAAGTTTTGAGTAAAGAAATTTGCGTAATAATTTATTTGCTGAATCAATCCCCTATCAATGCTTTATGTGATATGACACTAGAGGAATCATGGAGTGGACATAAGCCAAATGTCTAGCATCTTAGAGTGTTTGGATCAATTGCCTATGCTCATGTGTCAAAATACAGGAGGGGTACGTTTGATTCCAAGAGTGAGACGTGCATTTTGGTTGGGTATGCAGAGAGGAACACAATGCTTATAAGTTGTACAACCCTATAGCTCATAAAATGTTTGCTTCTAATGATGTTTGTTTGATGAGAAGGTAAAGTAAGATACTCCATCATGGTTATAAGGAATCACATGGAAGAGTAGACAAATAAGTGGTTGGAGATTCTAGAGATGTGGATTTATGGACATCCACAAAAAGTGGAATATATGATGACATGCTACATAGCATTAGTAGGAGCAATCAAGAGAATGGGGCAGTGACTCCTTGACATTCTATAAATTCTCAGCTAGAGAATGCATCTCATGGTCATCATGACGAAGAAGCCACATCATACAAACAAATGCCAAGGTGGGCAAATAATTACTGGATGTATCAAATAGGATCATCAAGGATATAAAACCTAGAAGGCTACAAACAAGCTATAGCTATTGTGTGGCACATGTCAAAGAGCCTACGAACCTCAAAAAGGTGATAGAATCAAGGGAATGGGTTGATGGTAGTAGTAATGGCATTTTTAAAAATGAAGCTTGGGAGTTGGCGGACCTATCAAGGAAAAGAATGTCATTGGCTTCAAATGGGGCTACAAGATATGCTCAACAAGAGGACATTGTCTATGAGGAGACATTTGCATGCATCATAAGGGTGAAGAAAATCCACCTTATTCTTTCTCTTGCTTGTAAATGGGGTCACAATTACATCAGATGGATGTTAAGTCTACATTCCTCAATGGAGAATTACAAGAAGAGGTATATTTGTGGTAACCAAAAGGACTTGTGGAAAAAGGATACGAGGATCTTGTGTACAAGCTAGAGAAGGCATATCTCCATTTTCTATCTCTAATCCTTAGCTCCATTTTCTAATTGGTCTTCTTTATCTCCATTTTAATTCTCTAATTCTTTTCCTATTATGTATTGGGCTCTATTTTTCAATCATGTCATTCCAAGCACAAGTATGTTTTACATACCTTAGCTCTATTTTTCTTTGATTGTAAAAGGGTGGATGCATGATAAGGTGGTACAAAAAGTGGTGTCCGGGACATTGCTATGTTGGTGCTTTTAATAGTGCTCTACAGTGTACAATGTATGAAAATTAAAAAACATAGCCCATAACTGAATTCAATTGCATGTCATCTTGTAACGACCTATAATGACCTCCATGTCGTGTCTCTGCCCCCCACAAGCTCCTCTTTGTCTTTGTCTTTGTCACTCTCTCTCTATCTCTCTCATTCCCCCTCCTTGCATCCGAGCTCTATTTGTTTGTCTTTCACCTGTGCAAGAGGAAGGTGCTTTGAGCGAGCTTTGAGCTGTGTGTGTATGTGTGTGTGTGTGTGAATTTTGGTGAGTTTTTTGCTGGTGTTTGATATCGATTCCAATAGTTCCAAGAAATTCCTTTCACAATGTTGGTCTATTCACGTTCATGGAAAATGCACTATTGTTTGTGCTGATTTTGCAATTCTAGTAATGCTCTCTGCTTAGCCAGCTCTTTAAAGACAAGAAACATGGTTGTGGGTTTAGTTCCTGTCCGGTGTCTCTTGATTGATGCTCTTAAGCAATTGTAGCCTGCACACACTCTCTCTCTCATGCTCTTCGGTTGTTTTATTTCTCTGTAAATACATTGTTATATGATCTGTTCAGTGATCCTCTTGCTCAGTTGTTGTTGTGTTGCACTATTCAGACATACTTTCTTTAACATGGAGGGCACACAGATGATTTCAAGAAGCCATAATGATTTGTGCAGATGCTCCATCCCTGCATCCTCAACGTGCACCCATTGTGCTCGAGACCACTGCACAGTTATAAGGGAATATGAAGTGAGAAGAAAAATGGAACAATGCAACAAAGCAAGGCTTCAAGAGTCCAACCTCACTACTGATGAAAGAAAGAGGAAAAAAGTTTGTCACGATGTGGCAATGTTTTTTGCTCAACAAACAGCTGGAATGGATAATGGAGCAAAGAGAGACATATTGGATAGATTATAGGAACATACTGCCCTGAGAGTAGCTCAACTACAAGAAATAAGAGATAAATCTAGTGTTTAGGTAGCTCTCCTATGTGGTGTTTGCAATACCCTTGGAACGGTGAAGTGGTGAAAGTCATCAAATGAACTATTTTTCAAAAGGTCTACTTTGATGATGTTAGTGAACGATGGGACAGAAGGGGCTCCCAATCTAAACATTTCAGCAACTTCAAGAGTTTTAAACATTCATAGGAGGAATTTTTATGCAGCCAAATCTAGACTCCTTTTAAAGGAGGAAGAAAATCTCAAAAAACATAATCTGAAGTTAATAATATGATTATTGATTTAGGCATAACATACCACCAAAAAAGGTATCACACCCATCTCATGTAGACTTTTGCAAAGAGTAGGATATCCAAGTAGGGTCGCCTCTCCTTTGTAGGATCCCATCCATAATCCTTTGCCTGTATTAAATTGATGATTATTATGTTCAAATAAATATGGAGTATTGAGTTATTTTTAAAAATATATATACTTATACTCACAAATTGAGCAAGAAAGGTTGCTTTCCTCCTTTGCCCAAGCATTGCATTATCCCCTTTCTACTATTTGTCTTGTTACATCCTTTTGATGTGTCCATGTCTGCATTGTTTATGTGATATAAATGTAATGGGAAAAGAATGACATTTGTAATATGTGCAAATATAATGACTTTCAAGATGCATATGTGATATATGAAATATAATATTTATGAATTTTAGTTACCTTTTTTGTTCTTATTTCTTTATGAAAGAAAATTAATGAGGCCTTTGATATACTCAAAGTTCTCATGGGCTATTCTACACGTGCTTTCTTCTTGCATTCGATGATAAATAGGAACTTGAAAATTGTTAGGATACTAAATGCAAGAGAAGAGTGTTTTACAAAAAATACATTCACATGAACTAGTACAACTACAAAGAAAAAGATGACATTATAGAATATAGGTATGACATTGTCAATAAACTAGAGTTTTTTTATCTTTCATGGTTTTCAAACAAGGTAGAATCTCAAGAAAATTCCATTTGCACTTTATATTCATTAGAGTGTTTTTTAATAGCTTGCTCAATGGTTGGTACTAAAACACTAATATGCTCAAATAAATTGTTATTTGCATGATATATCCATTAAAGTTTTTCTTAGCTTGCATAAATACAAATGATATTTTAGACACAAAGACAAGACCACTTCAAATCACATTTGAAGAGGGGGAGGAAAAGCATTCATTACATGATCATAATGAGATGTTGAGTAGATTTAGTAGATATATGATTCATCATAGGTATGAGATGGTATGCTTGTAGTGAGATATTAGTACAAGAGATGACTTTCCATCATCAGTTATGAGTACTAGTGCTACAACAGAGACCTCTGGCAATTATCTAGTTCCTTCTAGGGTGACACTGCTTGTAAGCAGTTACAATCATAGGGCATATGGTTCTTGGCTATAGCATGACTTTCCTCATGATCAAGAGGAGTTCTTGGCTATAGCATAACTTTAATCATGATCAAGAGGAGTTCCTGGCTATATCATGACTTTCCTCATGATTTGGAGGAGTTCTCTTATTGGGGTCATGAATACATGATAGCTCCATCTACTGTCAGTGGTGTTGGTTGAATGATTGTATATTTTGTAGGATGTTCATGCGCCTAGCAATCATGGTGTCACATTGATGCAATTTTATGGCCCCGAGTATTCATGGGGTAATTGGCATCGACTATCTACATCTATGCTTAATTTGTTATCCTATTGATTTTGTAGGGAGATTCCTGCTCGTAGGCAATGAGAGTTAGTAGGATCACCCCTAGCTATTCCATTGGGTTGCCTCATAAGAAATGGATAGTTTTTATTCTAGACATATGGATTTTCATACTTATAACTTTCTTGTGCAATGCAAAATGATTTTTAGTAATTATCTATGAGTATGAAAGTAAATAAAACATCAAAATGTTCTTTTCATGATATATGAGTCTGTATGTGATCCTATGAATAGTTTTTTGATTAGTTTTGTGGTAATATGTAGATTGAGGATGAAGATAATGAGATGTATGGCAATGTAAATAACATCTTTGGTTCCTCACCATGGAACTCATATTTTGCAATCAACACTATAATATGTCAAGTCAATTAAAGAGAAGTTGCTTCCACTATATAGAATCACCAAGGTTGAGTGCAATAATTCCTAAACCAATGTGGGACAATAAAGAAGAGCAACTATGCAATGATGGACTCAATGATATGTGTGATGATTGCTTTATTGATGATGTTGATGCCAAACAAAAAAATGATGCAGATGGCATTGCAAAGTTGAAGAATGAAGCTACATCTCCAATTTACAAAAGTGTAATTGTATCATGACTTTCAGCAAGCATTTTAATCATGAATCTACAAGCATAATTCAAATGGAGGAACACCTCTATATTAGCACTCTTCAAGTAATTCGAAAGCTACTTAATCCCTATAACTTTCTTGAGAAATAAGAGAATATGATTTTATGTCTTTCACTACTTTGCTTTTCTCTAGCTTGTAGGTTACTACATACAAAAATATTGCCACAAAACAATACTCTACGTGCATTAAGGGTGGAGGCAAGTTTACTAGTGGCTTCATTAGATGGAATATAAAAGCTATCATGCATGTCCCAATGATGGCATTTAAAATAGAGAAAATTTTAAGAACAACACAAGCTATCTAGAGTCATACTATAAAAGTGATAGCAGTGGTTGACTCTCCACCAATGTGCCAAGAAATTTCTTGAGGCACTTTCCAATCATACCACAATTATGACACATATTTTGATGCTAAACATTGGGACAATACATGGAGTGGAATGCAAAGAATCAGACTACAAATGGGATGTGGCATACTCAACTGATTGTGAGGCATTTCAACATATTGAAAGAACATGGTAAATATTCCAAAATGAGCCTTATAATGTGAAATTGGGACTTGCAATTGATCGAGTCAACCCTTTTGGAGCATGATCAACAATTGGTCTATGTGGCTAGTTGTATTTTTCAATTATAATATTCCACCATCTATGGCAATTTAAAAAGAGCATTTGGTGCTAACTTTATTAGTCCCTAGTATGAACATTTTTATGCATTCTTATATGAGTTTACATTTATTTGATATGCTCAAAATGTATTCTCTGGATGCTGACCTTATTCGATTCTTTGAGTCTATAATGGTGTTGATATGACTGACACCTTTACCTCCACTAGTCAAATGTTCACACTACATGGCATTCAAACATGGAAGATTCATGGGGATTCATGATTATCTTGATTTAAGGTCAACCTCAAGCGTATATTATATTATTAGCATGGTTCTTTTCAGATATATATTGATCCATTGATAAGCACACCTTTTAATTGTTTAAAACACTACTTTTTTAGGTCCCTCAACAAAGCACATTCAACATGCGACAAAGGATTGGATACCAGATTTAGTAAGGGACTAAGGAAAGTGGTTCATCCAAATTATAGGAAGTCCTTGCCAATGGACCATCCCTTTTGCTCGAGGGATAGGCGGCATTTTGATGGCAAGTGAAAAACAAGGCAATGCCCACTGAGGAGAGATCCTTCATGTTGGTGTGAGAATTGGGCCAAATTTGAAAAAAAGAGAGATGAAACTCCACAAGAAAAGCCAAAAGGAATGAAACATAACGTGTCCATTTTCTATACCTTGCCTTATTGGAGCTCTTTAAATATTTATCAGCTTATAGATCCGATGCATATGTTCAAGAACAAAGTGGAAGGTTTGTGGAGACATATGAATAGTAAAGTTGATACAATAGCATGAAGAAGAGATCCTAAATTAGCTTATACAAAACCTTAACCATGGCCAAAAGAGGTAGCAATGATAGGTCACATGAGAGGTAGGTCCATGAATCTTATCTAAGGATGAGTACTAGCTAGTCAAGGAAAGAATGGTACACCTACTGCATACTTTAAGTACATGTTTACTAATGATGATCAATAGCCATGATTGGCATAATCTATTACAGGTTGGTCTTGTAATATATGAAACATATGAATATTCTTGAGTCATTCTCACATGTGGCTATATCTCAACTATTTCTTACCAATTACATATATATATGGTAGCATATTTTACCATTAGCCATTCAAGCTTGCTTGACCAATTGGCGAGGGGGATAGTCACAAGATAAGCAAGGATGAGAAAATGACCTCTACAAATTGGTTATCTATTTTACTTTTTTTGGGGGGGGATTAAAAAAATATATTTTTGTATTATGTCTCAAAAGACAAGATAAGGACTTAAAGTTTCAAATACAACTAGTTCAACCAATAAATCTAAGAATTGGTTCAACTAATAAAGCTAAGAACAAATGGAAACAAATGGAGATCATACATTAGTTATAGATTGAGGGTTTGCTGATTTAGCTTTGAAGTATTTGATCAATGCAATGCCATCTTGATAAACATCACATTTTCCTTCTTTTTTGGCCACCTTATCGTTGCAAGTGTAAGGCTTTGTTCTTTAACAGAGCTTTTGTGAGTTTCTCTAAAATCCACACTTGTAAAACTTTCAATTTGTTGCACTGCCTTAATGATTTATTGAAAGTAGATTTGCATGTGCTCTTTCTTGATGAGTCTCAAAGTCTACATCTACTCACTCAATGCTTGGTAAAGCTTTATTGATTTTTTTACGAGTCTCTTCCCAAGAGTCTTTTGCTAAATTCCAATTGTTAAGTGGCCCTCTAATCCTAAGTTTCTTTGAGTTGAGCTACCTTTTAGCTTGCTCTTTTACTTATTTTTGCAATCATGAAGATACATATGCTGCAAGATTAGCATCACCTTTTCCTAGCAAAATGAAGCCCTCGTCATTCTCCAAGAGCTGATTCTTCTTCTTACAAAGGAGAACAATGAGCTGAAATGCAAACTTGAAGAATTAAAAGAAAGGGCAAAAGCATCTAAGCTTGAGCTAAAGAAGCCAAATCCACAGCTAGTTTTGGATGATGAATTAATCTCTAGTCAGCTAGAAGAGATACAAAAGAAGCTTAAGGGAGAGATTCAAGAGAATCTCAAAGGAATCATGTCTTATTTTGACTAGTTAGAAAACATGTGCATTGTATACGTGGACTATTTCAAGAGAATTGAATCCAAATGAGAGGATGAGAATGGAATGTATAGACCTCTCATGTTTAATGGAAAAAGAATTGCCAACTAGCTTTTTCAACATGTAGAAGCATACACTAATGCACCTTGTGGATGGATGTCTCTTACATGTGTTGTCACTACTCGATGAATGTTTCTTTTTTTAGAGATTCATGAAAGTTATTAAGGGATTTGTTCATCAAACAACATGATGAGAATGGCACAAGGTTAGCTTGTTCATGAGTCTTTGTTTTATACTACTATATATTTGAAAAATGTAGACCTAAACTCTCCAAGAATATGGGATGATGAGGATGATGAGAAAGTGGCAGGTGAAGTGTTACAAGGAAAGGAAGGGAGATAGAATTGCCTCATGAAATTGGAGAGAAAATTTTCACATTTGTACTATATAATTCAAAGAATATGCAAAAGTGGATTGAAATCTACACACATAAGAAGGAGAACAAGATACAAAATAGAAAAAGGCTCAAACAAAGCAAAAGGGATAGAAATCAAGTTAGATATCTTCCTAATTTAGAGATAGTTCCAAAAAAGTGTAATCTATATTGGTGCCAATATGCTATAAGCAAGGCACAATCTAATGGATCCCATGTGACTTGTAAGGAGCAAGAGATTTCCTTGGGATGTGATTGGCATGTGAGTCAAATTGCTTCTTCATGCATCTCTCTATCTACATTCTATCTTTTAACTTGCGTCTATGATCATTTACATTGCATCTTATAGCTTACATTCTTTTCATATTATTATTGACACATGTGTATGGTAGTATGTCGGCCAATAGGCATCACTTTTGCATTAAAAGTATTGATCGATGTGAATGACCATGAACTCTGGCCTTTTTGTATCATTTCAATAACAAAGTCATGCAAGCACAAGAGACACAAATGTAATTGGCAGTGACTTAAATTATGTTGGAGTATTGGAGAAAATAATCGATTTCAACTATAGACTTTTTAAATTGTGCTATTCAAAGCACAATGGTTCCAATGATATACAGGGGTCCCAATGGAACAATTAAAAGGAAGAAAAATAGTTTTTATTCTATTGAATCTACAAAAGTACTTCAGTCTCATTAGATCTATCCTTTGTATTTGCTACACAAATAGTGTGTCATGTTCTTTGTCATTTGAAATGTAAAAGATGGATTGCTTTTTTATCTCACTCGTCTCCTTCCAATAGCAAATATGAACCAAGATGGTCACTTGGTCATTATGCCAATGCATTGATTGAACCTCATTCTACACTTTGAATGTATAGTTCAATCACTCCACTGATCTCTCCATGAATCTCTCAATCATCCACTAGAGCCTTCCACACTCACACCTACTGACTGACACATCATCAATCACACCTACTATAGGCACACTCACCACACAAGAAGTCACACACATGGACACACAAGCACACACACACAACCATAGGTATACCTTCATCAATTTGTTCTAACACCACCCCACAAATTGATGACCTGGCCCCTAGCACTAGTCTATGGGAAACTTCATGGCTTGCCCACCTTTGGTGGCAACACACATGATCCCAACCTAGACTCACTCTAAGTTGCATTGGCAGTAGACTCATTTGGACACCCTAGCTCCAACATGATCTCACTCCAATTTTGGTCCCTGGTTTACAATCTCTCTTGGAGGTTTCTTGACAAAATGACTAGCAACCCTTACAAAACCCAATACAATCTTTTCAAGGGGACATCCCAAGGCAGAGAACCTTATTAATGACACACACAAAATTCTAAATTGAATATGTGGGGAAATATCCCACTTTGATGGCGTCTTGTCCTTTTCCTTCTTCTCTTCCAAGCTACCATAGTGTGAGGTTCATTGTCATTCGAGAGGTTCTTGGTGTAGCCAATCTTGTAACTCCTTTGCTCTTTGATCTTTCTTGCATCCCATATGCCTTCAAATAGATTGAACACGAAGAGGGTCTTACGACTTGTCATTGCAAGGGCAGTGTTTACTCTTGTACAAAGGTAAGGCTCATATGACTCATAAGGCAATACATGAATGTAAGACAAAATATGACCATCCAAGTGCAAATAGCCTTCAACTATCATAATAGAAACTACATTCATCACTGAGTCACCTTCAAGCATCAAATAGGCTATATTATTGTTGTCAATGAAGCTCATCATCCAAACATAGACATAGTCAAACATAGTCAAATTGGATAGCAACCCAAAGATCAATCTTGAATCAATGCTAGAAGACATTATATGAGCAGATGACCAAAACCAAAAGTGAAAAACGATGAACAAGGAAACTTTTGACCACTTTGCCCCTTCAAAAATTTGACCTTTGACCATATATTTGATTGTTTTCCCCAAACTAAACAATTTGAAGTTGGAGGCATCAATTAAAGACTTCTGGAGCAGCAAATAAAGGGCTTTCTTGTGGAATGGAAGCCCTTACTATGGAGAGTGTCCAGCATGAAGAAGTGCATTTTCACGCAGCATTATTGCCAATTTTGACTGGTTTTTCTACCTTTTCTCCTTCTTCTATGGAACAAATGCACTCAAACTTCGTCAGCAACTAGCTCATAACATCGCCCAGCCTCCTCTGAGAGGGTTTTGCAAATGGTTGACTCTACAGGTAGAATTTTGTAGAAAGTTGCCAGGTAAAGAAGTTGTCGGCACAGGCAACATGAGCAAAATCTTGCAAAATGCTTTGAGGTGGGAGTGCACCCTAGGAAGGTGGTTCTATGGCTTAGAGGGTTTGGGGAATAGTCACATGTAGAGGGAGAACAAGCTCTTGCAATTTTGGATGAGAAGAGGACAAACTAGTGAATAAGGAGAAAGGAGGTGGTAGGAGTGATGACATGGAAAAAAATGGAGGCTAGGAGCTCAAGGAGGACGTGGCTCTGATACCAAATGAAGGAACTAAAAAAAAGTCATGATGAGATCAACAATGAAGGAGGAAGAGTACTTTATTCATGAGAGGAAGTTCCAATATATAGGCCAATGATACATTGTATGTGAGTTGAAGAGAGAGCATCCTAGATCCACAAATCACTCCACGTATCTCTCCATGAATCTCTCAATCATCCACTAGAACCTTCCACACTCACACCTACTAACTGACACATCATCAATCACACCTACTATAGGCACACTCACCACATAGGTGGTCACACACATGGACACACAAGCACACACACACAACCATAGGTATACCTTCATCAATTTGTTCTAAAAGCTTCTTGGTTTGATTTGTTCATAACAACAAAGGTCATCCCTCAAAAAAAGATGGGAATGAGAATGCCATATAAAGGTGCAAAACAATAAGTGGTAACAAATTATGCAAGGTGGAGACGAGATTGAATACTTGGAAGGGCGTGATCACTTTGGAGGCTAAGGAATTTATGGATCTACCACATGATTACTATGGCACCACTTGCATATCAGGTTCCTACAAAGAGTTTATGGAGGCTAGTACAACATGTATAGGACTATATGGACCTACAATGACGGGTGTAGAGGCTAGAAGTGGCCTAATAGATGGCAAGAAGTATAGGGATCATAGGCACGTATTTCAAGAAGTATATTGGCAAACAAGTGGGCCTAGAATAGGCTCGACTAGGGCTACAAGGTCCTAGTCTAGGTTGCTAACCATGTGGATAGGCAAAGCTTGCAAGGACTCAAAGTTGTGCCCCTACTAGGTCAATTCACAGACTAGATAGGTCGGCAATTTTGTTGGTCATCGGTCCAGTTTAGGGCCCTTCAAGGTCTATAAAATATGAGACTTCAAGGCTCATTTCTCATCCATTGAAGCAACAAGCATAGAGCATATTGGAGTAGTAGAAGAGTAGCACTTGGGCCTATAGCCAAGAGGTCTAGAGGAGGCTGAAGAGTTGCACACATAGCTGCAAAGTATAAGAGGATCTGTCATATTATAGGCAAGGAAAAGGGTTGTTTGGTTTGTAGGATGGACAATGGTCCATTGTTGTAGCATTTGGCCATTCATATACTCAACCAAACTACTAGCTCTTTGCCCATTGTGATTGCATAGCAATTTTGGAAACATTGCATTCAAAAAGAGGAACAAGATTGGTCCGGAAGGCAAATGATCTTGTATGTCTTAATTCAAAATTGCATTTGCCTAATAGTTTGGGGTAGAGTGCACCCTTGAACTATATCTTTGATTTAAACCAGATGAGGAATCCTTTGGGTAAGGACAGAGGACCATGCTTGGTGGAACTCTGGGCTCCTTTTCATATATTATTTCCATTGGATGAAAATAATTTTGTTGGTTTTATATCTATATTGGAGCATTGTCTATTTATTAGCTTGCACATTTATTTGAGTGAGTACACAAATTTAAGAGGTTTTACATTCCACCCCTAATCCCATTGTGTGAGTTCTTGGGATATTCTATCTATCTTCGGCTAGACGTATCCTGTGTGGTGATTTTTCACAGTGGCTACTACATGGACAGCACATAGGCTACCATGTGGACATCATATAGGCCCATAAATGCATCATGATGGATCTTCCACATGGGCAACACATAGACTTCTATTTGGAATCCTCCTTGCCTCTCAAAGCACCCTCCATTTTTGGCAGACTCAATCTTGGATGGTCTCTACCTCACAAAGGACCCTTCATATGTATTAGATTTACAATGAAGCATGGGTTACATACTTGTAAAAGCAATTGAATAATTAGAAGATGGATGAAGGGGAAAGTATGGATTCCTATTTAACTAAGGTCAAGCATTTTAAAGAGTAGATGAAGATGGATGAAGGGGAAATTATGGATTCCTATTAAAGAATAGATGGCCAACATTAATGGGCTTGTGCCATAGAATCAACTTGTGTCTGAGGCGGAGTGGGCTTCCTGACTCATATCAACGGTTTGCTACAATATTGAGGTTGGTTGCCATGGGCAATCCCAACCATTGAAACCTTCACCGGTTAGCCACTCTCTTATTTTTGTAGGAGGAGCAAAGTTGTGCCAATTATATGCTTCTATATCCAGTGATCAAGATTTTTCTACCCATTATAAGGGAATGCAAAAATAGCAAAGCATAGTGGTAAACCCAAGCACAATTGTGATGGTGTGTCAGATGCCAACAAAAGTGAAAAAGAGAAAAAGAAAACTTACACTTATTGCCGTGCCACATGCATCCCTACACTTGGGTGCAAGGTGACACACTGGCTACATCAAGAAGTGCTAATAGATCCCTGAATAGGTGACTTTTTCATATGGCATGACCCCTTCGTGAGCCCTAGTCTACTGAGCCCTAGTCTAGGGACAGTCAAGCATGAGCTACATAGGTTAGTCTCTCAAGCCTTAGTTTAGTCTGTGTTCACTGGTACCCAATAGAGAACTCAGTATGAGAAGTGTTTCCATCTTAGGATTAGATAGGTTTAGGTTTTAAACCTAGGTTAGGAGCCCTAGATGGGCCTCCACCATTGACTAGGGGAGGGCTCTTGTTCAAGGCTGCAACAAAATCTCCTCTTGAAATGAGGCTTACAGGGTTTTTCATAAGCCCAATAGCCAATCAACAAGATCGCTTAAACCGACTTGCTAGTTGGCTTTTGTTCGCTAGTTAGTTGGATTTCTAGGGCCTATAAAAGGGGCCCTTTGGCCCTAGTTTTTCTCATTTAGCTCCAGCCTTTAGTAGCTCATGTGCACTTTTGAGATCCTCTGTATAATAGCAGCAAATTAGTTGTGTAGATTAGCCTCTCCAAGAGGTTGTACATGCAGCACTACAACAAGGTTTGGACTAGCAAATGGAGAGAGGTTTGGTGTCTATTTCACTAGCCTTTCTTTTTAGTTTTTCAGCACTCTATTATCTCTTTTGCATAGCTCTCATCGATTATCTTTCACTAAGTTCATCTCTTAGTTTCTCAGCTCCATATCTTAGCTATTTCCATCGTCAGTTTCACACGTCTCTCACTCACGTAGTTATACATCATGCCCCTAGACAGCACTAGCCTCATTCATATCCTCACACAATGGTCTATATTGTTAGTGTTGGAAGCCTTGAGGCCTTGGTTGTGGTTGTTTCTCAAGCTTTATGGGGTCAGCTCTCATGTTCAAGGTGTCAACTTCAGAGTTCTATGCACTCATGAGGAGTATCTTTTGTATTTTCAAGTTCTTAAAGTTTAAAGCAAATTCTTCCCTATATTGGGGGAGGGTCCCCTTAGTGGGTACAACGACCCAATTAGTTATCAACTCCATTTCTCTAAACCTCTCTCTCTCTTTCTTTCTATGCCCAATTAGTTGTCAACTCCATTTCTCTAAACCTCTCTCTCTTTTTCTTTCTATGGTGCATACACAAATATGCCTCACAATAAGGATTAAAGAAGGCCTCACTATGATTACATGATCATTAACTATTTCATGTTACATGTAGGAAACTAAGTCATGATATCTTTGAATGCCACAAGTCTAGAGTTAGAGAAGCAACATCACAACAATGATCTAGCCTTGTAGATATCGATACATCCTCTTCCCATGAGAAGGATGAATCATTGATCAATGTGGCTCATCATGATTGGGATTTTGTGGTTACTTGTCAATATAATACTTTGATACATGACTTTTGCATGGAATTTTTTGATGCATTTAGCATATGATACTTTGATAATGCTTAGTTGATAGTGGCGCTTCTAAGCACATCACTTTCTCTACTTAATGTACTAAAGGGGGGCACAGTGACTTCTCCTAGTAATGCATTATATGTCATGAAGGGCATTGGGCAAATTGAACTTACTACAATCTTGCCTCTCTATAGCATGTTTTGTATGTTCTAGGGATTAAGAAGAATCTCATACCCATTTTACGTATAGCGATAGAGTTATCTTTGACAGTTACCGCTATGTTTTCTATGATTTTAGAAATGTAATGCCTTTGTCATCACTGGGAAATTGACATGAGGTCTATAAAGATTGTATGACCGTGATAGAGAGACAGACACTATGGCACTTGCAATAGAGGATTCTATGGTTTTAGACTTATTTGCACTTTGAACATTTGAACTATGGTAGCTTGGTAAGATTGCATTCACACGCTATGGTTGTCGATCTTCCAAACATGCATGTGGTATACAAAAAACGTTTGTGAGGCTTGGGAAAATGCACATACTTATAGTTGTCAGTGCTCTATAATAGGTCTTATGCCACTGTAGCCTCATACATCATAGACTCCCTCTTAGGCTTGATGCCTTTACTGGCTTCCAGACCACCTCATAGTCCCCCTCTTCTCCATGAGTTAAAGGATACCTACTATGTATTGGTATTGTTATGATTATGGCTCTTTTTGTATCCATCATGGTTGTTGATGCCCACTTAGAGGCTCCACATTTTCCAAAACAAATGCTGACCCATTTGCAAAAGAAAACTTTGTCACCTGCTCCCACTGTCACTTGCATAGTTATTTCTAAGATGCACACAACCTATCTTTCCACTGTTATAAGTGGAGAACCATTTCCTATGGGGAGTAACATGGAATGAAGCACCAAAATCCAAAATCCAACCCTGGGAATATGCATTATCTGAAGTGGTAAGCAACTCTATAGGTAGTCTAGACATGAAGAGAATGTCGTTGTTACTATCATTAGTGATGACTACATTGATTTCATCGATCTTCACTTTTCCTTTGTCCTCCCTTGGACTCTCTTCCTTCTTATTTGCATCCCAATTTGCATTCTTTTTCTTATCCTTTTGCTCTCTTTTTAGCCTGTAGTAATCCTTTTTCATGTGGCCCTTCTTGCCACAATGGTAACACTCAATGTTCCGTGCCCTGGCGAATTCCCGCTTTCTTGGGACTTCCCCCTGAACTATGATTTTTCCCTTTTCACATTTAAGGTTGCATCCTGCTTGTTGCCATCCATAGACTTTTGTCTAATCTTCTCGAGCAACAAGTTGCCCACAACATCATCAAACTTCAGTAATCCACCAGATGCAGAGTTATTGATAGTTGTACGAAAGGGATCCCATGAGGATGGCAATGAACATAAGAGGAATATTGCCTTTGTCTCCACGTCATAATTCAGCTTGTGAGCCTGAAGATGGTTGCAAATAATATTGAATTCATTCAAGTGAGAAGCAATGGGGAGACAACCTCTTCATACGGTAAACTTTATTAGAGGTAGTTTCCTTCTCATAGGCAGCACATAATTTCTTCTTCAAATCTTCCATAATCTTCTCATCTACTACCATGAAATAAACTAACTCTTCAAGATAAAGTCTAATAGTAGACTTTACTGATGCATCCAACTCATTCTAATCATTCGTAGACACAGCTACATGCTTATCTACAATCCCTTCCAAGGGTTTCATCTGCTTCTTTTGAATAAGCACATCCCTTATTATTCTTTTCATAGAGAAAAGCTTGTCCCATCAAACTTTTTAATGCTAAAAAACTTCTTTTTAGACATGGAAGAGGATGCTGTGATGCAAATAAAGCAAAATCTTAAATGCTAGTACCTGCAAGAGAGAAAACACACCAAATAGCAGGTGCACCCAAATATGTATGCCACAATGGAAGGTAATATCACCAAAACTCAAAGGCTCACAGCATCAAAATGCAATTGACTCATATGCATATACTATGCATCCATATGACCAAATCTGGCCCAAAAGAATATGTCAACCTACAAAAGACAAAACAATGGCAAACCCAATGCTAATAAGAGCTAAATGCCTCAAGCATAAACACCGTCCATGGGCATAAGCATCCTCAATATCCCATCCAAGAAAGCATATCACAATCAGTGCATCAATTGCAATGTATCAAAGCTGTCCCTCAGCATAAAATAGCATCTGCATGCTAAACGTCCATCAATAAAGCATCTCATAAGGCAATCTTAGCCTATCAGTGCATCCAACAAGGATCGCAATGCATCCAAATGGCCTGTAAAGAGGGAGAGCCAAAAGAGAGCCACACAAGTTTTGGTGGGTGTAGAAAACCGTAATCTTCTATGCCATCCATATATATATGTGTTTGAGTATTGTACATAACCGGGGTTAAGGCACAATGGACTGTAACCCCACATTAGGCCTTTTGCTTATAGTTTTTACCCTTTTGAGGGCTCCCTTAAATGCCATAGCTTATCTGTTTTGCCATTATGAGGGCTCCGAGGTTACAGTCAATGAACTGTGAGTTTCTGTCACACATAGGGAACTATAGTTCTCCTAGCTCAGTTGAGTCGTGCAGTCCATAGTAGATAGTAGGAGAGTCATACATTGGAGAAAGAGTCGTAGAAGTGTAGTATAGAGTTGCACTATCACAAACCTAGACTGTAAGGCAAAAATAGATTGTCTAGCCCGGATTGTGTTGACACTCTAGAGAGGATGTTTTGTTCATAAATACTACCTACACTAACACCACACTACCCGTAGTGTAGACTCTTGCCCATGTTGCTACATCATCAGACCCACCCCACATGCCACCACGTCATCAAGGACATGCCAGTCCCATACTTACAGTCGACAAAGAGACACGTGGCATGGCAGAAGTATGGGTCTTGGTGTCTTCTCTCCTCCTCAATGTGTGTGTTGAGTTGTGTGTTCATTTTAATAAAGTAGATTTGAGTTGTGTATTCATTTTAATAAAGTAGGACTAGCTTGAACTCATGAAGGAGCAGATCTCTGATACCAATCTATATGGTTTGGGATAGAAAGAAAGAAAGTTTATTAAAGTCTTCGGAAGATCGATGGCTCTATGAGACTATGAAAAACCTGGTACAAATGAGTTGTTGTGGTGGAGCTACTAAATGAGCATCTACACCAATGCAAATGCAAAAAATGCAAAATGTCAGTACTAAATCCTAAGTACAACATAGTCATGTCGGTAGTCAACTATCTCATCATCGGTGCATCAAACATAGGGCTTAAAATGTGACATGTGACATCTAGATCTACCTAGGGATTTGAATGTTCCAGCTTAAAGAAACGAAAAGGAAGATACATGAAGAGTTCTAGATGTAGAGATAAAGGCTAGAAGGAAATTTACTGTGCCATAGCCAAATCTGCTACTTGATAAAGTTTCCAAGGATAGAAGGTAAGGTTTGGGGTGCGGGTAGTACAAGGTAATATGCAGACCAGTCCTCATTCCGCATATATATTTAGCCTCTTGAAGATTAAGGCATCTTCTTTAAAGTAATCTCATCTTTCATATTTTAGCTAAGGATTGATCTCTTCCTCTAAATTCTATCCAACATTTTCTTTGTTACCAATCCTCTAATTCCTCCGACTTTGTCAGGAAGACTTATGGCATTTATCCTCCAAAACATTGGCAATTAATTCCGTCTTTGTACCATCCATTGTCTTTTGTTGCATCCATAGCTTTGCATGAGAGTCTATTTGCATCCATCCTAACCACTATTTGCATCCACTATTTCGCCTTCCATAAGTATCATCCTTGCCTCTGCTAGCATGATGGGGTAAGGGGTTTGTTACCTTGATTCCCAACTCTCCTATGAGAAACCTTTTTCTTTAAAGTGCCCCAAGCTTGGGATCCACAGGTAACTACTGTTTGCACCAACATCATGCATAAGAACTTTCTCATCTCCCAGCTCCAAACTTTTGCATTTATTTTGGCAGCTGTATAAGCCACCTATTTCTCCATGCATGAGTTCCATTTGTAATTGTTTTGCACCTTCTAGACCCCAATATTTTTATGATGAAACCACCTCCAATTCTTACCCTTCAAAAGTAAACATATGCTGGTCTTGTGCCCCAATGTTCATGATCTTCGTCTTTCCAATGTTCACCCGCATTCTCGAGTGCTCCCAAGACTGACTTGTGCATCAAGTGTCTTTGTCAAAGAGAACTGCATCGACACACAAATCTGCACCACCCCTCCATGGGCATATAACAAATGCTCATAAACTGCTCAAGCAATTATTTGCTCGAGGATTTGGGCTTGTGCTGAATACTGCGTCAACACTGATATCATGAACCTCCACTGGCACATGAAAATTATCAAAGCTCCCACTAGAAGACAATATATGCAGGACATGCCCGATAGATGGAGTAGAAAGTGAAGAGCACACACTTCTCCATTGTCGAGCTTATATGCACATCAGCAAGAGATAAGTATTGATGCCATTTCATTCAACGCCTACAAGACCTCTTGATCAACCAGGCAAACAGCTAGGATCATGATTGGAGGACATTTTGGGGCACCAACACAAAATCTGGACACGGCACACAAGATAGCCAGACAAGTACTAGTCTCATAGACACTCCTAGAACATATAACAGTTATTCTTAGAGCTGTTATCAATGTTACTTGTCGGAACTGTTGGATCTATCCCATAGATCCTGTTGGGTCTCCAGTGGACATTAATAAAAATCATATCATCTCTCTCTCTCTCTCTCTCCTTCCTTCTGCTCTTTTCCCCTTCCCCTCATTCCTTCCCACTCTTCTGCCCCCTTTCTCCACATCTATTCCGTCACCTTCACTACAGTGTTGATGCAAAGTCAAACACCACAATTACACTATGATAGGCTACTTGCTCTTTCATCTTTATTAATTCTGTCTCGACAAAGGCTGACAACCCCATAGTTGCGTGTTTTGAAAAAATATTATCAGGTGCATCTTCACACACACACAACAAAATAGAATCCAGCCTGTGAGAATATCCCACTAACTGAATCTGACGCTCCTCAGCCTTAGGATTCTCCTCCATCTTTGCATCTCATTTGAGATCACCATCTCTGCCAAGCGTCCTTTATTTGTTGGACAATCCTAGCAATGCAAGCAAGTGCCTTGTTGATAAAAGCTAGAGGGGCCTTATCCTATCCACTGGCCACACGGCCCCCTAACTCAAGGTTATATTTCCTCTCTGTGCACACCCCTGAATATGACTCTGTAAATCAAGCATGTTGCCTGGAAACAACTCTGTTTCCATTTTCTCAGAAAATTCATAGTTTCCACTGCGATCTTCATGAAAACTCAGCTGATTCTCAAATCCTTGCCCTTCATGCAAAGCATAACCTTTTCTGCAGCATCCCTGACGCCAGCTGCAGTGTAAATGTTTGATAATGTTAAGTATGGCACGTAATTCTTTGGGTCCAAATTAAACATGTGCCTTGCAGCACGTTCTCCTCGGTCCACATCAATCTGGTTTCTGCATGCAGCAAGCAAAGCTGTCCATGTGACAACAGTAGGTGAAAATGGCATTATGTTTATTAACTCCTCTGCTTCGTCCAAACGTCCTGCCCTTCCAAGCAGGTCGACCAGACATTCATAATGCTCTGCAGTTGGCGTGACACCATAGTTCCGAGTCATGACACGCAGCCAAAGAGATGCCTCGTCAACCAGACCAGCATGGCTACATGCAGAAAGAATGCTTATAAAGGTGACATTGTCTGGTCTAACTCCCTGCTGCTGCATCTGATGAAATAATTGAAGTGCCCTCACGCCATGCCCATGTTGGGAAAATGCTGCAATTATGGCAGTCCATGAGACCACATTCCGAACTGCCATTCTGTCAAAAATCCTCTGTGCATCCTCCAGCCTGCCACATTTGCTGTACATGTTGACAATGGCGGTTGCCACGATAGTGTGTGCTTCAAACCCACTGCAAACAGTGAGAGCATGCATCCTCTTTCCTTCTGCTAGGGCTGCCTGGCTGGCACAAGCATCCAACATGCTTGCAAACGTGACATCACTTGGAATTACTCCTTTCAGCTGCATATGGTTAAAAAGTTGACAAGCGTCCTTGCCTTTACCATGCTGGGCGTATGCTGCAAGCATGGCATTCCATGAAACCACACTCCGTTGGAGCATGGAGTCAAATGTAGCCCTTGCATCGTCCAACTTGCCACACTTGCCATACATGTTAATGACAGAAGTCGCCAAAATGACATCGGATTTTAATTCAAAGTCAGTTATGCAGCTGTGGATTTTCTTGCCTTCTACAATGTCTGCCTGGCTGGCACATGCATCGATAACACTAACAAAGGTCACCTTGTCTGGCAGCACAGCTTCCTGTTTCATCTGGCCAAAACGCTGTTGAGCCTCCTTGCCATGGCCTTGCCAGACATATGTTGAGATCATGGAACTCCACAGGACAACATCCCGCTCTGGCATTTTGTCAAAGATACTCTGTGCATCATCAAGCCTGTTGCACTTGCCATATATGTTGACAAGTGCGGTCCCAAGAACCAAATCTAACTCAAGTCCATTTGACACAATGTGGGAGTGTATCCGCTTGCCTTCACATAGTGCTTCCTGGCTGGCACATGCATCAAGAATGGTGAGGAAGGTAACCCTATTGGGAATCACTCCATCCTTATGCATTTGCTCGAAAATCCAACAGGCCTTGGTGACATGCCCATGCTGAACATGTGCTGCAATTACTGCATTCCATGAGACCATATTCCTGTGACGCATGTTCTCGAAGGTCCTCGATGCATCTTCAAGGCTACCGCACTTGCTGTACATGCTGAGAAGGGCAGTCCCAACGACAACATCTGACTCCAATCCACTGCAACTGATGCAAACATGCATCCGCTTGCCTTCAGCTATAGTAGACAGATTTGCGCACGCGGAGAGAATGCTGACGAACGTAACCTTGTCAGGGATGATGCCTTCTGACTGCATTTGCTTGAATATTTCGATAGCGACTTTGCCATTTCCGTTCTTGACTGATGCTCCAAGCATGAGGTTCCACACCAGCACATCCCTTTCCTGTATCTCTGCAAAGCAAAGGAGTGCATCCTCGAGTGCTCCACATTTTCCATACATTTGTACAAGGAGGCCTCCCAAAAAGGCCTTTCTCGCGTGTCCAGATTTGGTGACAAGTTCATGGACGCGCTTTCCATCCGATAGGGCATTCAAATCACCACATGATCTCACAAGCGAAACAAAGGTAGCAGGATGCGAATGAAAGCCGGATTGCTCGAGTTGATCAAGGGTGTTTTTCAAGGAGGGGGGAGCCGATGAATGTTGTGGGGGTTGTTGAAAGCTGTGAGAGGGTTTGCCATGCAAAGCTTTGCGCAACAGCAATGGAAGCTTGAGAAGCAACTGGACGTTTGCTGCTGCCCTGCGCATAAGCACTAAATGTACCACATTTACTCCTCCTCTCTCTTTTCAACAAGAACAGGAGGAGAATAAATTTTTAACTTTCAGGTCACCAACAAAACTCTTAAAACTCCAGCTCATAATTCTATCTTGGTCACCTCGTATGGTGTCTATCTTGGTCACCCCCTATGGGGTCCTTGTTGGCACTTTCAATTTCAATACAACCCAAACTAGAATGCTTGGCCAATTGTAGCTAATAATAGGCCACTTGAGGCTAGTTGATCTAACCGCTTAGAATATGCCACATGGTTTCGTAGGATTTTAGAGTTTCGTAAAACTCTCTAGTGCTGGCCAATTCGGAAGTGCCAGCCCTCAGTTCAAGCACCAAGGGTTACCTTAGGGTTTTATCTTGTCCACCTCATATGGAATTCAGTATAACGTCCCAAATAAAAAAAACGAGAGTGATGTGCATCGCAAGCTCAAGTTGTAGCTCGCCCCCTGCCCACGTGGCTGCTCTCGTTCGAATCCTGTGCAGACCATGTAGGTCCTACGCAATGTCCCCCTCGAGCAAACCATGGGTGGGGGTGTGCCCTTTTGAAACCTTTAATTTTCAAAATTGCATCACTGATGGTAACACATCCACAACTATGGGAAGGCAATTAGCCTCATAAATTGCCTTTTTGGATGGGGAATAGGCAAGGCTAGAGTGGCATAAGGGATAGGCGAGGCCAGAGTAGCATGGGGTAGCTCATCCCAACTTTGCTCGAGGCTAGCTGATCTCGATTGAGTTCCTTTGGCTTTGGGGTAAACTTCCTCATGCAACAATGGTTGAGTATCTAGATTCACATGGCCTTAGCATGAATTTGGAGGCAAAATAGTTCATGCTTGAGCTGCTTGTTGGTTGTCCGAGATCATGATTGTGGAGGGGTACAATAGGCATGAAGCACTAGTTGATGCTTCCTTCTACCCTTTTCCTATCAGTGACATCGAATTAGAGCTATTTTATGGTTGGTCCTACATTGGGGGTGTGGCAATTTGAGAGGGGGTTTGTTATTATGGAGCGAGGACCCTAGGATCCGACGGTGTCATCAGGGTCACCTTGGTTTTGCCGCCTTGGAGTCTTGAAGGGGTGCTCATTGTGGACCTTGAGGGATTGCACTAGTCTTGGATCTAGTCAAGGCCCTCACATGCTCATCACCCTTCAACTCATATTGAGTAACCTCCTCTTTTAACTAATCAAGGTGAAGTTCCGAGACTTTAAGGGAGCAAAAGATCAAGACCATATAGACACCTACAAATCTTTTTGAGAGTGTGTTCCATCAACGGGTGTACAACTAAGGACAAGTACATGAACTACTTCTCGGGCACTTTGGTGAGAACAACCCAAAGGTGGTTCAACCATTTCCCAAGATTGGCATCACATGTCGAAAGCCTTCTTGAGGTAGTTCCATCAAGAAGTCAATGAGGAAGATGTAAGAATGAAGCTCAACAAATTGAAGAAAATAAGGGGGAAGTGATTCAAGATTTTGTGTAGAGCATGAGAGGCCTAACCAATACTTGATGACAAGACCTTGCACACATGGTTGTTTAATGGTATGAGCATGGATCTCTGGTCATTGGAGATACTCAACCCCATAAGGAACTATGAGGAAATTCTCAATAGAGCTATTTAACTGGAGAAAAATGGTATGATCAAGACCAAGCAAAAGAAGAAGGATGAGGAGAGCGAGGAGGAGGATAGTCACCCCCCACAAATAAGGAAGCACTGACAACCCAATACAAAGAGGCACTACAAGAGCTAGGCATTTGAGAAAGACCAAGAGCTAGTGAGAAATGGTGCAACAAATGCTCATGCAATGGTCACACAAAAGAAGAATGATGCACTAAATATTGCAAATCTTGTTCTAAGCATTGGCCATGACACTCAAAATGCTAGCACATTAGCAAGTAGGCAACTGATGTCAAATACATCACCCAAGAAGCAAAGTCAAGTGATAACAAGCCACCCATCTTGACCTAGGAAGATAGAGACATCGAGGAAATCAAACCACACCAAGACCAAGACAAAGGCAAAACAAAGGTAAGATGTAATTACTATGAAGAAGAAGAAGGCCATGTGAAATTTGAGTGCAAACTATGATAGGAACACATCAAACTACTCCAAAAAAACTTGGAAAGAAAGGAAGTAGACTTGGACATAAAATGGATGTTAACTAGACCTAAAATGATCCGAAGGTATATCAAAAAATATGGTTAAGTTAAATCCCACTCCGAGATGTGAAGAGTCTTGAACAAAGTGTGGTACATTTTCAAATCTATCTTTCAATTTGAGTCCATAATTAATGGAAGATAAATTGTATCTTGATGCATGAGATTTTGGAATATAGATGATGACTTATTACTAATTACTATGTTTAATGCGCCTTTTGCATATATCTTTTTCTATTTGTTTAGGTGATGTTGTGAAAGTTGACATTCCGTAATGAGAGAGAGATCCGTTCTGCAATTCTTACTTGAATGGTTTCCAAAACATCAAAGAGAGTGAATATGAATAGTTAGACCTTGCAATGCAACCCGATCTGTTCTAGCAAGTAGGATGAACTTGGTTTGAACAACAAAACCTTCTAATTCATCCCAAAGTCTTGTACCTCATAAACATTGGCGATCTTGTGAATTTGAAGGCTCAAATTAAGTTTGGTAATCAAAACTGATTTATCCAAGATTGTGGGTATGGAAATTCAAATGCAAAAGCCTGGATGCCAAACAAAGATGCCCAAGGTGGGTGAACCTATAATACTTCACGCACATCTCAAATTGGAGTGCCTCCAATGGAGAAGCGATGTTGATCAATTAGTAGATGCCAACTCCAATCCAAAGACCCATTGGTGGAAGCAAGTAAGTCAAATGACTACCCTAAATACCAGACATGCAAGATCTATGGCGAGTCTAGGAGCCACATTGATAGTGGATCTAGGTTTTAGGGCATTTGTTAGAATAGTTGCCTTGGTTCAGTGGTAGGCTAATCATAGGTTACAATTTAACCCTCTCTAAACTGGATAGGCAGAGCAAAAATAACATCTACTCGATGAACAGGAGTAGGACAATGGTGAAGACATAGAGCGTGAGCCCTATGAATCAGAACCAAAGGATCCTGAAAATCTATCTGAACAATGACGCTTATCATACTTTGTCAAGTAGCATGAAAGAGGTGATACTGCAGGAGCAAGAGAGGCCGAGAACACCAAATAAGGCAATCCCAAAACACCGAATCTAACACCATAATAAACACCAAATCCGACACTATAACAAACACATAATATGATGCCACAACAAACACAAAATCAAATATCACCACAAAGCACCAAGAACACCACTAGTCATGGTAGTCAATCCACAGGTAGCAAGCTTAAAGGGCAAGTTCACCAAATTTCAAGGAAAATACAAGGAGGATCCGAATGCTCATATTACCCAATTTGAAACCAATTGGAGGGCAAGTAGTTTTGATACCTTGTTTGGAGATGCCAAGAAATTGTAGCAATTTGTAGGTACACTCATAAAAAAGGTGATGAACTGGTTCACTTTATATGGTGTTAGACATTTTGCTAATTACAATGAATTGAAGACATCATTTCGAGCAATTTCAAGAAGACATCATTTCAGGAATTGAATTACAATAAATTGAAGACATCATTTCAAGCAATTTTAGGAAGGAGAAGACTCCTAATGATATTCAAAATAGCCTTGAGAGTTGAGGTAGAAAAGGCTCTCAGTGGAAGATTATGCTCAATGGAAGATTATGCTTAGTGGTTTTGCAATGTGAATGCAAGGCTAGAAGTAGCCAAAAGATAGACCAATGAAATATTAGTGGAGTACTTCTATAAGGAGATGAAACACGAGATCCAAAGTGATATTGGGAGAATAGATCTACCAACCAGTGTAAGTGGGTTCAATTCCTTGATAGAATCAGCCAAGAGAGCTAAAAGAAGAATTGGAAAAACCAAAGAAAAGAAAAAAAAGGAGAGACAGATGTTGATGATGAATATGAATCTGATCCAAGAGATACAAATAATGAATCTGGCATAGACTCTAATTCCACTAGTGATGCATCTAATAGTGATTTGGAAAACAAGGATAGAAAGAAGAAAAGAAAGAAGCATAAGAAAATAACTAAGAAAAGTGAAAGGAAGAAGAAAAAGTCTAAAATGGCTTCCACATTATCCGAAGTTGAGAAGGTTGTGGAGTAGAAGTTGCAAATCTTGGAAGTGACAAAGAGCCAGCCATAGCTACAATGTCAACTGTATATGGAAGTACGCTGGTACAACCCGATTGCACACATGCATCAAGTACAACCGATGCAATAGAGACCAGGAATGGGAGCAAGCTAGGTTTCCATTGGGACAAATGTAGCGGAAGCTACACAACAACAACAATGACATTAGGGCCAGCAAAGGAACTGGAAAGAACAAGGAAACTAGAATTAGCAGCAGAATGCTTAGGGGCTGAACTCTAAAGATTGCATTGTTGCTAAGGAATACATGGCCATCAGACCAAACTGTTGACTATGGGTAAATCATCACGTGGAGAGAGTGTCTGGTATGGCACAATCAGCTAAGAATAGACCAACCACCACTGTTGCAAGAATAGCAACCCCGGTAAGCCAATGCAATGATAATACATGAACTAAATGGTACATCTGGGAGAAGGTCGACATATCACTAGACTAATAGATTTCATGACCCGCATGAGTGTTGTGATTGTTCGGGACACATTCAAGTAGAGGATGTGCCAAAATACTCAAGAAAATCCGATCCAAGGGTCCAATCCGAGAGAAAGCCCTAGAGAAGAAAGAATCAAAGGATAAACAGTTGTGTTGGAAGGATCATGAAGAGATTTATACGATAGAATCCTACAAGAGATATAGAGGATACATGCCAAAGAAAAAGCCAATACAGTTTGGAAACCACTAACCATGAAGGAGATGATGAGTCTGATAGGAAGTTTGACAAACAACCAAAAAGTTTGACGACAAATTTGACCAAAAGTCTAATACCCAACTTGGCAATTAGTCCTATTCTAAATTCCTAGTCCAAAGTCCAAAACCAAGAATCCAAAGGTAAGGCATTTTTGCAAGAGAACCTATTAGTACAACTTTTTAAACTATTAAATTAAGCATACATTAAGATCACCTTGGATCAATTGTTGAGTTTGACTCTAGGATTCCATAAGAATTCCATTAACCAACTCCAAAAGGAAAGTAATTGAGATGAGGAACAAACGTATACATAAGAAAAAGAACAAGAATAGGCACAAGGAAACCCCATAGTCCTCCAGGTGAAACTAAACAATGTAGACTAAAATGTTGTATGTGGAGCCTGATCTTTTTTCAAAGATTTTTTTTTGGCCGTGCTTTGGACGCAAGCATGTTTATACCCATCCCATCAAAGGGGGGGGTAGGGGAGGACAACTTCCCCCCTAGCACTAGGTGGTTCCAAGGGGGGTCGGCGACCCTCAAAGCCAAAAATACATGAAATTGGTGCATGAGTTGCTTATGAGTTGTGTGGTCAAAATTATAAGATAAGGGTGTGGCTCACATAGTGGGAGAGTAGTGGATATACTGCTTGTATCTTGTATCTTCTCACTTGTTGGATAAGAAAGATGCAGGACTAGTTATTTCTCTATCGATGTAGCCCACACTGGGTGAACCAAGTATATCAATGTCTCTTTGTATCTTCCATTCCATGTGCTTTCCATATTGTGTATTTTTGTGCATTCCTCTCGCATTGTTGCTCCGTTATCACATTGCTCGTAACATACAAGGTCCCAAATCAAGGTTCATTGTAATGGCCAAGAATTACCTGGCACACAGCTTGACAGAGGGTCTAGTGTGCATATTCTCCCACAACATAAGTTACATGTATGAGAAGATGGGATTAGAGGCAAGCTCAACCCTTTGGGATAATCCAAAACCAACAAATACAGATTCAAGGGATGAAATTATGGGTCAAATTTGTTGCACTTTAGATGGAAAAGGATGTTTTGTCATACTAAGTGCTTCTTGACAAGCCATGGTTCGAAGCAATGAGGGTTAAGCAATATTGAGTTGCATCAAAGATCATAGTTTGTAATGGGAAGAAGAAATTAAAATTGTAAATGATTCCAAAAGTGATATTGAAAAAATAAAATAAACCATTGATTACATACAATGTGAATGTGCTATCTGAAATGGATGATAATGAAGAACAAGAATTCTTGGATGAAAATCCATTAGTAGTACCAATTCTTGAGGTAGATGTAGGCCATATAGAGCAGCAATACACACAGACAACATCAATGGTAGCTCCAATGTATACGGTATTCATGGAGGGCTCTGACCCAATTCAAAAAAGATCTGGTAGAAGGCAATAGGTCTAGAGTCAAATTCCATGGATGAAGATAGTTTCACCCAACAGAAGTGAAATGAAGATGTTCAAGGTAGGCAGTGGAAGCCTATGAAGGCCAACTAAAGAGAATGTCTTGAATCAAGGAGAATGACTTGAAAGAATTAAATCTCAGTACGGTAGAAAAGCCAAAGTTGGTGAAAATTAGTGTGCATGTTGAAGGAAATTTGAAAGCTAATCTAGTTACGTTGCTCATTGAAATGAAGGATATTTTTATTGTATTTGGAGCTTGATCTTTTCTTTAGAGGTAGTTTTTAGCCATGCTTTGGACCCAAGCAACACCCATTCTATGAAGGGGGGGTGTAGGGGGGGGCAAACCCCCCCTACTACTATCGTTAAGCAGTTCCAAACATAAAAATTGGACCCAGGAAACACCCATTCTATGAAAGGGGGTGTAGGGGGGGCAAAGCCCCCCCTACTAGTATCGTTGGGGGTTTCCATATATGAAAATTGGCCCATGAATTTTGTGGTAAAAAAATGTTAAAAGGCATTTGGCTCACATAGCAGGAGAGCAGTGGATATATTGCTTGTATCTTGTATCTTTTGGCTGATAAGAAAATATAGGACTGGCTATTTCTCCGTGGATGTAGCCCACACTGGCTGCATGCATAAGGGTGTCTCTCTTCCTCTTTCCATCTGTGCACTTTCCATACTATGTATTTTATGCATTTTGCATCTCGCATTGCTCCATTATCATGTTGCTCCTAGCAATTTTGCATGGGATTATATGGACATAAAGATCATTCAATCCCAATCTCTACGTCCTTCAAATCAACCTCAAGAAGGATGAAGTACCTATGGTCCAATAGTGATACCATATGAATCTGAACTACATCAAATTGGTGAAATAAGAGATCAAAAAGCTTTTAAAAGTGGGTTTCATCTATCTAGTCAATAAGGTCACCTAGTTGTCCCCTATCATCATTGAACTGAACCTGAGCTAGGTTGAGAACTATCTACCACATGTCTGAGACTTAGGAGAAGAAGATCAGCTTCTGCTATTTGTTGCTAGGAGGTCGACAGAATGGAGAGGCTCTGCTTTGCTTGAAGTGATCGTTGAGTTGGTTGGGCTGAGGCTGGCATTGGCAGTGTACTTGCAGGGCTCGTTGAAGGTAGAGCGCCTCAGCGCTATGGCACAGGCATGCTAGGAGCTCTTTAGTTTCGCTATGTGGAGGTGTTTGGAGACTCATTCCTGGAGATGTTACGCTAGAGACAGCCATAGGCTAGCTACTATGAGCCAGTTGTGCTTGGAGCACTTGGAGCTTATGCATGTTGCAAGGAGCACTTGTGCAACCAAGGACCTTGGAGGTGGCTTAGAGGGGCTACCGGGGCCGTGTACGTTCCGTCGCTAAAGGAGTGCATTGTATATTTTGGCAGTCGACTATAGTGGGCGAGAGTTGTGCTCATAAGAGCCGTTTGTAGAAGGCATTTGTAGAGCCAATGTTAGAGGGTCATCTCTTGGAGAGGCTTGGAGGTCGACACCATTTTGCATGCAGTCGGGTTGAGGATAGCCAGTTTTTCTCTCGCTTTGCAGGAGTGATGTGCGTTGGCCAATGGTTGCAGGCGACTAGAGAGGTATAGAGGTCACTGGTGTGTTTACGTATGAAAGCAGTGAGTCACCCTTGGATATAGCCAGGTGAAGGACACGTAGAACAGATCGTTGAGACAAGGCAATTGATGGAGAGCCGGTCGTAGTAGGCAGCCTCACCTTGGTGTAGAAGAGGCAACAGGCTTTGTTGCAGGAGCGGCCATCTTAGCAAAGTTGGAAACGGTGCCGGTGGATTGCATAAAACACAATTGCCTGGCTGCATGTATGTTGTAGATGCTGTAGAGGTGCCGACTGAGACTTTTGGAGCCGGTCAAAAGGCAAGCTTTAGAAACTGTCACTCTCTCTGTCTCCCTCAAAGGCTCACTACTCAGAGAAAATACAAATCTCTCTTTCTCAAAAGTTGAAAATCAAAAACCTCCCTCTCTCTCATGGAATAAGGAACACTCAAGCTCACAATGAATTGAATGGAAATCCTTCAAATGAACGGAATTTCATAAAGGAATGAACGAAAATCTTTCATCACAGAATGAAAGAATAGAAGCACTCGATCTCTCAATCTCTCGACCGATCTCTCTCACTCTCACTATAAGGATGGCACCTCAGTGGAAGGCAGATCCATGCTCTGATACCATGATAAAACATGCGTGCCTCAAGATCGATGGAGCGCTCTAAGGTGGATGGAACCTATGCATAAACATGATAAAGAGATGACATGTACCTCAAGTCAATTAGGTTCCAGGATGGATTAGCTTGGACTCATAAACAGAATCTTGGGTGTATGTGTATTTCTCTATTCAGGCTTCTTATATAGAGAGAGCCCTTAGAATAGTCAACACCTGTGGGATCCGTTGATCCACATCTCTCCTTGTGGATGTGCTCAATCCACATCCTCACATCATGTAGTCCACATCCTAGGGTGGCTACTTTAATACATTCCTATACCATACCTTAGCCTCTAATATGTGCTCATGGCACCATATTCCTCAACAAGGTTGTGTAGACAGGATGATGTCATATAGAACAAGGTTTGGGGTAGAATAGAAGAATAGTTTAGAGCATGTTTCCCATTGTGGCTTCAAAGGAATCCATGCTCTAATTGGATTCAATAATTGGGTATAAAATTGATCCACCATGGAGCACTCTTTATGGAATCCGCCGAGGTACCCTATGGGGCTAATGTATCCCACAAGGCTGGGTTCCAGATGATGGATAAGCTCTCATCAGCAGTTGGGTATGAAACTAATCCACCATGGAATAATCTATAGGAACTCAATCTACCCTATGAGGATAATGTACATCTTAAAGCTAGGTTCCAATGGATCATCGATAAGCTCTCATTGAAGCACTTGGAAGACAAATTCATCTTGTCTGTAAGTAAAATAGTAATTCCTAAAATTACACTAGCTACTTCCATGGTTTATGTCAAATCAATATTGAGGCTCCATAAGTAATAATAGATGAGGCTTACTTAACATAAACATCCCTTGTAGTACTATTTGTTGAAGCCCAATCCTTCATCCATCTACGAACTCATGGACAAATACAAGCTTTGGCTCACCAAGCTCCAAGATGATGATTTTCCTCCTTTGCTAGATGCAGGTAGAAGCTCTTAATTGATTACTAGCAAAGCCTAATCTAAATCACAATGCTTTCAGGCTCCAATCACCATGCTTCTAAGATGCATTTGTCAAGCTCAAGAACACTCATGACTCAACTTGATTTTTGGGCTGAATCACAATTATTTAGAGCATCCAAACCTACCTTAATTGACTACAAGGGCCCTCTGTCCCAAAATCTACAACTCAACTTCTAGAAATTTCACGAAGAAGCTTGTAGGCTTTTGTTACTCTTGCCATAGCATTTTGGGGCTAGAGCTGTAGATTATCATGAGGATATCCTAGATTTTCATATAATTTCAAGAGTTGCACCACTGGTACCAATGTGATATGCTTTAACGATCTTGAGCAAGCATTTGACCGTGCTACTCTAGTGCCTAAACCTTGCCAAGGCTTGCACAAGGGAAGAAACCATACCATGGCAATCCAACAATGATGATTTGGACAATAATGGATATGCTTGTAGTGAATAAACCCCAAGGAGGAGAGCTAGTGGCTCATCACCTAGCCATAGGTCCCAGATATAGAACCATCCTCAAATCATCCCCATGAATATAGTCTCATTGAGGGCTAGCTCGTGCATCCCATACGATATGCCTAAGCTCTAGCCTATGACACCTAAGGCCATCAAGGCATACGGTCTTTGGGAAATGCATTACCATAGGACAATTTTGAAGTGAGACTTTGGCTTATACTTGTAAACCTAGCTCCCACTATATTTGGCATTCAACTCCAACTATAGAAGTCATATCCCAAATAGCTTGCTTTTCCTCAAAGGCTAGCTTTTCTTGGAACGGTGTTACTTTTCTTGGAATAATGCTAGCTTTTCTTGGAATAGTGCTACTTTTCTTGGAATAAATCTTTCTAGCTCTAGTCTATACCTTTGGTTTTTCATAACCCTTTGTCAGATGGATCTTGGATACATCCAGTCTTAGCATAGAGTCTAGCTCTTATGATGTTAGCCCAGTCGGGTCCTTAGCTTTTAGGGTGAATCTCTTCTTTTAAAATGCCCTCTAGAGATGGTGTAATAGAATGAGAAACTCTAAAGGAATTGCCTAATAGAAACCTTTTCTAGGGTGCATCACATGATGATGTGGGGCACTAGATGCCATATTGGCTTAATGGCTATTGACCTCAACCTTCTTGAGATAGAAGTGGAAATAGTCCTCTAGCTACATCAACAATGCCTTGATCTCCATATTGGCATAATGGATATTGACCTCAACCTTCTTGAGATAGAAGTGGAAATAGTCCTCTAGCTACATCAACAACTCCTTGATCTCACTAGAGATCCAAGTCTTCCCTTTGATTTCAAGCACTGTGAGCTATCCCTTCCCACCCAACCAATCCGATTAGCAAAGGGTGCTAGTCTATTAAAAAGCTCCCAAACCTTTTTTTATCTTCATCAACAATTTCAGCAATGTCTAGCACTATAACATGCAATGAATAATTATCACGTAATCACAACAAGATATTAAAACTTATTGCGAGGCATATTTGCCTATACATCACAGAGAGGAAGAGAGGTAAACAGAGGTGAAACTCAGGATGTAAAGAGCTAAGATATGGGTTGAGAAACTGAGAGATGAAAAGAGTGAAAGCTAAGAGATGAGAGCTATTAAAAAGAGCTAATAAAGAGCTGAAAATCTAAAAAGAAAAGTTGTTGAAATAGACACGAAACCTTTCTCCATTTGCTAGTCAAACCCTATTGTAGTGCTATGTGTATACCCTCTTGGAGAGGCAGATCCATATTATTGATGTACTACTGATGCTATATAGAGGATCTCAATAGTGCACAAGGTTGGCTAAAGAGGAGCTACTAGAGGCTAGGAATGAATAAGGAAATGGGGAGAATGAAACCTTAAGGTATTCTTTTCAACACACAAAGTCACCACTTAATCAATTGGAGAAGAAGAGCTTAATCAAACCACGAGAGCGACACCAAACTGGGTACAATCTCCCCCCCTAGATGAGTGGCTCACGCTTCCTCATCTAGAGTATTTATGATCTTTCATAAAAAGCACCAAGGAGCCAAAATTATCCCTCTCATCCAAAAATGAGAGATTTGCTTTACATAGCCATCTTAGGGCCCAAAATGAATTATGTCCACTATAAAATATATTGCTCAAACTTGTAATAATAAAACAAATACAAAATTTGGCCCATGGCCATATATAATACATTGTGTGACACCTCGATCGGTACCCTCGCACTAACTCCAAACCTCGTTATGAGTTCCATCACCTGTACTCAAGCTGCCAATTACATTAGTTATTAACAATCGATTCAACGAATCACCGAATCAACCAATCCCAACATAACCACGCTCAAAGCACAATAATCAAGCACAACACCAATAACACTAGTGACATCAGTATTAACATGGAATCACCCACAATACCGACCATCTAGCATGGCAAAACACAAGCTAGTCAGGCATCCCGAACTAACCACACAAAGTATCCACTAGGACCCCCGCCATGTCTGGTGCACTCCTATGGAGTAGTTTGCCATAGTCAGACTTGACTAAAGTAATAATATCCAAAGCAAGATATATCAAAAAATATAATTTTGATAACATCCCTCTTGCTTGGATCGCAACTGACCTCAGTTGCGTGCTTGATTATAGGAACTAATGAGGTCTGGCAAAGTTCGAAAGAACCGCTCAGGCATCTACTGAGCATCATCCCTTGGATGATTCTTAAATTTGAGCAATAGACATTTCCTTTTCAGGTCAAGGTCTATTGATGATCAATAATGCATTCGGGTTCTAGAATTTCTTCTTCATCAACAATCAATGGAGCCTCTTCATAGATAGGATGAATAGGTAAAGGTCCTTTGAATGGATTTAAGAGGCTGATATGGAAAGCATTATGTATTTTTCAATTATCAAGTAATTCAAGCGTATAAGCTAGATCATTGATTTTCTGAATCACCTTGAATGGTCCATAAAAACGTGGGGACATCTTGACTACTAGCCATTTCTCAACACTCTTCAATCTTCTTTTCTCAATCTGAAGAAGTACATAATCACCTTCTTTAAAAAGCATGTGTTTCCATTTCTTATTAGCTTGTTTTGTGTACTTCTCTTGAGCGATTGCAATGGCTTCTCGAACCTCTTTGAGAATATTTTGATAGTCATGGGTAAATGCATCTACTGCCTCCACTCTATGGGTCAATCGTGTGATAGGAATAGGTAAAACCTTCCCATAGATAATCTCAAAGGGGGCTCTTCCAATTGTAGAATGAGGAGTGTTTTTATAAGCAAACTGTAAGAGATGAATGTATTTGTCCCAAGTCTTTGGTTGATTTCCCGCATAAGCTCTTATCATATCTAGAATAGTACTGTTTGTAACCTCAGTTTGTCCATTTGATTCTGGATGAAAGGCTGATGAGAAATCTAACTTAGTGCCTAGATTATGAAATAATGCAGTCCAGAAATTACTACAAAACTTTGAATCTCGATCATACACTATAATCTTTGGCAAGCCATGATGAACAAAGATATGCTTGATGAATAATGTGCAGCTTGCTGAGCTGTTAAAGTGTTCTTGCATGGGATGAAATAAGCTTGCTTACTAAAGAGATCTACTATCGTCTAGATCATATCATTTTGATTCGCTATAGTAGGAAAACCAGTTATGAAATCCATAGATATTTGTTCCCAAGGTTGCGTAAGAATAGGCAAAGGCATCAGCAATCCTGGGGTCTTTCCTTTGTAACTCTTGATCTTCTGGCAAGTGATGCATTTGGCTACAAACTTAGCCACATCTTTTTTTATAGTAGGCCAATGAAATTCTCTTACTATCACTTGTAAAGTGGCAGTCACTCCCCTATGTCCCATATATGGTGGTTGGTGCATTTCCTCCATTACAATTTGTCTAAAGGGTCGAGTGATGCATAATTTCTTTCGATAAAAGAGGTATCCATCATTGCATGAATAGTCTAACATAGGATTCCAATTATTATTCTCTAATTTGTTCCATATATCGAAAAAGTCTCGATCCCCTTGATAAGAATTCTTCATACCTTCAAAAGACTAGGTCTCTACAGCAGTGATGTGATTAATACTTGGCTTTTTGCTAAGAGCATCAGCAACTACATTCTCTTTTCCAGATTGATACTGAATAATGGGCTGAAAACTCTATATAAATGATGCCCAGTTGATATGCCTATCGGATATAAGTGGCTAAGTCAACAAATGCTTGATACTTTGATGATCGGTTTTGATAAGAAACTCAGATCCCATCAAATAATGTTTCCACATTCGTAAGGCATGCACAACAGTGGTTAGTTCTTTACCATATGTACTATGATTGCATTCATCTGGTTTTAATTTTCGGCTCTCATATGCTATTGGATGTCCATCTTGCATTAGTACGGCTCCAATTCCATATCCACTAGCATCGGTTACAACTACAAAGAATGGTCTAGAGAAATCAAGTAGTTGCAACATAGGAGCATGTGTGAGAGCTTCTTTCAAAGCTGTAAAACATTTATCTTGACGCTCAATCCATAAGAAATGCTTAGCTTTTCTAAGAAGGTCTGTCAATGGATGTGCAATGTATGCAAAATTTTTGACAAACTTTCTATAAAAGCTACACAATCCCAAAAATGATCTTAATTCATGTACATCTCGGGGTTTAGGCCATGTGACTATGCACTCAATCTTCTTTGGATCTACTTGAATCCCATCGGTGGATACAATGTGACCCAAATACTCTTTTTGATTTTGAAATAAAACTGTTCTTTTCAGGATTTATGTATAATTGATTTTCTTTCAAGAGTGAAAAGACTAGCTTCAGATGTTCCTTATGCTCCTCAACATCTTTGCTAAACACCAGAATATTATCGAAAAATACTACCACACAATCTTGGTGTTTAAGAAAGATTCGGTTCATCATTCTACTAAAAGTAGCTGGAGCATTAATCAGCCCAAAAGGCATAACTAGGAACTCATAATGTCCTGTTTGAGTTCTAAAGGTAGTCTTGTATATATCCTCTTCTACCATACAAACTTGATGATAGCTGGATTTGAGATCTATCTTACTGAAGACCTTGGCCCCTTTCAATTTGTCCAAAAGATCCTAGGGATTGGATATCTGTTCTTCACTGTGATTTTGTTCAGTGCACAATAGTCTATGCACATTCGATAGGTTCCATTTTTCTCTTGACTAATAAGATAGGCGCTCCATAGGGAGAACTGATGGGTCTTATTAATCCTCTCTTTATTAGCTCCTTCACTTGCTATTGAATCTCTTTTTGTTCTAGCTGATTGACTCTATAAGGAATTTTGCAAGGTGGAGTATTGCCCAGTAAGATTTCTATACTATGATCTTCAAGTCGAGAACATGGTAGTCCAGGCGATAAATCCTCTAAGAAATAATCAGAAAATTGAGAAAGAAACTTTTGGTGTGTAGGCTTAGTGTTTGGCTAAGTAGCCATTACCATATTCACCAAAATTAGATATGTATTCTCACATTTTCTAATTGCTCTTTTGGCTTGTGTGTGGTTGAGTAAAGGACTGATCTCAGGTCTCATTGAGCTTTTTAGACATATTTCTTGTCTATCCTTCTCAATCCACATCTGATGTGAATCGTAATCTATCTTAGGGTTATATTGATGCCTCCATGGCATTCCTAAGATGATGTCCACTCCCTGTAGGGGTGCCACTAGAAAGTTTCATGTATCCTTGTAGGGTTTGATTGAGATTTCAAGATTCTTGACTTCTCTAGTGCAATTGTACTTTGTTTTGGTAAAAGCAGCTTTGACCTTATAGTTAGATGGGAAAGACTCTAGGTTTAGCTTTGCTAAGACTCTTTCTAAAATGAAATCATGTGTGCTACTATCGTCATGCAGAATAACAACCTCTTTGCCATTAATGAAACCTTTCATTTTTAGAAGAGCATGATAATTATACTTACCTCCCTCTTGTTTGGCTGCTTCGTCATCAATCATGTGCACTTGTTAGGGTCTTCTTTCTTTCAGGACACTCAATGGCTATGTGTCCCACCTTGTTGCACTTGAAACACCTTATTTCTTTCTTTAGAAAATTTCCACCATTCGGCTTCAAAGAAGAATCTATCTTCTGTGGAACAAAACCATTTTTAGATTTAAAGAAGGGCTTTTTATCAAATCTCTTTTCTTATGGAAGGGTACATGCTGTTTTGAATCTTTCCCTTCTTTTGGGATTCCATTCTTCCTTTCACAATTCATTGCAAGAGAAATTGCAGAGCTCAATGAGCGAGGATGAAACATGTTAATCTTGGCTCTCAACTTAGACTTTAGACCTACCACATACTTCTTGCATTGATCTCGCTCATTAACTTTCTCTAAGGATTGTAATTGGATCAACATTTGCCAAAATCTATCAGTATATGTGGAAATAGTTTCCTTATCGAACTGCCTAAAAGTATCCCACTGTTGTCTAGCTTTTGCTTTGAAATGTGAGGGGAGAAAATGTCTCTTGATGAGCTTTTCAAGACTTCTAAGATTTTGGTCGCCTTTTACTATGCTTAGTGATATTCCACCAAAGTGCAGCACTCTCTACTAAGTGATTTGCAGCACATTTAATCTTATCTTTTTTAGAGAATTTCTCCCTTGAAAAATAATCATCTAGCTGACTAATCCAAGACAAGACAGTGCATGCTTCTTTCTTCCCATCAAAATTTTGAAATGAGAAAGCTTTTCTACTTATCTTACTCTTCTTCCTCGAATTTTGTGCTCTCAATGTGGCCTGTCTTGATAATACAATTATTGTTGTAATCATCGTCGGATGACTCATCGTCAAATGAATGCCTCTTCCTTTTCTTGCCATTGATTTTCTTTTCCAATCTCTCCCTATGCTCATGCTCATCGGCCAACTGTGCCTGAAGTGCATCTAATTGCTCCTGAAGCATGGGTGGTTGTGGTTGATGTGCCACGATAATGCGATAAATACAAATAAAGTGAAATGGAGAAAAAATAAGGATACTAAGTGTATGAGAATTCAAACAGATGAAAGAAAAATGTGACTCAGGTGTATGGTAAGAAATGGATGGCGGAAGATACTAAGTGTATGAAATTATAAAGCAAAAGAAATCACTTATCTCGCTCTTTGATCAGAGGTAAAAATGGCTAGAGTGGGAGATATGTGACCGATAATGTTGCTCATAGTTGTTTTTGCGCTCGACTGATCTCCAATTAATTGCTCGGTGATTTGTGGTTCCAATCACCTTGTTGATTCAACTGTTCAGATTTGGCTATGGTCTTTGCCTTGTTGAGCCCCAATTGCCCATAGGAGCCCCGTAGCTCAGTTGGTTAGAATGCTGGTCTTATGAGTCAGAGGTTGCAGGTTCTCGAGCCCTGTCACGACTAAGTTAGAGGTCGCAGGTTCGAGCCCCGTCGGGACTAAGTTAGCTTTGCTCATTTTTTTAAATTATTTTTTTAAATAAGTAAAACAACAATGAGGTTGAGCCTTATACCCTGCTCAACCACACTACTGTTTACTATCCTTGGAGTCTAAAACATAATGCAAGCGAGTCGCGATGGTTTTCTGGAGTCTGTGATGGCAAAGTTCCCCGTGTGTTCATGAAGGCTATCTGCTGTAGGACTTCGAAATGATAGCAGTGGCAGCTTGTAGGGATTGCTTTCCCAAGGGTGGCAGCACTATTGAAGATTGCAGAACTGTGAGACTACATGCAGGTGAAAGACTGTGGGATTGCGCGCAGGGGCGCCTAAGTTGACCACGAGTCTCATTTCAACAGGTCAGCTAGATGATGCTGGTTTTCAAACCACCATTGGCTTGTAGAGTTGGAAAATTCAAAGGGGCTGTATGGTTTTGGCAAGGGGTGCCAAGTGTGGGACATTGTATCCCTGACAACAAGTATCAGGGCTATCTGATCATGTTGTTGCAAATTTCTCTGCAACATGGAAAGCAAGCATTGCCATGTAAATGGGTCTATAAGATGAAGGTCACAAGTGATGATGTGCCTAAGTATAAGGCCCATTTGGTTGCTAAAGGGTTCAAGTAAGAGAAGGGTGTGGACTTAATAAGATATTCCCTCCAGTTGTGAAGATGACCACCTTATATGCGTACTTGGACTTGTGGTAGCAGAGGATATAGAGCTTATGCAAAGGGATATTAATACAACTTTCTTGTTGCATGGGGATCTCCTTAAGGAAATTTACATGGTATAACAGAAAGGCTTTGAAGAAAAGAGCAAAGAGAGTTTGGTTTGCAAGATGAAAAAGAGTCTCTATGGCCTTAAGCCAGCACCTAGAGAATGGTATTTAAAGTTTGATACTTCATTTGGTCCTAGGGTTTCAAAAGAAGTGAGATTGATTACTGCCTTTACATTAAAGGGGCTAAGGATAATAGCTTGATAGTCCTGGCACTTTATGTGAATGATATGCTATTGGCTAGCAAGAACACTTATGAGTTGGATGTATTGAAGGCCAAGAGGCCTTTAACATAAAGGATTTGAGACCTGTAGGTCATATTCTAGGTATTTTCATCATGCGTGACCTGAGTAGGAAACTCCTTTGGCTTTCACTGAAGGATTATGTTACAAAAGTATTGTAACATTTCAATATGGAGGGGGGGAAGGCTGTAAGTACTCCATTGCCTCCATATGTGAAACTGAGTTAGGAAGATAGTCCCAAATTAGATGAGAAGAGGGCCATGATGGCCAAGGTTCCTTATGCATCAGTGGTTGGGAGTCTTATGTATGCTATGATAGCTACTAGACTAGACATTGCATTTGCAGTGGGAGTTATTAGCCGGTAGATGGTTAATCCAAGAAAGATGCATTGGGAGGCAGTTAAGTGCATCATGAGGTACATGAAGGGTACCAAGGAGATGTGCATCTGCTTTAGCAGAGGGGAGATGTGTATACAGGGGTTCACAGATTCAGACTATGCAAGGCATGTGGATAGCAAGAGATCCACTTCTGGTTGTGTGTTCACCTTTGCAGGTGGTGTAGTGTTGTGGATGTCTCACGCATAGAAGTGTATTGCTTTGTAGCCACAAAGGGTTGCAAGGAGGTTATATGGCTTGATTAGCTAGTGGGAGATTTAGGGATTCATATAGATGTACCGACATTGCATAGTGATTCCATGAGTGCTATTCAACTAGCACAAAATGCGATCTTTCATGCAAAGACCAAACACATTGAGGTTAGGTAACATTTCATTAGGGAGGTAATTGAGGAGAAGTGCATAGAGCTTGTCAAGGTTCATATAGATGATAACCTTGCAGATATGTTAACGAAGAGTCTACCTAGTCAACGATTTGAGTATTGTCGTGTATTGATGGGCATTGGATAGTATGTCCACTGATTATTCTTCCTTAAAGGCACAGTGGCCTTTAAGTGGGAGGTTGTGGGGGTTAAAGGCCACTGTGCATCAACCCTGGTAATGTACAATACTCAAACACACATATATATGGATGACATAGAAGATTAGGGTGTTCTCCACCCACCAAAATTTGTGTGGCACTCTTTTGGCTCTCCCTCTCTCTCACCCTCTTTCGTTTCGCTTCCGTTGAGAGCTCTCACCTCATAGAAGTGGTGTGCATGTGCTCCTCCAACGTTGCTATGTGCATAACCTTGCTTGTAATGTTTGCCTTGCCTTTAATGAGAAAGAGGGTTGTATCAAAATGATGGGCGGAGGCTCTCACCTCCATGGGAGTCCAAAGGTTTAGAAGGGGGTTGTAGGATTCATAAGGGGGATAAGGGTGAGAGAGATAACTAGAAGCTCCACAGCTCAGAGAGGGTTGCAAGTTTTAGAAGGAGTCTAAGGTTGAGGAGTGGAGAGCTAGTCTCCTTTGCAACTTCAAGGAGTAAAGAGTATAAAAAGAGGTTAAGGGAGAAAGGAGGAGGTGAAGGTAGGAGGAGGAGGGGAGAGAGGAGGAGGAGGAGGAGGAAGGAGGAGGAGGAGGAGGAGGAGGAGGAGGAGGAGGAGGAGGAAGGAGGAAGAGGAGAGGAAGGGGGGAGGATGGGAGATTGCAAGGTTAGAGCATGCTTTCACATTGAGGGAACATGGACTCAAGGAGATGAAGATGCCCAATGAGAGGGCTTACACCTTGGCTAAAGCAAGGGCTTACATGCCTTGACAGGGAACAAGGGCTTGTGCTTTCTCTCAAGCAAACTCTCTCAATGGAAAATGCCTCACAGAAGGAGGGCTTTACACTCATGAAGGAGTGGCAGCACCATCGGCTCAAGTATTACTCCAAGGGCAACACATCATCGATAAATTGGTGTTGTTTAAAAAGGACATCATCATTTGGTGCAATTCTACATCCCACAATGGAACCCATATCGGATCAACTTCCAGAGGACTACCCCGAATACATAGACATGTGTACCAACAATACAATGAACCAGTTGGAGTCAATTCCATAAGAACTTGACACACAACAAGATCCACTTGTATACCTACCTATGTTCTCAGGTAGAGGTAATCCCAAAGAATTCATTGCTTTGTTTGAATGAAAATGGTTAGGAGATACCCCAAGGCAGAGGAATTATTTGAACATATGCTCTCATAGGAGAACCATTTGATTGATATTGCAAATGGATGTGGAAATACAAAGCTCTGGCCCTTGCTACGACAAAATTTTATGCAATAATTTGTAGTCACTCATTTCTCCTTGCCATCCTTACCCTTTTGTTGCTCTTCTTCCCATTCCTCATCTGCTCATTGCTCATATGACAATGTTGTCCTTCATTATGATCAAGCATGGTGCTCAGCCTTTAGTACATATCAGATACGAAACTACTTCGCCATCCCCTACTTTCAATTGCTTTGCTTCCCTTTCTTTGCAATAGCCTTTCTCTTCCTCATCCACCAATTCCTTTCTACCGTTCTTTCTTATCATTTTCTCCTCTACTACACTAGTCATCTGCTAATCAAATGTGTGGAAGATTGTGGTGTTAAGGTGCTAGATATTGGTGCCATTTTGGCCATAGTGTTACTGATTTCCCATGTTGCTATCCATGCTCATAGGGTCCTTGGTACTGGAGTAGTCCCCTAGGTCACTTTTAAGCTTCTTGACCTTAAAGATACAAAGCTAGGTATGTAGGTCAACAAGACATTATTTGAGGCACTATCCTCAGGCTCAAGATCAACTCCTAGGACTCTTCTTGATCTCAAGTTCATGTGTTGATTGGTGCAATTGAGGACCGATTGCTTCTAGCTTGATGTGAGATCAAGAGGTGGCAAATTTCATCCTTTTTTTAAAAGGGGGTTTATTTCAATGCAGTCTACATGCAAATTTACTCCTTTTTGAAAAATGGGGTTTATTTCAATGCAATCTGCATGCAAATCTCATCCTTTTTTGGATGCCAAATTATTGATTAATTTTCCCAATTTTCTCTATGTTTTTAGGCTAATTTCTAAGTTACCAGTTTGGCTAAATCAGCATTTTGGCCTAAGTTGACGTTTTTGGCTAGTCAAATTTTTAGCTAAATCAGTGTTTTAGGCTAAATGAATGTTTTGGCCTAAATGAATGTTTTTGCTTAAGTCAATGTTTTTGGCTAAGTTAGCATTTTGGCCTAAGTCAACATTGACTTCCTATGTCAATGTCTTGTTTATGTCAAAGCCTTGTTTATGTTAGCGCCCATGATATCTTAGCGTCTTGCTAAGTCAGGGTTAACTTCCTATGTCAATGCCCTTAAATGAGCTATCATGCCAGTTGTCAACATTAATTGTCCACCTAGCAATATGAGTTACGTGGGTGTTAAGCTAAGTAAGTGACACTAACTTATATGTCGGTATCCTAGATGCTAAGCCAGCGGCACTTTGCTAAGTTAGCATTGACTTTCCCATGTCAACTTCTGACTATTAAGTCAGTGTCCTCTTTTCCCCTTTGTTGTTGTGGCTGGTTTTTTATTATTTCTAGCTCAAATTTTGATTTTGTTTAGGGTTTTTTGTTCCTAGATGGTTCTATACTACCTACATGACCTATTGAAACAAAAAATAACAAAAAATGACGAGTTTGTATATCTTATGGTGATTTCCTACTTTTCCCAAAAACTCCCTGCTCTACTAGATTTTGAAAATCATCAAAAAACTTACTTCTACCTAGTTTTCCTAGTTGTTTATCACTACCACAAGCTTAGCAATTATATTACCTTTGTCCTTCTATGATTTCAACTTGTTCTAACACCTAGAACACTCAAAATCAAAGAAATGAGCTCATTGGCCCCTGTAACTCCAAAATTAGCAACCTTTGTTACTTAATCAATAATGGGCATTATGAGAGAAGCAATGTGGGTATAAAGTGTACCTCTAATCCCTGGCAATAGCTCAAAAAATGTTAAGGGGCCAACCACCAACCTCTGAACGTGTCATGGGGACTTTGAGGTGTCGGCGAAGAAGAGATCACCTCTTTATACCCCTTGTTTGAGAGCTTATAATTCAAAATCTATCCACAAATGTTACTTCCATAGCTCTCAGATTGCATCTCACAAGTTTCTCCACAAGAATAGAATGTGGGGAAGAGAGTGAGGAGAGGAGAGAGCATGAGCATGGTGAATGGAGAAGGGAACATAGGTATGGAAGCAACAAGGAGGGAGTAGAGACAAACACTAAAGCTTGGAAGTAAGAGAGCTTGTATTCTCAACAATGCATAATGAGCTCCAAAGGCAAAATTTTGGCTTTTATATATGACCCTTGTCAAAACCCTAATTTTGACCTAACTATCCACAAGCCTCTATTCTCACTCCTTTATGCTACTGTGACCCAATGGCTCTATTCTGTACTAGTCCTAGTGGAGGAAAGAAGTTACATGGCTCATCTAATCTATGACATTACATGTCTTTTCCTCCAGATCATGAGATGTTACAAGTATTTTTGCACATAATTTCCAAAGGACATATTGTTAACCAATCGGATCATCAATGGAATTACATGTCTTTTCCTCCATCATGAGATATTACAAGTATTTCTACGCATAATTACCAAGGACATACTATTGACTGAAGCACTTTAAACTTTTCAAAAAGTTCAAATCTTTGCTTCATGGCATAGACAAATCTCATACTTGTGTTGTTATCAATAAATGTGACGAAATGTTTGGTACCATAGATGATTGTGTATGGTCCATGTACCTTGCATTATCCTTGTGCACCATCTCCAGTGGTCTCTTGGCTCTACAGGCATGACACTTGGCAAAAGATTCACTATACTATTTCCCATATAGGCATCCTTCATAAATCCCTCTTTGACAGATGGGAGTTCATTGACCATCTTCTTGCATTCAAGTACCTGCATGAATTTGAATTGAAGATCTCCATACCTTCAATCCCATAATTGAAAGTCTGTGTGTGCAATCGTGCATGCTCTTTGTCCATAGATTATGACCACCAACATGTAAAAAATTCCAACTCTCAACTCTTGATGCCACTACCCACCAAGTTGCACTAAAATTTTCAATCAAACAATGCACAATGAAGAGCAATATGTACTCTCTATTCTAGTTCAAAAATATTTGAATTTTGAGTTATAAGAAAACATTTATGCCCCTCCAAAGTTTGATGCCTTTTGATGCTAAAGATGAGTCAAATTACTTGTGCTCATAACAAAACAAAAATAAAGTGGAAGACGAAGAAGTTGGAGAAATCCTTAGAGCACTTTAATCTTCCCTAGGAAAAGATGATACTTGGTGATGAAGCCTTGGGAATTTGAAGCCTTAATGTGGAGAATTTTGGCAATATGTGGCCAAGTTTTTGCTTTGTGCAAAACGCCTTCACAAGTGCAAAGTGGTAGGAAAACCATGACCTCCTATACATGGCCTCGTGCTCTTATCATTAGGCTAAAGACTCTCACATGGGCTTAAAGGGGGGGTTCATAATGATAAAGGAATTTTTTCTTGAACGTTGGAGATAGCGCCCTCAATTAGACTTCGATCAATTTTGAAATACTCTTCATGCAATGTTGTTCTTCCATGGACCACCATCTCCTCTTCTTCCTTTGCACCACTATCTCCTCTTCTTCCATGGACCACCATCTCCTCTTATTCCTGCGACTCTTCTCTTCCCCAAGCCTTCAAGCTCCTCATCTACTTAGCAATATAGCTTGTCCTTCCCACCTTTCTTGCTTGCCCTTGGCAAGCTTCTCCTTTTCCCTTAAACATCTCCTTCAATGAGGCATCTTCTCAGTTGTTTGCATTTAAGGGAGTTTGGTTCCCACTTAATAGGCAACCCCCCTTTCCATTCCCTTATGCTTCCTTTCTCTTCCCCCCTTCCTCTTCTCTCTCTTCCTTTCTCCCTTCCCTTCCCTTCCCTTCCCATCACCTTTTCCATTCCCTCTCTACCCCTCCCCTTCCATTCTCTTTTTTCCCCTTGTTTCCCCCCTTTTCCTTTCTTTTTTTTAAACCTCTATTTTTTTCCCAATCACCCCATTTTCCCATCACCCCCTCCATTTTAGTCGTCTCCTCATGCTTTTCCCATCACACGCATGTGTTCCCATCACTCGCCCATTTTTCTTGTCACCTACCTATGTCTCTATCACCACCTTGGTCTTTTATGTCACCCGCCTATGTTTTCATCATCCCCCCCTTTTTTCTCATCCTTCTACCTTCCCCCTCCTTGCACCCTCAAATAGCCCCATGCCCAACCAATCTAACCATAACGATGCCTATGCATGACCCACGATGGCACACCTAGCCCTGCACATTGATGCCCCCAACCCCTATTCAATCTTTGCTCATCGCTTCATTATCCAAGGTTGGCTTAATAATAACACTATGCAACTCACCTTTGTCTCCTTCTTCAACTTTCGATAATGAAAATATGACCATATCGAGAGTGTGTGTTGAATTCAATATAAAAGTGGTGCAAGAATACACCATTTGATTGAATATGATGTTACACCATTTATGTTATTATCTATAGAGGAAGATGCTAGTGCACCAATGCCACTTAGTACAAATAGTGATTGAACCAACCCCCAACCAAAAGGTGATGAATCTACATGCATCATAGCTCCATGTGGAAGAAGTCACATTAGCTAGCTCAGTTAGTTGCCTAGTCATGATCCCAATTGGAATAGTACTGAGAAACTAGCTCATAATATGGGAGAGTTTCAAGGGTTGGATTGAATCTGTGCAAGGATCCCCACTACCAAAAGAGAATATCGCACTAAAATATGGTGATAGGAAAAATGTAACCATCTTGCTGGAGCATAAATCCTTCGGCCAATATCTAATGGTGCAAAATATGGATGCACAAATGATACATCTAGAACCACCAATCTAGGATGAAGGATTAGGATTGGTAGAAGTACCAATCTTCATGACAAGTATGGAATGGAATAGTGATCCAAAAGAGGCCATAATTGATAGCTATAGTGCAAACTTTGATTGGGACCTAGAAACAAAAGCTAACAATGCCACATTAGAAGGTCAAGTATTTGATGATGATTTGGCAATTCTTTAAGTGCTAATTTCAATAAAATACCCCAAGTAAGACCCTATTGCACTAGCAGATAGTAGATAGTCAAGAAGGGTGTGCAATGTCAAGAAGATAAGGTGGGTCACTTCAACAAACACAACAAGGTGATGACCTAACAAAGTCCATATAGGCACCTAAAACAACAAAGTTCCAAAGGGGCTTGAAGGAGCATGCATGTAGAGGATCTACTACTTGGGAACTAGAATCCCATTGAAAATCCATCACCAGTCTCATAGAGTAAAAAGATTAAAAAGTTCAAACCTAATGTGAGAATGAAGATAAAAGCCAAGGATACCCAAAAAAATTATAGGGACCACCAAAGCAATAGACCAAGCATCTTTAGCTAGCAACTAGTAGCAATAGTAGTCAAGCAAGTACCTCAAAATGGCCTAAGGGAAACTACAATTTAAGAGAGGCCATCCAAGACAAGAAAATTGAATCTTACTTTGGGAGGAAAATATTAAAATCTTGTGTACATCGATGTGTAATATCAACTTATACAAGAGAAAGAAAAAAAATTAAAAGCATTACTGATGGAATAAAGGGATTGTATGGCTTGGTACTATAATGAAATGAAGGAGGTTTTCCTTAACGTTGCACTATAAACCATACCTATTAGTAAAGGTTCCAACCTCAAGGTATGTGGACCCTACAAGACAAATCCAAAGTATGGCACCATGCTATATGATGAACTATATAGATTATTCGATGCCAGTTTCATTTATGAAATCAAGCACACTGATTGGGTGTCACCAATTGTGATTATGCCAAATAAGAACAAGAATCTAAGAAGTTGTGTGAAGCTCAAAAATGTCAATGCGACTTTAATTAGAGAGCACTACCCCCTACGATTAGAGATCATTGTCCCCCACCACTAATAGAAAAAGTTTTGGACTGGGTAGCACGGTCAAAACTATCTAGCTTCTTGGATGATTTCAGTGGAACAACCAAGTACAAATTGCTCCTAAGGATTAGTAAAGACAGCCCTTGCCATAGAATGAGGAATTTTTGCATACAAAGTCAAGCCATTTGGATTATACAATGCCCCATCCACTTTTCCAAGTGTCATGTACATTGCCGTGAAGGCATTTCCTACAAGCCTTACTAGATGACTTATGCATACATTCAAGTAAAAGGGATCACTTGAAATAGGTTAAAATAAATTCAAGTAAAAGGGATCACTTAAAATATTATGAACATATACTGAAAAAGTGCAAAGAGTATGGGATCTTATTCAATCCTCTAAAATGTCAAATCTTGGTCACATGTAGGTATGGGGAGACATCATCTTTAAATCAAGCATTGCTATCGACATGGATAAAATGAAGGTAATCATGGAATTGCCATCCCAACAAATTGGTATGTACAAGTATGGTCCATGTAGCCTATAGGATACTATAGAAGATTCACTTTGAGGTATATGCCATGATTGCAAGACCCCTACACAAGCATTTTGTAAAATACATTTGGATAAAGGAATTGAGTAAGAACTTGAAACCGTCAAGTGAAAATTGATCATAGCCCTTACACTAATGGCTCCAAAATGGGACAATGTACATACTTATGGCTCCAACTATGCAATAGGGAGTATTTCATGTCAACATCACAAATATAAGAAAGAATACCTAGTATACTTTGCAAGCATGCAATCGAATGATGTCACAAATGATGATAGGAGGAAGCAGATGGAGTAGAAGATGACTCACTGATGCAACACTATTTCAACCAGATGTTGGCATCAATTAGTATGTAGATAACGTTGGTTATTTAATAACAAGAAGGAAACTCCTTTGATTGACTAGTGGATGAAAGAAGATAGATTCTAAAGCTTTCTTGCTACCAATTGGCTGTAGAAAAAGTGAGGAGGGAAGTAGATACTAGAAGCAAAACAAAATTTATTTATGAGAATGTGATTACAAGGTATGGATGCCCCATAGAAGCTATGTCAGATAGAGGTAGACATCTCATCAATGCAGTAACTAAGAGAATTTGATAACATTACAATTATCCAAGAAAGGAGCACACCTATTATCCCCAGGGTAATAAACAAGTGACAAAATACTATACAATGTCCTCACCAAGATAGCATAACCAAATCATTTTGACAAGGTAAAAAAGCTAAATGCAAGCTTATGGGCATATTAGACCACATTCAAGGTCAATACATGATGTATACAATTCCAATTGGTTTGCAGACTAGAAGCAGTGGCTCCTCAAGAATTTTTCATACCAAGCCTAAGCATAGTAGTACAATAACACCTAGGAGATAAACATTCCTTCCAAGAAAGATTATACCAGCTAGAGAAGCATATCAAAAATGAGGCTAATAAGGTATCATGCCATGATGATAGGAAAACAAAAAAGGACAAGGGAAAGATAAAATATCTAGATGAAGGTCCTTAAAGAGTCAAAATTTGAATCTCATCAGAGCTACAAGAAACCCTTGATGGAGTCCAGTTCACCACTGAAACAATTAATAGGAGTATACTAAAGCGCTACTAAATAAACATGCAAGCCATTCTTGATAAAAATGGAGATTTGGGAGTCACAAATCTTCCCTATTTGACATTAGATTGTCACACGAGAACCCTTTCATATATACAAGTAGGCACAATAGTAACCAAGTAGTTTTAACCTAAGACCCTAGGTGTGGGTATTGGCTGTCCTATGAACTTTCCAACAATAAGCATATGAGAGGAATTTTTACCTCACTACTCATGTATTTCAAGGATAGCACAAAGAGAAACCCTAGGAGGAAATTGTTTCAATCCAAAAACACATGGCACCCTCATCCTAAAACAATATGGAAGAAAATAGTAAAATCTAGTAGCCACTCACAAAAGAAACATGCATTGTTGACACATGGTAAACTTTCAAAATCGTAACTTATATGTGTCTCCAAATGCCAAGCTGAAGACATCTTGACATGATAGGAAAAAGACCTTTGATACCACAACAAAAGACCCCAAAGACAATTCCTGTCAATGGACAACATCCTCAACACCAACCTCCATTATTGTGTCGACCATATGAGAGCAGGAAAGTCAAGAATCACCTCAATGAAGGTCATCACAAAAATAAAGACCTAGGATGGAGGTACTAGACATAGACAATGATGGAGAAATGGATGAAATAGTCCAAGGAGAGATACCTTATGCCTAAGAGGATCTAGAGTTAGGAGAACTATAAGCACAATCATCAACCACCATCCAAAATGCAAATGTAGTCAAAGGAGAGATACCTCATGACCAAGAGGATCTTGCATTAGGAGAACTTCAAGCACAATCATCAACCACCATCCAAATGCAAATTATGGTAACTTTGACATCCAATGTTGGTAAGGGGCAACAATTAAAGAAAATGCGTTATAGTTTGTATGGCTAAAAGTCTCCATGTTTAACATGTCAAAGATGCACACACATTCTTAAAGTCCTAAGGACTAGGAGAATTTCTCAAGAAGTTGCAATCCTTAATAGCTACACCTAATATAACATAACACATCATGTCATATCACATCATAGAATACACTCAAGTCACAACGTCATATTAGATCACATAGTCACAGGATAGATATGTCACATTCGCACATAGTTAAAAACCTATTCATCTCTTCATGAGCAGACCAATGGTAAAAAATGTCTTTGCATTTCCAAATCCAAAAGAAGAGTATATAGATGCAAAATTCTCAAAAGTTTAGGATTAGTTTCCACTTGGCACAAAGGCCCAAAGTGAAGGGATACGACACGATATGGTCTTAGATCTAGTATGCCAAGAACTAGCCAAGTTTGTGGTAGAGACTTTAAGCCACAAAGGAGTAAGAAAACAATTCATTTTTATACAACGATTGGCACTCCTTGGCACATATTTGTGTTGCTAATCAAATACATTGGCAAGAGATACATTCTCCTTCTAGTGGACATCATCATTAGCAAGAGCTACATTTCCCATCTATTGGACATCATCATTGGCTTAGTCTTACCATGCAAGGTTTAAATGACTCGGATGCATCGCTATTATCTCTTGCATGGGAAATGGAATCACAACCATGAGAATGAATTGGAAGGTGGTCAACTAGAATAGGTACAAACTATTGATCATGCCAATGATAAGCTCTAAAGAAAAATGATGCAACTCAATTGCTACCAGAAGAACCACCACAAATAGACATTATGGAGAAAATGCAAGAGGCAGCCACAGCTAATTGGTGGATCAAATAGTGCACATAGTCAAGCTATGCATGTCACCAATGTCTTTAAAGACTTAAATTATCAATCTTTATATAATCATGTTACAAGATCTTGTTGAGTTCTTTAAATGAGATGATCACTTTGAAGGATAAACATTGATCCTATGGAGATAGTTGCAACTCAAAGTGTTAAATGCACTCTCAATTGGGATAGACTAGTGCCAAACAAGCTCTCCTATATTTGGGCAAACATATGGATGAAGATGAAAAAAATATGTATTATGTCTCAATGTATGTGGGCATCATACGCATGAAACAAGATGCAGTGATAATCTATGATGTTTGATGGGAAGTCCTCCTTGTTGCGTAGTAGCTAGACTATCGACTTTATTGCTAAAGCCATCATCTTCATCCCTAGGGTTTAATTCCAAGTCACATCCAATCTTGAAGCTGATGATGCCAACCAAAATAGAAAAAATATTATTTGAAAATATATGGTCTGCCTCAAATCCAACCTCACCACTCTCTTCATTGATCTCCTCACATCCCTCAAATCCAACCTCAGCACTCTCTTCATTGATCTCCTCACATCCCTCCCTAAATCATGCACCATACTTCTTACCTTCCTTGAATTCCAAGTTTCCTTACTATACCTCTTTGTTCACACCCCCTATCCTAAAATCCAATGTAATCACTATTCCTTACCATACCTCTTTACTCATGGCTCCCATCACTTCCAACTAATATGAGACTCTCAAACATATAATATGTTAATGCCTACCTTTCTTACATCTCTTGATAATCCTACCTTGCTTCCCTTCCTCCACTTCCCTAGTCATACCACCTCCCATATTCTTTACTTCCATACTTGATTACACCTCTTATATATTCCCCATGACTTCATCCTCTCCTTTAAGACCATACATTCTTCAAACCCATTGAAATTCCAATAGCTAGAGCATATAATGAAACAATATAGTAGTTACAAGATCAAGATGATTCAAGAGCTAACTTCCACCTCAAGGGGAAAATGATATGCATATGACTGAACCACTGCACAATTCTCCTCCACATTGGCAAGACTACAAAACACTTCCATAGGATGTAAAAATGATTCTCCTTTTTACACTTACAAAAGACACAGAAAGGAGATACTCTAGGATTCATTTAAAAATCCTAGATTTAAATGGCAGCTTATGATAACCCAAATTATTGGGTTGCATTGTGACCCACGAACATATTTTGTACAACTTGGTGAATCTATTCGCCATTGTCTTTTTCTTTCTTTTTTGTTCAAGACCATAGATTGTAAGCTACTTAAATGTCATTTCCATCTTACCTATTCCATTGAATAATAGTAATAATAAAATAGTAGGTCCTTATATCCAATACTAATGCTAGGATTTTACAATTTAAAAAAGGCTTGAATGTACTCAACGTACAGTCCTTTACTTAGCAAAACTATTGCGTCTTCACATAAATCTCAGAAAAACCAACAAAGACAAGATAATGAAAGCAAGAAAACCAAAAAGACAAAATTTAAAACGTGTTTACAACTTAGTATAACATTTTAGAAGTCAAAATAAGCAAAAAATAAAAATCAAGAAGTTGAAATTAAATACTTTGAAATGTTTGAAGAACTAAGGGTATTAACTCAACTAACCAATTTGAAAAAACACTACATTGTTTTGTAATTGGTCTCTTAAATACTATTTCAGTCACATCGCTCCTAACCACTGGTGCGCCTAAAATGATTAATTTGTTTGGCTCATTGTGTTCGACACAAAGATTACCTTATGCCTATTTGCAAAAATTAATCTCTGTTGCACTAGAGGCATAGCCATGATGCTGCTAACCTAGTACCTTGGTCCTGGGACAAAGACATGAAGCTTCCTCATCCATGCATCTTGAGTCTTGTGTACTATAGTATCTATATGTACCTTAGGCAATTATATCCCTTTATTTCGTGAGCTCGAAGATGGTTCTAGTAGTTGCTAATCTATCTCATGTTGAGAAAGCTTTCAAAAATCACCAATGATAGTGATCTCGAATCTTTAGTCATAATCTATGCATGATCTTCGGTCTCCACCTTTTACATATGTGTAGCATGCATAGTCTCAACTCAGGATGTGTCGTGTGGATAAAACCTTGTCTTTCTTGAAAAGATATGATGAGGCATGTAGCTATGCTATAGTGATCGATAAGATGACATATTGGAGATATGTATATTTGAAGATACCCAACATGTAAATTGAAACTAGACTAAATCAATATATAGTCGTCATGAATTAGATATAGATACTATAGTGCACTAGACTTAGAGATGCAAAAGTTATCCTTTGTTGTAAAAGTTCCTATTTGACTATGGCTATAATAAGTCTATCCCTTTAAAGATTTGGTGACCTCGAAGATGGTTCTAGTAATTGGTGATCTCTCTCATGTTGAGAAAGCTTTCAAGAATCACCAATGATAGCGATCTTGAATCTTTAGTCTTAATCTATGCATGATCTTCACTCTCCACCTTTTAGATGTGCATAGTCTCAACTCAAGATGTGTTATGTGGTTGAAACCTTGTGATGTGATTCTTTCTTGAAAAGGTATGATGAGGCATAAAGCTATGCTATAGCGATCAAGAAGATAGCATATGGCATATATGTCTATTTAAAGATACTCAACATGTAAAAGGAAACTAGACTGAATTAATGTATAGTTTTCACAAATTATCTCTAACAATTTTAATGGATCATTTACTAGGTCAAGCTCAATCTAGGGACTATCAATAAGTAGTGGTTGAGACACCATATGGGAGATGTGCCTATTTGAAGATACCCAACATATAGTTGCCACCACAAACTCTATAACAACTTGGATGTTCACAACAAGTATTGATGGAGGGGGTTGGTTTGTAGACACATGCATATAATCATTTCCTCAACTTCCTCAACTACTAGCTACATGGACAAGGAAAAGTGTCATCCATGAATATGTGTATCTGCCCCTAACCCCTCATATTGATCAGCATGGTCAAGATAGGGGATGATATGGAAAGATATGTCCATGTGTAGAGGTCTCATTGCAAACTTTACTAGCATCATAATGTGCAGTGGATAGACTATAGCGAATGAGTGATGCAAGTGTTGCGAATCCATTCCATTCATCATCTTTATGTCTATTTCCCAAAATTGCCCATTTAGAGCCACTTAGCATACCAACAAATAAAATCGAAGGAATTTTGTCTGAAGTTGTTGAAAGTGTGCATAGAAGCATTCTTATCCAAGCTTGTTAAGAATACATCTCTTCTAGTCAACTATGCATGTCCTCTTGTCAACTATACATGTCTTATAGTCAGCTATGCATGTCCTCTAGTCAACTATGTCTAAGTAGCTAGTCTCATGGTAAAATTTGGTCTCATAAAGGTGCATCTAAAGTACAACTATGAGCATAAAATCCACACAAGCTCTACCACCACTGTGTATATCCAATAAGGGAGTTGAGTCTCCTTAGGCTAGAAGATAATGACCTTGGCTTTGCTGAGGTTAATTTTCATGTCATGGCTTTAGCAAGCTTTGCATTGTCACTAAAATCACCATGGCTGCCTATGATCCTCAAATATTAAGCCTGGGCTTACTGCTTTCATCACATGATAGCATGACATGATTGTACCTAGTGGCAAGTGGAGTTTCTGGCAAGTGTGAAGGATTTACAAAATGAAGGCATAGTCTTAGATTACAGTTACTATTGGTATGTGATGGAATCGAACCCAACAACTCAATTTTTAATGTCGATAAATAGCAAGTGCCCGTGGTCGCCACTAGTCATGTGCACAACTAAATCGCCACATGATAGCCGCACGTTCATTCACTTGTCCTCCCACTTGTCAAGCAACATTCAATTCTCAATGTGACAAGTTCAAAAACATCAATTTTATATTTATATATTATATATATTTAATATATATATATTCTTTCATCAATTATATAGTATCATATGGCTGGGGGCTTACTTCAATGTGAGGATCGTTTCTTGCCATGGGTTAGGAGTTCTGCTTGAAGGCATTCGTTTCGCGCTGCCATTCTGAATTTTTGAGATGATCTTTACGAGTGTCTCTCTCTCACTCTGGATTGTTTACGGTGAGAAGAAAAAGAAAAAGAGCACTACGTATTGCTAAAGAGATTGATGAATAAGGATGGGCTCTCATGAACTCTAGAGAATAGACCTTGTTGAGCGGGGCCAGGGCCCGAGATGGGTGGTTGTGCAACAATGAAATGCACGTACTACCTTTTGCAGCACTTGATGACATGGATAGCGTGTGGAACCAAGACAATAAAAACTTGAGAGGAAAAGAGGTGGGAGAGAATGAGCATGAGCATCAGCATAAAGCAGGTTTATGGGACCCATACTCTTCAATCTGAGGAGAGCCAAAACCAAATACAAAATCTTGAAGAGAAAAGAGGGTATTTTGTGTCTACCTTTATAATTGACACTGCATGATTGATTTTCAAGTTTCGCAATTGTCTATGATGGGCTGAGGAGATCTAGAAATCAGGTACCGATTGATGTAGTTTTCCCTTGCCACTGAGTAAAATACATTCCATAATTTTGGCACTTTTGAAAACTGTTCCTGACATACATGTACATACATGCGTGCATTGCCACATTCACACCTGTATTTGTGTGCACGTGGGATGGATGTGGAAGGTGGCTTGTTTTTCAGACAACAGCAAGTGGTGGTACTCTTTGATTTGCCAAGGTGGTTGTCTGACGCTTGCCGTAAGGCACATCTAGCAAGTCTAGTATGTGCATTTGGCCTCTGAAGTCGTATAGGTTGCAAATGAAGCAAGCGTATTCCATTCTGCCACTGATTGTTATGAATGCACGCAGTGGGTCTTTCATACTTCTTATGTACAATGTGCAAACCTCAACTTCAGATCCCTTTCAACTTTGATGCAAAGTTGTGTATCAGACAAAATCAAATGCGTGGTGTTCCCAGCCTCTGAAGCACTCAAAAGGAAGGTTCCCTTTTGTTAACTGCCTTGTATTCTGCAATATCAAGAACTCTCATATCAAGGATGAACAGAAATTGCATCCCCCCTCCGTACTAATCGAGCACCAGTCACGACAGCAGAACGGTGACTAACATTGACATGTATCTTGCCAGTTTCCAGCCTCAAGTTGGTTAACTGGCAGTTTTTCCCTGAGCGTGAGTGGATGCTTTCCTTCTTAGAATATTCAACTCTTTTATCATCGAACCGGTCTTGGGTTATTGGAAGCTTTCCTTCAAAGCCCTTGATATCAGAGCTTTTTCTCTTGGACATATTGTCTAAAGCTCCTAACGCCTCAGCTTTTTCCGTAAGATCTCCATCTTTCTGCTGTTTCTCACCATGACCTCCATGCCTCCTACTGAGTTTTTCTGTAGGTGAACCATCTCCTCCATGAGGCCTTGAATGAGAATCAAGGGAGTCTTGTTTCAAAGCCATGTAGACTTCAGGACAAGGCTTTCCATGGGGGTCACATGCTTTCAAACTTGTGTCCATAACAGGGTATTCATCAATGTCAGAGGTTTCATAAGGTGGGTTGGATTTGTGTCCTTCTGCAACGTAACCATCAGGGGCCCCTTGCTGATGATGACCAGTTTCTTTCGTATCATGATGTCTGATGTCTGAAGTTTCCTCGACACCCTCAACACTGTCACCTGAAGCTTTCATAGCTGCCCGCTTACAGTAAGCACATGCAGCATGGGATGATAAAGCCTTGGCTTTCGCTGCTGCAGGGATCTCTGATTTGTGGTTGTGTGGCCTAATGGAGCGAGAATGGTGTTGCTGCTGCTCATTGCTTTCATCAGCTGCATCGACCATCATCCCTTTTGTTGGGCTGTCTTTCCTAGAAGATGCAAGAATGCGGAATACTTTCACAAGCTCTGCTCCCAAGGCACTGCATTTACTTTCTGCCATGGAAGCTCCTTCAATGGCTGCTTGCATGCCAACACTGAATTCCTCCATTTTTGCATCCAAAATCCTGTATTAAAACAGAAATTGCTTAAAACGGAACACCAGCTTGACATCTTTTATTAAGGAGTTATTTTCTCACGGGACCATTACTTCAAAATGAAATAAGTGATAAGAAACTCTCGTACATCTAGGCTGCCAACAAGGAAGAATACCTCAAATTGGAGAAAGTTTCAGATTCCACATGATTGATACGAGTCTCCAAGCTGACGAACTTTGTATCAACTGTCTTGACTAAGGTATTTTCTATCCAGTCCGCACTGTCTGTGGCACATTCATCATCACCAACTTGCTCCCCCTGATGAGGCTGCATTCTTTTTATGAAACTTGTCAATTCTCTGTATAAACTGCATAATCGTTCTTTCTCAGCCGGTGCAAACTGACCCTTTTCATTGCTATCCAGCCTTGGCATAACGTAATCATCATCTCTCGAGAAAGGCTTCTCCAATGCCAAAATCCTTTTTTCGAACTCCTGAAGTACTCTGGCAGCAGCATCATACTTTTGCAACCAAAGAGCAGCTGACTTTTCCAAGTCTCCAGTGCTAGTTCGGATTTCTTCTACAGACCGAACCAGGTTCAGTTGCATATTTTCCACTTTCCTCACCTTCTTGCAACATTCGGTCACCTTTTCGACAACATTTGACTGCTCAGCTGAGGTCTCCTTCATTCTTCTATCTAGGTCACTGTATTCTTGGCTTAGGGCTTCATCTCTGTCTTTCGGTGCATGCTGTAACTGTATTTCCTCCCTCAAACTGTGCTTTGAGACATTATCAAATAGTTTAAAAGCTTCTTCCATCCTCTCCCTCAAGTTCTTGATCTCGTCCTTCAGGCTATCATCCTGCTGCTCTGATTGGGATGTCGTGCTTCTCAGACTTTGGCCCGAATTTATTGAGGCACCAATCTCTCTCACTGTTCTTGCCAACTGTGCTATTGCATCATCTGTTTTCTTGATACGGTGGTCGAACACATCCTGTGACACGGATCTTTCTTGTTCAATAGTCATGGCTGATGGTTCTGATATGCAAGTGGAGAACCTTCTTTTCTCCTCTTCAATTCCTTCAACAACTGATCTAGCCTTTGTCACTTCATCAATCATCAATTTTCTCCACTCCTCAATTTGCTTCTCAAGTTCCTTGCTGTACTTCAGGTGTGACTGTCCAACAACCTCAGCTATGTCTTCAGATATCGTAACAGTTGTCCTTTGCGTTTTGCAAACCTCAGCTAATACTATCTCTGCTTTTGCAGCCGCAGCTGCAGCATCTGAAGCAGCTGCAACAGCTGCTTCCTTCTCTTTCTCGAGCTGAACTATTGATCCCTTCAGAATTGACCTTTCTCTTTCCAGCCCTTCCTGAATTTCAAGGCCCTTCTGTTTTGCTTCAGACAAGGCTGTGATCGCAGTCTCCTTCTCTCTTCCAATGTCCTCGCTTATCCTCTTCACTACAGAAGCTGCAGCTGCAGCCGCACCCACCTCAGAAGACAAACTCTCTTGAATTTTCAGGTGTTTTCTTTTCATATTTGCAAATTCTGATGTGAAAGTGCTTAACATCTCAGATACAAGTTCGTCAGCCTTCTGTGCAGCAGCTGCAGCTTTGGCTACAGCTGAAGCAGCCTGCTCTTTGTCCTTCTCTATGATGGCCAGAGTGCTATCCACCTTAAATCGCTCTTCCTGAAATTCTGTTTTTTGCTCGAATATGCTCTCAAGGTGTGACACCCTGGTTTCCAATCCATCCAATACAAGCTCCTTTAATGATAGTTCTGAAGCAGCATTGTTTTCTTGTTCCCTTCTAAAGTCTGCCCAGATGCCCTCCAGCTCTGCCATGTGATCCTGGCAGGTGAGCTTCATATTTAGGAGGTCCCCTTTAACTTCCTCCAGTCCTCCAAGATAAAGCTGAGAAAGGCCCTCTACCCTCTCCATGATGAGCATTCTCTCACGACTGCCTTCAACCTTTGAGCTCCCTTTTATCTTCTCAAACTCCTCTCTGGTTTTCTTGAAAGACTCAGACTCATTCCTTCTGGCTGCCTCTTCTTCTCTCATTCCATCAAGAATCTTTCTCAAGCTTTTGTTTTCACTTGTTAGGCCATCTTCTATTCTCTTTAGTTGGTAAATGCTTGCTTTCATGCATTCTCCTTCTTCCTTCAGCCTTCCCAGAGATGACCTAATGTCTTCCATTTCTAAATCAATATCCTTCTTGAAATCGTCTGTATTGATTCTGGTCTGCATGCTTTCCTTCTTGAAATACTGCAACTGCTTCCTCAAGCTTCCATTTTCTGATCTGAGCAGAATTTGCTCTTTGTCAATCGTTTCTTTTGCCTTTTCTGCTATTTGGGTGAGCTGATCCACATTGTCTTTGATTTCCTCTCTGCCTTTAGAGAGCAAATCTACCTCGGCCCATAGAAGGCGAAGTTCACTCTTTATGTCAGCAAGAACCTTTTCTTTTCCTCCAGAAACTATCTCCATCCGTTGGGAAAGTCTTTTCTCAATCTTTTCATCGATCAACGCTTCAAATTTTTGCCTATCAGCTTTTCTTAATTTCTCAGATTGCGCATGGACAGTGTCAAATTTTGAATCGACCTCCTTCCTCAGATTTTCTATATCTTTAGAAACTCCAAGCTCTAGCACATCCAAATTGCTCTTGATTCCATCACTTGCATTCTGCACAGATTCAGCTATCTTGTCCTTCACTTTCACCTTTACAGCAGTTTTCACATCAGCAGCGAAGGAGTCAACCTGACTTCTAAGGGAGTCCACTTTTGTAGAGCAATCCTCCAGTCTGGATTCCAACTTCTGTTTAGAGCTCTCTTTACTAGATTCTATTTCTGTCAATAATCTTTCAGCCTTTCCTAACCCTCTTGTGAGTTCATCCAACTTCATCTGCACTTCATGTTGAATGCTTGTTTTAATTCCAATCATCTCATTTTCTGTCTGGCCTTTCCAAGCTTGCAAATCCCTCTCTAGTCCCATCATTTTAGACTGCCATCTGTCACCTTCCTCTTCCACTTTAGAAGTAAATCCTTCAATAGATTCTTTCAACTCACCGACTAAACTTTGCAAACTTGTGATCTTTGATTCAAGCGCTTCTGCATGCAGTCCTTGAAGAGACTGGTGTTGCTTAGAACCCAAAGCCTGCTCAGTTTGGGCTTCAATCTGTTGTTCCTCATTGTTCTCTTTTTGCTGTCCATGGAAACCTTTCATTGAAATTGCCGCCATTCTATCCTGTCGCATCTCCAATTGGCATGGTGAGGTGGTGTTCGAAAGTCCTGAATCAGAATCTACAGCCTGCCTTATAACATCATCCATTACACCAAGCACGCCTCGTTTCCTATTCCTTTTCCTGCTTGATGCAGTTGCACCCTTCTGTGGTGAGCTGCGAGGACGAAGCATTTCTTGTGCAAGCTTCTGCTCCACAGCAGGCACAAGTTTCCTCGCCCAGATGTCATCTGTTGAAGCCAGCTGACCTTTTTCTGTCGAGTCATCCTTTTCTACAGAAGTGTTGTGACATCTTTCTCTTAAAGTGATTGGATCCAGACCAGTGTTTAAGTGCTTCTGAAACATATCCAATGCTGAGGATGAGTTTCCAGGATCAAGAATGCTTTCTTCTGAGCTCAATTCGTCTTGAAACTTTCCCCCACTTTTTTTACCTGAGACCACTCTAACCTTTGCTGGTGAGTTTCCTAAGCGGTCTTCTTCCATGTCCCGTTGTTGCATACGGTTCCTCCTATCCTGCAATCTTTGTTCAAAAAAATCTGAAGCAAACCGGAATCTCCGACCTCCAATTGTGACGTTCTCTGATGTCTTCAAATCGTCTTCTAGGTTCGAGACTTCTGCAAAGTTTGCTCGTTCCCTGTTTTGTAGTCTTTTAGAGTGGCCAAAGACTGAATCACCCTTCTCATCATCGAAAGCATGGAGCTCAGCGGCAAGAAGAGCACACCCTCCTAGGATAGCCTCCGTTCTTTGACCTGCAGAGAATGCATGTGCAATCAGTAATTGAGCTTTCTAAACTAACCATGATGAAACAATCTAGGATGGCGCTATAGCAAAAAATGTTTGAGATATATTTTCCACCTCAGGACGAATTAAAATTTTGTACAATATGCAGCTTCTTTTTTAACTTTCCAAACACAAGAATTCCGCACTAAACAGTCATGTAGCTTAAGTGTTGGACACTTGTCAGAAGGAATATGGACAGAAAAATGTAACTTGTGCCATGGTTTTTTCTTCATAGCGCTAGTAGATGGTAAACGAAAAATGGAAAGAGTTGAATGTGCGACTTCTTTTTCAAGTTCAGATAACCGTGGAATGATTTCAGATAGATTTAGAGTCCAGTTGAATGGTCTCTCATTTTCTCCCCTACGTTTACTGATAGTTGATGATAGCTTGCAAATTCATGTCCTGTGGAGCACTTGTGGTTGTCCGCAAGCGAACCTCAGTCCCAGTCTTGCAGCGTCGCTCAAAAGATTTCAGGATGAAAATCTCGAGGCCCTCGCCAGCATAGCGCTGGTGCTACAGGGCTACGTTTTAACATAATAAAAACCGTACATCACATGGATTCCTAGATTAGGCCAGTGATCAGTTTAACCTGGTGAGGTCGGCCTTAGTGGCAATGAGTTAAGTTCTTCCTTTGTAGCAAGAGGTCGGTTCTTTAACTCTCCCGCCAAACCTGTTCCGAATTTCTTGCTTGACGGCAGGATGGATATCTGTTTCTTTGAGGGAGGTGACAAGCTCCCCAATCCCAGCGATCCTTGTGTTTCGTGAGAGTTTCCAGTACCGATGCCCCAGCTTTGCTGCTTTTTGGGAGAATCGGATCCCTTGGGCGTCGTTTTAGCCTTCTTGTGAGCCTTTTGGGGGGGTGCCAGAACGTCCGAAGAGAATTTGGGAGATTTAATCGATGTTTTCGATCTGGGAGTCGTTCTCTCGTTCTTGGATGCCCCACTGGATCCCTTCAAGCTTGGCAAAGGTTGAGCCCTGCTGGAGACGGCGGACTCACTCTCGAGCTCCTGGATGCGTTTCCTGGCATCGACAAGGTAGAGCTGGAGTTCTACGATCTGCTTGTCGGCCTTCTTCTCTGGAAAGACGGGATGAGAAGGGATAATGGAAGCGACAAGAGATTCGAACTTGCGCAAGTGGGAGAGCTCGTCGTGGAAGAGCTGGGATTTTTTGGAGAAGGCAGCTTTTTTCAAGCAGAGGCGGGCGTTACGACAGCAGAAGTTGAGGGGGAGGATGGCCTGCTCCATGGCGATGGAGGCGAGGTGAGCTACGCCAAAGCCCAGGGAGATGGAGATGGAGATGGAAGGACCTCCGTTGGTGGTGGGTAACTAACCGCAGGACTTCAGCTGTAACTAACCGCCGGACTTCAGCTTCAGCTGACACCCCCCCCCCCTTTTTTTTTTGCCAAGGGGCCTATGGAAAGTCTCTTTGTTTTGTGTAGTTTTTAGTTTTGGTTTGAATATAGTCATGTTGACTATCTTAGTGGATAAATAGATTCGTAGTTAGACGTAATGTTATCTTTAACCTATTAACCACGGACACCAAAAAAAAAAAGGAGAGGACAAGTGGCAATTCGGAGGAGAAGAGCCTCCACGTGTCCATAGTTTTGGACGGAAATATATAAGTTTTGGTGTCTTCTATATCTGGCTAGTTCATTGTCTATTGATGAGTCTGCACACCTATTTTATGCACATTAAGTAAAGAAGTTTGTGGTTCCACATCACACACCGGGCATTACTATAAGTCTTCCGCTGTGTGTACCCTCTGTTGGGTATTTTCTAATACAATCACTTAGGTTTTGCTAAATGCAAGTGACCATCACCATGAATGGTCAGATGATTACTTTGCAACACCTATGATGGAACCCCATGCATAGAACGATCAAAAAGTTCTAGTGCTATTTATTTCACTAAAAAAGTATTGTGTGTGTTTTAGACTCGACATGACCCCTTTCCATAGTGAAATGAATACAATGTAGCTCAAAAGAGAGAGCAATTGCCATTAATGAAAAGTATTGAACGCTAATGTTTTGATAAAGGTTAAAAAATTGTAGAATACACAATTGTTGAAAAGGTTGCACTTTGATGAGTCGTGGCAAGCATCACTTTTATTAAAGAGGGGAGTCTGCATACACGCCACCATCCAACAAGAAAAACATGGTGAGAATCAGTTAGACCTTAGTTGGGAAGGCAAGTGTCATAAACACCCCTCCCTTGTTATCAAAGTCACAATAAAGATAAACGCTTAACCATTGACTTACAAAGCTAGTTGAAAAAATTAAAAAATTGCAAGGTGTGTAGAATTATGTTAAGAGAATTATGGGGGTGATAAAGTGGGGGTACGGTGGAGAAATAGACGTATGTGTAACCAATGAAAGAGAAACTAGGTTAAATGGTCAAAATAACAGTCATGAATAAATAGAAAATAAGGAGAGAGAGAAAAATTTTGGAGAGACTATTTAGAGGAAATAAAGCTAAAGAGAAGGCCTATAAGGGATATGACAATTAAAAAAGTTTAAAGCAATATTGAACAAAAGAAAGGGTAAGGAGAAAAACTAGAAATTAAAAAATAAGGGGGGAATTATGTATAAAGATAGAGGGGGGTTTGGGTGTATTTATATAGAAGGGGGGTTAAATTAAAATTTAATAGAAAGGAAAAGAGACCATTAAAGGTTGCAAATGAGAAAAAGAAATAACAAGAAGGGGAATAAATCAATTTAAAAAGGGGGGAAAACAAGGATAATTTTTAGAAATAGAGGGGGTTAACTAAATAGAGCCAGGGGAGGGTTGTAAGTCTATATAATAATAGAAATGCGGGGGGGTTGGTTTATTAAAGAACTAGTCAAGTGAAGGAGGCATAAAGATTAAGCAATTAGGGATTTAGATTTAAGGGGGAAACCGAGTGAAAAAGGTCTTTAAAAACAAGAAAGAAGGTAACGAAAAGATTGGGGGCGGGGGGAGGAGGGGAAATACTAAGGAATAATAAATGAAAGAAAGGATAAATGCATAAATGAAGAGTACCTACCAATCCATGGCGGGTGAAAAGAGAAAGGAGAAGAAGGGGGATGCACTGATTCACACAAACTGTGAGCACACGAGCGGACTAAAGAGTTTCGAGTCGGAGTCAACAAGCTTGGGTGTGTGCACTGCGTACTGTGGACTCTAGAGACTTATCACGAGAGCACATATTACGTAAGACTAGATGATGGCATCATTATCGTAGCTCAAGGAGCAGTACGAAGCCACGTAAGCATAGCTAGAAGCCCGAGACAAAGTGCAGGGTGATGGGTGCAGAGTATAGACTGCAAGGAACAGTCACGGTAGTGAGGAGCGGGGACGAAGGGCAGGTAGTGTGGCTAATCAGAAGGGAAGTAAAGCAGTTGGCTAGAGGGATTAGGGTGGGTGGCGTATGATGGTAGCTAGGGATTTAAATAGTAGAGAGAGAGAAGAGTAGTCGAGTAGGGGGATAGTCGGGAGTTTGGGAAGGTGGGAAGTACAAGGGGCACGAAAAAAGCAAGAAGGCCAGGACTTTCAAAAGGTGTAGGGGGTGTATTAAAAACATGTAGCTTAGGGGGCAAGTAGGGTAATTGCATTTTATTAAAGGTAAGGTTTAGGAAAAGAAATTTAGAAAAAAAACCTTAATTAGAAAGAGTTTAGGATAATAACTTTAAATTAGTGCAAATTCTGAGTTTTTAAAGTGAAACAAAAAAATACACGGAAGAGCGAGGGAAATTAAGTAACGAATTTTCTTATTTATTAAAGAAACGGAGAGCTTGGAAAATTAAGGATATTAGGAAAATTCGAGGGGAGATGTAGAGAGAAAATAATGTAAAAGGGTGGGAATGAAAATTAGGAAAGTGAATTTAAGAGGGACGGTTATTGAACCTACGACCATTAGGTTAAAAACCCAATGCTCTATGGCCATTGAACCTGCGACCAATACATACTGGGGGAAATAATATGAAAGTAGGGGGGAAAGAAAAGGGGGGGGGGAGAAGTTAGGGGAAAATAGGGAGAAATAGGGGGACGAGAAAAATAGTTAGAATTAGGAAAATAAAGACAAATAGGAAAAATATATATTAAAAATTTTAGGAGAAAAAATACAGAAGAACTTTAGAAAAAAGTAGGAACAAATAAGGAAAAAATTGGTTAAAAAATAGAAAAAATGGGGGAAATTAGGACAAAGTAGGAAAATTTAGAGAGGAGAAATAAGGGAACTTAGGGGGAGGGATATAAGAAAAAACAATTTTAAGAGAATTAAGGAAAATTTAGGAAAATGAGGGTAAACAGGGAAAAGCATGTAAAAAAAGAGTTTTAAGGAGAAAGAGAGGGGAGAGAAGGATAGAGAGAGAGTGAGGGAACAATTTTGGAGAGAGAAAGAGAGAGAGAGAGAGAGAGAGAGACAGAGAGAGAGAGAGAGAGAGAGAGAGAGAGAGAGAGAGAGGAGGGGGGAAGGGAAAGAGCAGGGGGGAGGAAAGGAAAAAATGTTAAGAGTTGTAAGGGAAAAAAGGAATAGGAAGTGTGTGTGTGTGTGTGTTGTTTTGTTGGGGGTTGTTCCATCTGCATAGCTATTATCATGCAAACATATTGCTCCAGCTATCTGCGTAGGTGTTTAGCTCCGAGGGAATCCGTATCTTATATTTTTTGGCACTACGTCGACACACGGAGCCTCTTGGGCATCCTTTGGCTAAGATTGCGACTGAGATTTCCTCAAGCTTCTTTTGGCAAGCTTTTATGGGTGCTTAGTATCTATCCTTGATGGTCGGATTTTGAGTTTCTTTACCTAGGTTCGCTGCTGGGCACTCTGGACTCTGCTCGCAGTGACAAATACTGTCACAGCCTATCAAAGGCTCAAAATGCACTTCAATTATCCTATAAATGCTCTCCAATGTCACTCAAAATGAGTCCAAAATTGCCTGTAATAGTCCCAAAATGCTTGTATACTGCCAAATTGTATCAGAATGCCAAAAGCCCCAATTTGTTCAAGGAAATTGCATCCAAAAGAGGGCAAATTGCCTGAAAGCCCCAAAAATCCAAGAAATTGCAGTGTAAAGCAAAAAGCCCCAAATTATTGCAAGAAATTGCAACTAAAAAAGGGGCAAATTGGCTGAAAGCCCCAATTTGCAATTTATCTGCAAAAGAACTAAATTCTATTGCCAATGTGTGCAAATGAGCACACCCACAATCTCAAAATGCACCTACTTGAATCCTCAGCCAAATAATGGATCAAAATGCACGAGTAAAATATTTGCAAAAAAATCCCAAATGCTCAAATGTGACTCAAACTGAGTCCAAAAAGCCTGCAAAGCTCCCAAATTGCTCTTCCATTGCAAAATTGCAATCTTTGCAGATTTTACTTGTGCATTTTACATCCTAGGAAGGGATTTTGCTTGGTCAGTTTGTTGAGTATGATAACCCCCACTCTGAACTCTCTTCCTGAGTCCTATCTCGATTTCCACACCTCGCTGAATTTGTATGGGGGGTGGGGCAGCAATCCTCTCTCTTTTCACGAGTTGGTAGGAATTCTGTTACAGGAGGAACAAACTCGCAAAAATATGGCAACCCGGGCTAACGAGCATGCCACGCTCTCCAAGTTCAAGCCCAAGGGTAAAGGGCAGCAAAAGCCACATGCCAACAATCAACCCACAAATCAGCATAAAGTTGATTCAGGACAGCCCTCTAATAAGGCAAAGGGTGATACAAATAAGCAGAAAAAGAAGGGCATTTGTCATTATTGCAAGAAGCCAAGCCATTATATTGGAGAATGCAAGAAGCACATAGCTAAAGAGAAGAAAAGGGACTCAGGTATGGCTGTCTCAGATGCATCAGCTCCACATTCTCATGATGGGGGAGATGTTGCAGCCAACTTTGTGGAAGAGCACTATGCCTTTCTGTCTTGCACTTCAGATTTTTCAATGGGTAGTTCAGATGCTACAACCACTAATGATGATGACCCATATGCTTTTTTGACTTGCAGCCATGATCCTTCAAAGGATACATGCTCTCTTAGTGTCAATGAGAAACTCCATAATTGGTATTTTGATAGTGGTGCTTCAAAGCACATCACTTCCAAGAGGAGTTTGTTTGTATCTCTGCATCCTCCACCCACCAAAAAGAAGGTGACTTGTGCAAATAATTCTTCTTATTCAGTGTGTGGAGTGGGGGACATTATTCTCACATCCACTGATGGCACAGATTTCAGAATTTCAGCTGTTCTCTATGTGCCAGGCATAAAGAAGAATTTACTTTTAGTATCCTCTCTCAATAGAGGAGGATTTCAGGTTGTTTTTTATTATGACAAGTGTGCAGTCAGAGACAAAGAGAATGACTATGCTTTGATGTTATCTGGCACTTTGTATCGGGGTCTTTTTCAGCTTGATCTATATAAAAAAAGATCCGATCTTGCATTATCAGTAAGCATTCCCACTGCTACAATGCAGAATGCGGAGTTATGGCATGCCAGGTGTGGGCACATGAGCTATGGCAGCTTAATTACACTTCAGAGGCATGATATGGTTGATGCATTGCCTCCTTTTGAGTCGCCTCCTCCTCATGCATGTGAAGGTTGCATCCTTGGCAAGATACATAGACTTCCCTTCAAGAAGGATGGTGCAGTGAAAGCTACATGGAAATTACAGCTTATTCATAGTGATGTTTGCGGTGCCATGAGGACACCTACTTTTGGGGGTTATCTCTATTTTGTTACCTTCATAGATGACTTCACCAAGTACACTTGGGTCTATGGTCTCAAGGCAAAATCAGAAGTATTTATGCATTTCCATCACTTTGTGGCTATGGTTGAGAATGAGACAAGACTCAAGGTGTAGACACTTCGCACAGATTGAGGGGGAGAGTATATGTCTCATGAATTTGAGGCATTTTTGAAGGAGGCCATGCATCAGCTTACAGTGAGGCTTACACCTCAACAGAATGGCGAAGCTGAGTGGAAGAATCGCACTGCAATGGAGATGGATAGATGCATGCTCACAAGTAAGAAGTTGCCTCATAGATTTTGGCTTGAAGGCCTCATGTGTGCCAACTATATTTTAAATCGGGCTCCTACAAAGGCTTTGAAGACAATCACTCCCTATGAGGCATGGCATGGGAGAAAGCCTTTAGTGGACCATTTCAAAGTTGTTGGTTGTGTTGCATATGCCCATGTGCCTGTGGAGTTTAGACACAAGTTGTCAGATAAGGCACTCAAATGCATTTTTGTGGGATATAGTTCACAAAGCAAAGGCTATCATCTCTAGAATCCTGCTACACACAAGATTTTTGTTAGTAGAGATGGTATATTCTTTGAAAATTCAGCACATACACATGCTGAATTTCAAATCCCAGCTTCTTCAGATGATGTGTTTGAGGGGATGCTTCCTATAGCATTTGGTTCCCCCGCTAAAACTCAGACTTTACAGCAACCTCCTCCAGATCCACATGCCTTGATTCAACCACCGGCTGATTTAGTACCACCTCATGAAGTTGTCAGACAAGAGATTCAAGAGATACACGCAGCCAAAGCAGTCCCGAATTGGTTGCTTCAAACTCTCAGCAAGAGTAGGCTTGAGGCCCCATTGTTTGGTAGGACTTGTAGCCTTGTAAGACGAATGTTGGGATTCATTTTGTCATTCTTTGGTGAGAGTCCACGAGGAGTCCACCTTATGTTAATAAAGAAAATAAGAAGAGTACTAATCAATAAATAATTTCTCCTTTTTTTGGGATATTTATAATTTTAAAAAATTATGATGATTCTCTATTTCTAATATCGTGAGATTAAATTACATTTTTGTTACTAATATCATAGGAGGGAAAGTTGTTGTGGAAGAGATCACCACTTATGTATTTCATCCTTTTTCACGTATGGATATCATCATGTGTCATGGAGACATAATTGAGTATTTGAGGATTAAATTTCCATGGGATTGGACTTTGCTAGTGAAAAAAATCTCGTTGGATGAAAACATCGTAAGGTGGCTAGAAATAGCATGTCCAAGACACTTGCTATTTGAGTAATAAAGCACTAATATTAGAGTCTTCTATAATTCTCTAATTACTAAGAGGTGATTTTAAGACTCTATAGTATCTTTACTTTATAAAATGCACAATAAAGTCAAAGATTTTGATTTATTTGTTTTATTTTTGTGCTACATAACTAAAATAGCATTCCACCTTACCATGCTTTCACCCTACTGCTTACATGCAAGTAATGTGTTTCTTGACTTTTCCCCTGGCTTTGATATGTGTGGAGATGGTATACCTACATGGTACCATCTCACAAAGGATCACTCAAGGTGTGTCATAGTTGTGATTGCAACAATATTGGATGATTAGATGGTGGCTAGTCCGTATTTGCCCATTAGTAGTAGGAAATACTTTATTGTAGTTCTATACTATTTAAGAGTTTAAGAATGGATGCTCTTTATCTATATGACTATTGTATAATTTGCCTATGAATGAGAATGCATTATATATGTGGAATGATATATTTTCATGCAATTATTAGCATGGATAATTGCATGTTGTTCTAGATAAAATTCTACATGGTTATCTAAACAAGAAGGAGAAGGTATGCTGTTTAGAAATATCGTTCCTTTGAATCATTATATGATGTAAGAGATTAAATGTATTTGATATACCTTCCTCCATGTTGCAAATGATTCCCTAGTTCTTTTGTTTATGATGCTATTAGCCCATACAACTCCAATATTTAATGTATATATTAACCCTACCTTTGATAACTCATTATCAGTCTTGAGGTATAGAAGAAACCTAGAGCATCATCCACCATGCATTTTCATAAGCATTAAGGGATCCACTAGCTTCATTGAATGTATTTTGATTCTTTTTTCCCCTCTAGGTGTCCTATGAATGGAGATGGGATGTGATATCGTACCTCTCATGAGAGAATTCTTGACAAATGGGCATACATGGTTCTCTTTTGATAATGATACTTTGATTGTGGGTAGTGCTTTCGAGCCCCTTGTGTAGGTTGCTAGTGCCAAGAGAGCTGGATTGGATCAAGTGTTGATTAGGATGGTAATGAATATACTATTTAGCCTCTCAAACACCCATATGATTCATGTATATATGCACGCATTTGATATTTCATAAATAATAGAATTAATAAATACCATTTTATATAATATTTATTGGAATATGAAGTACAATATCTACTATTATTTATGTAGAAGTCACTTGCCATGCTTAAGGATGAAGAACATTCAGTAGCTTCTTATGTGAAATTCAATTATGATACACATTGTTTAAGAAGAATATTCTACTACTTGAATCATTATGAATTGCAGGAGCATTAGTGTTGGCTCTTTCCCACGGCTTTTGTAGGAAGAGCAAGGTGTTCTACGTATGCAGGGTTTCGAGGATTTTTGTCAACTACATATATATCGGTGTTGTCGTTTTTAGTATAAGTGTATCTTAGGACCTCATACCATGTTCCAATGAGAGACATAGGCTTAAGTGTGGGACGCAAATATTGTGCATGCTTGTGTGAAAGGGATGTTCATTGACATGGTTGGGGTAGTGAACGATTTACCTCCATCAAGGGTTAAAAGGTTTAGAAAGAGATTAAGAGTTAGAAGGAGATTAGGGGTTTAGAAGGGGTTCCAACGTTAAAAAGAGGTTCTAGGGTTCAAAAGGGGTTTCATGGTTAGGAGGATCAAAATTTTAGAGTAGGATATATGGCGAAGAACCTATCTCCCTTGTAGATCATGGAGGTTAAGGGTTGAGGAACTAATCTAATAGGGTAAGGGTTTAGGGGGAGCATAGGAGTGGGAGAGGAAGAAGGTGTAAGAGCATGGGGGTGAAGGAAATAAAGGAGAAGGGAGGAGGATAAGGACGGTAGGAGACGGAGAGGAGGAGTTGCAAGGTTGGAGGAGAGGGGAGTAGGAGGCAAGATTAGGACATCCTTTTGGATGTGGAGTGGAAGGGAGCATGGACACTTGGAGACAATTGCATGGAACATCAAAGTAGAACTCAACACAATGCCTTAAAGAATGTGGGCTTCATTCCATTGTGGGATATTTATACAAGTTGGAGAGCTTTTCTCTCTGCATGTAGGAATTGCAAGACTTTCTCTCTCTACATGTAGAACTTGCATCTAGGATGCGCATATAGAAGTTGCATGTAGGAATTGCATGTAGCATGTTGCATGTAGGAATCATGTGTAGAACCTACATGTTGCATGTAGGAGTTGCATGTAAGAATTATATGTAGAACTTACATGCAGAACATGCATGTTGGATTCCTAATAGAGATTATTCCTAGCCTTATGCAAGTATAAGCGAATCTTTACTGCTGGTGCTACTCTACACAAAAGTTCTATGCTACTTAATTCCATGCTGACACAGAGTCAACATACGTCTGGATCCATTTTATTACCCATCCTCGCGTTATGGCCTATTGTGATCATGGAGTTGGGATGCCATCCATACTTATAATCCAATGGTGGCTATGAAACTTTTAGCATGCCAATTGATTATGTTGTAATGTCTTCACACCATACTATGTTTGCACTATTTCTAGGAAGCTTGTATCCACTTGAGGAGAGGTAGACAACTGTGAATTTTGGAGGGGGTCTTGTTGTTGAGTCTTCAGACTCTATCATTGAATCTTCTTAAGAAGAGGCTTGGAGGGGGTCTCGTTGCTGAGGCTATTTATTCTTTCATTGAATCTTCTTAATCTTTAGTATTTCTTACTATCTTGAATTCCTGTTGGATGGGATTGCACCCGAATCATTGAACGTGTAGATTAGTTTGCATGTAGGTGTGATATTTGTGCATGAGGAGATGGCTATAATACTTGGCAAGGGTCTCATTGCTAAGGTTGTAGACTCTTTTGTCAAATCATCTTGAGATTTTTCATAGCTTCTTTTTCTACTTGTGAATTCATTGCATGCTTTGAGAGTGTGTAATGAAAGTGTGTGATAGGATTATTGAAGCATTCTACTATGTGCCTATCCAAAATCGTGTGAGTGCGCATGACCTATTTACTAGTTAGGGACTAACTACATTCTTATTTGTGGCATTTCAGAGGGCAACTAAGACTCAATAACCACCTTTGTGCCCTAGGTTAAAATCTATTAGGTCTACCTATCAAAACCTCAACGTGTTTGACATAGTGATGATGCATAATCAAGGCTTGAGATCTTCAAGTTTGATGTTTGAGCTCTTCATCTGAATAGTAGACTTGTTGTCTCCAAGTTCAATCTGGTTAGACCTCCTCAAACCTTTATTATCATGTCTTCATGTTCTGCACAATTCATCCACATAAAATGACCGATTTCATGCAGTGTATATAAACACAACAAATATTCAAGTGTCCATTTCTATTATACCAAGGATGAATGTATGAGGAAATTGCTTCGGTCACTCCAAAGATGAGTATAGAGGGGCGATTTGACCACAAAGCCCGGGCTGAAATGTCTCTTGGGTAGTGTAAGAAAGTCGTAGCAACACAATAGGAAGGCCCATAAAGTTCCTACAAATCAAGAACTAATAATCTAGAAACACAATGAGCATTCCAACATCCTAAAGTATCGGATTTGATATGTTCATAAAGCCAAGAATGAAATGTCGCTTGCGTAGTGTAAGAAAGCCATAGCAACACAATAAAAAGGCCCATAATGATCTTGCAAATCAAGAACTAATAATCTAGAAACACAACGAGCATCTAGACATCTGAAAGTACTGAACAATTGAGCATCCCAGAAGTACTGAACAACTAGGCAGCCGGAAGTACCGGACAGCTGAAAATACAAGCCCATAATGATCTCACAAATCAAGAACCAATAATCTAGAAACACAACGGGCAACCATACATCCGAAAGTACCGAACAATTGAGCATCCCAGAAGTACCAAACAATTGGACCGCCGGAAGTACCAAACAACCGAAAAAACGAACAATTGGGTATCCCAGAAGTACTAAACAACTGGGCAGCTAGAAGTATCGAATAACAAAAAGTACAATGAGAATAAGCCACACATGTATGACAAGAGACAAGCTTGTGTGGATTAGACACAGCTTACATAATCATAGTGGGAATGAAATAACAACCTCTTTGCATCTAAAAGTACCGAACAACCGGAAAGACGAGCATCCGAGATTACAAAGAACATAAAAAAGTAACCAAGAAAGTAGGCATCCGAGAATGGTGATCATGTCCAAACAAGTACTCAACAGTAATGCATATGTGCCAGTCCAAACAAGTACTTAATAAATAATCCATATGTGCCATGTCCAAACGAGTACTCAAGAAGTAATCCATATGTATTCATCTGAAAGACGTTGAACCTTGCCACGTGCAAATGAGTATGCAATATGACCATGTCAAAATGAGTACTCAATAAGTAATCCATATGTGTCCATCGTGAAAGCCAGGTAAATATGTGTCACATCCAAACGAGGACTTAGTGATAATCCACATACCATGTCCAGACGAGTAAATATGTGTCACATCCAAATGAGGAGTCAGTAATAATCCATGTACCATGTCCAGATGAGTACTCAAGTAGTTAGCCATATACCACATCCAAATAAGTACTCAAGCAATTATCCATATGTGTTTATAAATATTGTCATGTGAAAGACATTGAACCTTGCCATGTTCAAACAAGTATGTAATAAGTAATCCATAGATGCCATGGCCAAACCAGTACTCATTAAGTCAGCCATAGGTGTTTATCATGAAAGACATATAAGTATAACTTACCATATAAAGGGCGAAATAAAAGTATGCCTTGCATCGTCAAAGACTCTATGATTTCTATCCTTCCACAGAGTCCAGAGTGTAGGATCAAATGAAAGAAAGAGAAATAAGTAAATACATACCATAAGTCATCAATAAGTTAATCAACAAAGAAGAAAGAAATCATTGGTCTAGCAAGACCTTGCATGCACTCGTAAATATAGATGACTATGAAAAACAAAGTAGATATACTCATCCTGTAGGTATCGAATGTGCATTTAATTTGTTGGGTTGTATCTAGGCATCTGTGCAAACCTGCATGTACTCGGAGAAACAACTGAGTGTGATGAAAGAGAATACATGAGCTCACCTTGGAAATAAACGAGTGCCTTGAAAATGACAAGAAAACATGTGAGAAGCACCTTTGCATATGTGAAGTAACGTATCCAAGGAGTAATAATATCAAAGCTAAATAGAAAAGAAACATTGAAAGAAAACATGTTAGAATGTTAACAACATAAAACATTTGGCAAGTCCTTTTCTTTCATAGGATGGACCAACTTATGAAAGTGAAGCTAGTGTTGAATACATGACGAGCAAGTCAAGCAAGATGTTAGCTTATAAGAGAGAAAGAAACATTAGATCGACATTTTCTTTTGCATATCAAGCATACCTACATGATATTTAGCCTACTCCAGATCAAATACAATGGATGGCCTATAGGCATGCTTGATTAACAAAGATGAAAGAGAACTTGCTTTCAAAATCATAAGATAATCGAAAGTAACTCTCACCTTCAAAATAACATAAAACATTTAGGAAATCAAAAGTAAATGATAAGATAAGCGAAGAAAATCTAGCCTTCAAAATAATACAAAATATTTTGGAAGCTCCTTTGAATCAATCAGCTCATGCTGAATGGAAAGGTTGATATAGAATATGTGGCAAGTCTATTTAACCGAGATTTATGGAAACTTGAAGCTATAGCTAAACTTGCTAGCAGAACATAATAATACATATATTATCATTGTGAATAAAGCACCAAGCATATGAATGTATTGGAATACAAATAACATAACCTTTCAAATAGAATATCAAGAACAAGGCATTGTACTGAACTACAATGATATCATGGTTTCCAATCATGTATAACATTAAAGAAAGTTGGTTTATCTTTATACCAACATGCAAAGAAAAGCTCCAACACATAGATGTATGTCATAGTGATTGCTGAAAAATGCGAGATCTTTTAGTCTTCTCTATTGGTGGGTCTATCATCTAAGCATCCGAGGGCTCTGAGAAGGACACCTTCTTCCTAGGGCGGCCCGGTCCACGATTTTGAGAGGGGTCCGAGGTGGTACGACTTCTTTTCCCGAGCTCAAGGATCTCTACGTCGGAATCCTCGGTGTGCTTGATTCACTTAGAAGATTCACCCTTGGAAAATTGGGACATTCCGTGCAACAATGACCTTTCTGGTGGCACTCGTAGCACACAACATTGGCATGTTTTCTTGGAGGGTGATTGGCTTGATTTCTGATGCCCACCATCTCAATCTGAAGATCATTCAGGGCCTTGGCTAGGTCATTGACTCTGGGTTCTTTAGCAGGAGGGGCCGGGGCAATAAGAAGGAGGGGAGCTCGTGGGCGAGGCTCAAAAAATATTCCAGGTGGAGGTTGAGGATATACTCCTTGTTGAGGGTAAGCATCTAAGGGAGGACCGTACATTTGAGGTGGAGGCAGTGGATACATCCCTGATGAGTATCATCCCACCCATCATCTCCTTGAACAATGCATTGTACAATCAGTTGTTGAAGATCGACATGAAGATCAAGAAAGAGATCTTGCCAATTGATAGCTATAATGAGCGGAGGATTGAGCACCAAATCCTTGAACTCGTCGAGAAGTGACATAAATATCCACCTTCCTCGTGTGGCGTGCGTCCAAGGAGTGAACTTGAAAAAGTTGAGAATCTACGATCTAGTATCAGATATGAATAGAGCACATGAAATGAAGTACTTTTATTTTTTACAACAAGAGGAAACTCCCTATAGTTAGAGAGTTACAGTTCATGAGATTTCACCATATAAGTAATATCATCACACTTTCATCACTTCCTATTTGCTAGCCCATTGGTAAGTATTCCTTTTGTGAATGGGGAGGTCTTGGGTTCAATTCCCACTCCTTAATAAAAAGAGAGGAGAGGAGAGGAGAAGAGAAGAGAAAGAGAAGAAGAAGTGGGATGTGAAATCTTTTGCAGGAGCCCGAAAAGTCTGTTTGCGACACGCAGGTGTGCCAGAAGATGCAGGGACCCGAGAAAACAGTTGCGATATGTCCGCGACGCGCAGATGCGCCAGAAGACACAAGAATTCAGAAAACAGTCACGATTCGCGATCTATCTGTGACGCACAGATGCGCTAGCTGTGACCAGGGGACGTGCGGCTGTTGCAGATGCGCAGGAGCGATTTTGCAAGCGCAGTTGACCAAAAGACATGTGGCATCGCACAGAAGACGTGCAAGAATCCAGAAGATGCACAAGAACCGCAAGATGAAGGCGCAGGAACCCAGAAGATGCGCAGGAACCCAGAAGATACGCAGGAACCGCAGGCTAAAGGCACAGAAACTAAGAAGTTCTGTAGCCGTAGAGACAGAGCACTGCGAGTAGAAGATACGCGGATTGGAGATGTAGAAGCAAAGAATCGTACACAGGAGATGCACAGGAATAGCAGGGTGAAGGTGCAAGGACCCAGAAGATGCGCAAGAAGATGCGCAAGAACCGCAGGCTAAAGGCACAAAAACTGAGAAGTTCTGCAGCCGTAGAGATAGAGAACTACGAGCAGAAGATACGTGGATTAGAGGCGTGGAAGCAAAGAACCGCACACGGAAGGTACTGCAGAACTATACCCAGCCATAGGAGTAACGAATTTTACACCACTAGCCGTGGAGATTTTGATCCCAGCAGGCACACCAATTCTATTAACTAGAAAAGAATTCAATACATGAGGCTAGATGCTAGGCATGGCGACGCTCGAGGGCCATGGAGAAAAAGGAAACGTGAGGGAAGAAGCGTTAACATAGGTGGGAAAAAAAAGATTAAAAGGGGTGGGAATGAAGAGGGGGACTATGGCACAAGGGGGAAGGAAGAGGGGGAAGAGGAGCATTTACATGATGGGAAGTGGAATGTAGAGATGGAGACGTCAAGGGAAGAGAGTCATGCTTTATTGGAAAGATGGGGGGGAAAATCAAAGTACTAGCTAGGTGGCTTTACAAGAATGAGCGTGTTCCATCAAGGAATAGCCCCCTCCTTTTAGAGGGTCTCTCCCAATAAATGCATCCTCCCACATGCATGGTGTGTGTGGAAGAGTGTCCCTTGTGGGCTAGGTGGTTACGCACTCTCAATTATGTGTGACAACCCTTTGCCTCATTTTTCCACATACATCAACCCCCATATCCCAAGTCTAAGATACTCCCTTGGTCTCTTTCTAATTTTATAATACGTTCAAACATCTAGGAGGACAAGTGGAGGATTGGCATAAGGAATCTTGTCACCTTATCCTACTTTCCCATTATTTAACTTGCATTCTTGGACTTTCTATACCCCCCCCCCCCACATGGGCCTATCCTACATGGAGGGAATAATCCAATATAATATCCATCCCCACCTATTTAATATTACTTCTCCCATGGTCCTTGGGCCATATCTCACTAAATGCAGGTGTGGGACCGCCTAGATGGAGGGTTGGTGCATGGAAGACCCATGCTACTTATCATTTTATATTATTACTACCATGGATTATGTACAACACACCTTATGGGTCCTCTTACGTGGAAGGGTGGCACATGGTCATGCCCTGCCACCTCAACCCTGGGCCTTATGCACACCATATTTTATTATACTATTGCCACACATACAAGCACACACACATATTTATGCCTTTTACCTTGGTCAAATTTATCCATAACAGTATATCATTCTAAAGCTCAACCAATTGAAAACCACCCAATCGTTGATTCTAAACTAGGGGTACCATTTCTCAAGAAAGTTGATCAACTCTATATCTCCTAGCGTAAGTGTTCTTTCTTGATTGTCTCCCCTCATCTTATTAGCAGCACTCATTCGAAACTTTATGTGGTCCAACTAAAGAATCTACAACAAGCTTCTTTGTTTTCTCTATTGATTTCATAAGGCATTAATTTTCACCAACATGGACTATTAATCTAGTCATTGTTTCATCAAATGGAACTACATACTATTACGATACAATTGCAAATTTCAATGCCATAAGAGGGTTTACAAAAATAGTAACAACAAATATTATTCTTTTTGTATTTAACCAAGTGTCCATGAGAAATCTGCTTTTGAAAAGAAGGTTACTTATTAATAAGGGCAAGTAACACCATGGCACTATAATGAGCCAACATAATAGCAATGCCTTACTGTGCATGAAATAGCCATGCTTGTGGATGATGGTTTGGTACAAATGCAATCATCATATGTTTGATCCATGCCCATCTATGACATTGACCTTTCCAAAGTTGTACGAAACTCCAATGGCATACTACAATGACTTGACTCCTTTGCTTGTCCTTCATGACCTAAGGTGTAATATATTTTCTAATCTAAGATTATCTCTAGACATATCCTTGCTTGATCCATCCACATAAAGTAAGGGTTGAGAGGATTTCTTTCCTTCCAACACTCTTCAAGGAGGTAAGTCCTATTTAGACAACATGTTCACTTAGGTTCTTCAAATTCAATAATAGTACTAGTTTCCATGGTTGTAGGCAACAAAGAAAGCCAAAAAGGAAGAAAAGAAGATGAAGGAAGAAAAGAAGAAGAAGAAAGGAAAGCAGAAGTCAAAAAAGACCCCTTCAACCTCTGATTTGAAGAAATCCCTCTTTGTCAAGGAAGCATCTTGTATATAATGTTTTTCACCACCAATCACCTCCATTACTTTTCACTTTCAATGGTTGCATGAAGTCATTTGAGATTGTGTATATGGTGGGAAAGAATATTTTGAATGAAATGTGCACTTATAATGACCCTTCTATTCTCGAGTGGGATAGAGCATGATAGATTCACTACTTTGATGATCCGCTCAATAGAAGAATCTTCTCTAGCCATTACAAAAGGCAAAACATCAGGTACCAAAGAGAGATGTTAAGATTCAGTGATACTAGCCACCATTGGGTGAGTTGAGAGATGAATATAAAAGGTCTTGCCTAGTAGGGAGAGGGTGTATTTGAGACGTTGAGAAAGCAAGGAGATATATATAAAGAGCATGATAGGAAGAATATATTTTGATAGGTATTGAGATGAGACAGAGGATGACAAAACAACATGATCATGAGGCATCATGAAGATGCGAAGCAATGAAAGATAATAATGATTCAGTGGGATGCAAAGTTGGAAGGCAAGCAAGAAGACACAAGCACGTGGCAAGGAGAAAATGGATAGGATAGAATAGTGATGAGAAATGAAAATGGAAATTGCTTATAAGAGAGTAGCATGTGGATATTGTATGAGAGCATAGATTACGGATCAATAGGAGAGGGACACTGGGCATTATCTTTGGGTAGGATAACACTGATGGTGAAAAAAGGACAACAATCTGTGGATTCCAAAAGTTTTGAGCAATTAGGAAAAAAATACAGTATGCCTGAAGGTCACAAGCTTAAGCCATTAAAGCAACCATGTGGCCTAGGACCATCACAAAAATATTTCATCACAATCCATAGATGCCATAATCTTTCATTACCATCCATGAATGCAACAATCTTTTATTGCAATCCATAAATGCCACAATCTTTCATCAAGTAGCCACGTGGCCTAAGACCATCATGAAAACCAAAATCATACTCATGTAATTTTAGTATGTTTATGAGTAGGATAAAATTACTTTTTAAGTGAAAACTTACATAAAGCCAAATATATAAATAGTCACACGCACACATCTTTTGGTGGACACACTCTTTTTTTTTTTGGTTAAACAACACTATCTCATTAAACAGTAATTTACATTCCTCAGCTTCTCCAAAAGGGACCTACTACTAGAAAACTAGAAACATTGATAGAAGACGTCCTACTAGGCTAGAGGAATGTCTGCAAGTAAGTGGGCATCTTAAAGAGACTGGTGCAAAGAAGATCATAATAATGTATAAACATGCATCGAGGAGTGCCCATATAGCCAGGCATGATATAATGACCATAGAGCCTAGTAGCAACACCAGTAAAAGAGTTGAGCATAATATGGTGCAAAGGCATATCTACTAGACGACTAGAAATGCTTGCCAAAGGAAATCCTAGCAAAATGGGCATGAAGAAAAGCTTCCAATCTAGAAAGAAAATCATGAGTAGCAGGACAGATTCAAAGAAGATAACCCATAGGTAAAGGACCTTCCAAATAGTGCCACAAGAGCACCCTTTGTTTGAGAGGAAGTTTACTGTTCCATATGCATTGGATACAAGTCTTCTAGCAAACAAGAAAGACACTCATCAAGATGCCAGAAATGATTACCATGGTCCTGATGTTGTAGTTGTGGAAGTAATATTCTATAAGCTTTTTTGCATGAAAGATCTACAAAGGAGAACATGGAGTAACCCAAAAGCCACCTATCAAATTTTCAACCCAATAGAGAAAGAGTAGAAAACAGGCATGGTACAAGCTCAGAAGGTTATAGCATGGTGGTAATGACATGCCAAATAGGCTTACGATGCAAACACAAACAATAATGTCTCCTAGGAAAAGAGAGTGTGCAACCTCAATAATCCACCACATATTCCACTATAAAAATACCCGCATAGTGCAAGAAATATGCATTGTGAGGTTGAAGGTGAGAAAAAGGGGATCAACCACATGGCTCGCATGGATGCTCTAAAGATGGAGGGTGTTCCCTAGGTTTGAGGACAACTTGACCAAACTAGATAAGCTAGGAGGTATTGCATGTCATGAATCTAACAGATTGAGAAGGGAAGTCTAGGAATGTGACCATGTAAATGCCTTTAAAAACATCTAAAAAGCAAAATCCAATGACTGAAGCCCTTTTTAAGGAGAGAACCGACCATACAAGAAACAATGACTATGAAGTTGCTCCAAAAAGGTGAGCAACAGTGTGGCCTTCCAAGCTAACATGTGAGTGTGAATATTTACGATGTTCAAACCTCCATACATCTTGGGCATACACTTGAGGAGATGGAGTGCCTTACAATTAGTTTTGGTGCACCAAAGACATTCCATGACCTTGGACATAAATTTCTCAATGTTTGAAAAAGACCAAAAACTAAGTCACAAATGGAACTACCCATATGCCATGATATGGATTGCGCAATCCAAAGGCAAACATGAAGTGGCCAAGTAAACAATCTCCAATAATCAATCTTATGAAAAAGATTTTGAAGCACCCATTATATCTCTTGCGGCAATGAAATATGCCACCCAAAGGGCACACTACATGATCAGTGGGTAGGCAACAAGATGGCACACCGCAAAAGGTGCCATTCACAATCATTGGAAAGGTAGGAGCTTGAATTTGGTAAATGTTTCTTTCAGACCCGCCACCACAAGACCAAACCAAGTGTCTACATGAGGTTCCAAAAATTGGCATATTAAATTCTGATATAAGAATTTGCAATATTATCCATAATCTCTTTGCGGGATACAAAACCATACTGAGCTGGGTGCAACCAAATGTACAAGAATTGTGATATGCATAATACTAGCATTTTAAAATTTAACTTATACAATAGAGGCATTAGTGTAATCAACCACCAACTCAACAAATGTTCACATACAATTTCATGGGAATCAAAACACAACAATCATTTTTCGACAACAAGAAAGCCAAGCATCATTGATTATCTGAATAAGAACAAGGCTCAATTGATCCCAAAGTTTAGCAAAGAACTCAACAATGAGGCCATCCCACCCTAAGGATTTGGAGTGGCCCAACCAAGACGATGATGCTTTCAGCTCTTTATCAATAAATGGTGATTCCATTGCATGTGCCTCATTTAGGGAGGCAATGAACATTTTGAAGGAACGCATCCTAAGAATCAACGACTATAGGTAAAGAAAGAGGAGGAACTGCAAACAAATCAGTGCAGTATTGCTGCACAACATCAATTTGTTGTTTATTCTCTATCCACGAATCATTCTAGCTAAGCACCCGATGTGCAACAAATGCATCCATCGGGAGGTATGTAGGCTATTCAAAAAAGCCTTAGAAGAGTAGCCCTTAACCTGCATGACTTTTCGATGAGAACGTAACTTCTTGAGTAAATGCATTATGATCGGAGGTGTATCCATTACTAGCAGGCCACGAGCGCGTTTGGCCACACATGCACGCATGCACATGCGTAAACACAAATGTAAATGAAAATGCACACACATATGCACATGCACAAGTGTGCATGCACGTGCGCGCGCACATGCCTCCCCCAACACATGCACACGTGCACACATGTGCACCTATGCATTGTCTTATCACACAAGTTCAAATTACGATAATATGCTTTTTTTTTTTTTTAAACGAAAGAAGGAACACTCTCCTTAATCAAGCAATTGGTGCATCATCTCATTTGTCATTTGCTTGAAAGAACGCTTTGGGGCCAAACTGTATGCAGGGATCTATTATCATTACACCCCTAGTAGACCTGCTAAAGCAACCATTGTTTATCCTTATGGATTGAGAACCCCTTGAGATCCCCTCACAATGCTTACTTCCTCACGACTCTTCGACGTTAGGCAAAGTGAAATGACCACCTCCCTTCCTTGGCTATGATGCCTTGTTGAACCCTTATCTCATGCTTTTCCCGCTTACACATAGATGGTTTGAGAGTCTAGGGCTACACATGAACAAATTATCTCCCTTTCAAAAGAGCATTGGCCCCCTCTCTATTTCACAGACATATAACAAAGTCAAGTAGTTTATTCAAGATGGAACCTCAATATGACATTGAGGCCCCTCTAATTCGCTTACATATAACGATGTCAAGTATGTTATCCAAGAGGATCTTTTATAGCTACACATTCATGACCTACCACACTAATTCGAGGGAGTCACTCATCATATGTAACCCTATCATGTGAGTTCAATAGAAAGATATTTTTTATTTCTAAAATTTACATAAATAAATATACATAAGGAACTATTTAAAATAGTTTTTAACAAAATCTACAGATTTGTATAAAAAAGAGATATATTTTAATTATGAAAATTTTACAAATAAGGGATTTTAAAAATAGGCCTTGAATGCACGTGATATAGAAGGTTTATACATAGTGACCCCTCTGAGCACACCAACAAGGTTTCTGTAAAGCTCTACTTCTACAAGGACCATTTCTTAGTTTTATATCAATTTGACCAAGATAGCAAAATCACATGATGATATACTTTTTTTGTTCAAAAACAAATTTGACGATAGCAATGTATGACAATTGGAAGTTCAAACTTGTAAACATCTTCAAACAAAAGAAAGTATGGAATAAATCTAAACATGAAACTAATGTCAAATGTAAACTCTTTGCAAGATCCGAAATGAAAGACCGTGCGAAATACGAAGTCTTAGTATTGTATCAATTTGATGAAGATAGCAAAATCACATGATGATATGTTGTTTTTTGTTCAAATAACAAATTTGATGATAGCAATTTATGGCAATTGGAAGTTCAAACTTGTAAACATCTTCTAATAAAAGAAAGTATGGAATAAATCTGAACATGAAACTGACGTCAAATGTCAAACCTTTGCAAGATCCGAAATGAAAGACGATGCGAAATATGAAGTCTAAGAAGAATATAAATACCGAAAAGTAAATCTGAAAATAAGATTGAGCAAGCATGCAAGATTTGTACTAGGATCCAGGATGATAACCAAACTGAAACAAGATTAAATTGCTAGAACATGAATTCGTGATTTAAATTCCGAATAAATGACATGGCATGGTGCATCTAGCATGAAATTAGAGAATCTAGGGATCAAGATTAATGACATGAGTAGACATTTAGCTTTGATGACTCGCGGGATTTCCACCAACCCAGATACGTTGGGTCTCTACTATGTCTTGTCCCCTTTTGCCCCTGACTTGAGTCTACAATCATCCTCTAGCTGGGCTCGAATGACCCCTACTATGCTCTCCTCTGCATGAGCCGATTGCTAGGTTGCTAGGTCTCAAGAGGAAAATTGCCATGTGTAGTTTGTGTAGTTGATCATGATAGTCTAACAAATCTCTAAGTTGGCCAAAGCCGCTCTTCAATGGACAGTGGTGCCTTCCACAGATCTCATCCTGCACAGGGCATCTAAATGCAAAGTGCCCCTATGTCTTGATCTTCTGCATATCACTAAAAATGCAAATCCATCTCTTATGTGGAGTGCCTTCTGCCTATCCTGTCTCAATCCACATCCTATGAGAAGATACTTGGAATTGCCCAATCGAGAGTTTGAGTATAGCCTGATGTCAATGATTGGTTTGAGTATAGCTTGATGGTTTCATATACCCCTCCTCCGACATCCGCTATAAATGATCTCTATATAAGCTGAGTTTTGAAAGCTCATGAGGTGCTCGTGATGACTTGGTTCACCTGATGATAGGTGAGTGGAGTGGATGGAGCCTCAAGGCTATATTAAAATGGTGGCAATCTATCCATATGGAGTCCCAAGCATGCAAATCGCCTACATGTCCAAGCATACCTACTCCTCTGATCCCCCTCTACCTCTAGTGTAATATACAAAGTCAAGGCTAACAATGTTCGTGCACATCATCCAAATATCGTGGTGTCGAAGCTCCTAACTCTATGAAATAGAGTGACACCTAAAGGTTGAAAAGCTACATAAAGCTGTAGGCGGGTAGCCCCAAATCCGTTGAAGAAAAATATGACGTGGAAATGATGTCTTGCTGTACTGAACATCTAAGCAAGAAGTATAACTTGTAGTCTCTCTATGCGAAACCAATGTGTCTCCAGTACGTTTATCCTCCACAAGGGACTCCATACATCCCAACTGAATGAACAAACAAAAAGAGTCTTGGTTCTGGGGTCTTAGAAATAGGAGTGGAAGCACTATAACATGCAAAAATCTCCATTGGTGCCCCATTGAGGTAAATTGCTCTTGATATGCGACTCACAACCTTAGTTTTAACAAGATTGACCTTCAGATGTTATGTGTATCATAGAAAGTTTGGAGTGCATCCAAGTGCCGCTAGAGACCCTTTGTTGATGAGGAGAGTGCACTCACATCATTTGCGTATAGTTAAAATAGGATCGAAAACCCAACTAAGTCCCAATGTCACGATGAGGGACTCGACCTTGCCAATGTATAGGCCAAATAAGGTGCGTGATACGCAAAAGGTGCATCGAAATAAGTTGCACCATGATCAAAAGCACAAAGCCGGTTGTGTTGTAAATAAAGCAATATTGAACACGTTATGCAATCGCCACCACTTTGCATGTGAAATAAATTTAAACAGGGTGATTAAAAAAAGAAAAATATATAGAAATAGACGCAACAAATAGCTAAGAAAGATTGAAAACTTAGGAAAACACACTATTCAAAGAATGATAAGGCCATGAATATGCTTGTGAATACAATCGATTATATATATGGCAGAATCATTACATGATACATGCCATAAAAGAAGAGAATGCTAAACATAATCCAACTTACCATCTTGGAGGCTGGGTTGATCAAATGTTAGGACTAGGCAAGAATGGCATTGAAGGCTATCATGAACATTGAGCCTCTACAGCTAGTCTCTTCTTTTGACGTGCACATGGATCCAACCCAAATCTACTTGATGACACATCAATTGTGCATCTCCTGCGGCCCAGACACACCTGTCCCAACAAGAGCCATTCACACATCTCTCTCTCGCACTCTCTCTCTCTCTCTCTCTCTCTCTCTCTCATTCATTCTCTCATGATCGACTTATTAAGCTTGTGATAAGTCATCACCAAGCATAGACGTGATTGGAGTCTCCGATGCTAAAGTTGCCACAAAAGCCCTTCATTTGAGCCTAAAAGAATGCAGAAGACAAAACAACCAAGATGAACATACCCGAAGAACAAGACTGAACATCAAAACAACACGAGGCGGAATTCCTCCACTTTGGTTCTTAGACAAACTAGCAAACTTGCACACAACTGTGACAAGTCAGAATGCTTTCGAGCATTCGAGATGCTTGTGGAAGGCAACCAATCTGTACTCTCTCTCTCTCTCTCTCTCTCTCTCTCTCTCTGCCTGCAAGAATGTGCATGGACATGCATTATAAAGAACTCATAACGTCTCGCACAAATAACACTATTCACGTAGCTTGCGCATCACATCTTGCATTAAACGGGAGCTTGTAAGTTCTTGAAATAAATCTCGACTCGCTCACCTTTTTCAAGACGCTCAAAGATGTCGGAGCATGGCAAACACCTTTTTGAAAGTTTCCACACTGCCCTTGAGGAGTTCCAAAGCTTGCAAAATTTATCGACGAGATGGTTTGCCCTCTTCCGCATTTCAATGTCAACTGAGGAGGAATCATATCCACAGATGTGGAAGTCCATTGGCTCATAGGTGGAGGGTAGTCTTCGCCCACATACCCACAAACTCTGTCAACAACTCTTACGACCAAGGAAATTAAGGTTGGGTCACCACCGATTTCTTCAAAGAGAACCAACAAATTATTTTTCGGTGTCAGCCAAGAACGAGGAACATGGTACCTATGCAACAAATCGACAGGATGTTCAAGGCGTAAGACGAGTACATAAATTTGATTGAGGTATTACGAGAAAGACAGCTATTTTTTTAATCCATTATCATTGAAAAGATCAGTCCCAAGTTACTCAATAAGCAGATCATTATGGAGACAGTGCGATTTCCGCAACCCTGGTATATTAATTCCAACATTGCAAAATATTATTCTCGCACATAAAAACACATAAATCAATTTTGAACATATGATATTGGCCTACGAGGTTGCAAACCTAAATTCCAAAATGCTTAGCAAAGATTACCATGACATGGATATAATGTGCATTCCCTCACTACAAAATACATGCTAGGCTACCTCACAATGCCCACAAATTTGCCTTATGGAGAGAAGCACGGGACAATGATAATGGATCTTTGACTAGTTCCAAAGGCACCAGGATATATCTAGATGAATCTAGAAATATGCCCAAACTCATCCTGTGAAACACAACAAAATAGTGCAGTTTCAATCTCATGACAGTCACAAGGCTGAAAAACATTAACTCCATCACACATAGAAGGGACTAGATACTATGACATCCCTATCAACGTAGTCAATTAGCAAGGGTGGGTTTAAGCCATAGTATAATGGCCAAATTGTGTCGCATCATCATTGAGCAAACATACAGCAGATGGGCAAAGACACAAGGAATTAGGGCACCATCCCAAGTAGGGTTTTGCCACAGACACTGAACTTTGGCAAGATCCGGGGACGAAAATGCAGTTGTACAAACAGGAAATTAATTGCTAGACAGATATAAAATGCAAAAATACCTTGGGGAGGATGTACCAATATTCAAAAGGCATTTAGTCTACAAAATAAGGACAAGCTTCCATGACCTACCGGTGTAGAGAGGCAGGTAGGCAAAGCCCAAGATCCAAGAGATGAAAGAATTTGCAAAGTCTGTGCCACATGGGAGATAGAAATGAGCAGCAAGGGCTCCTATAGTGTCAAGCCTATGCACACATCAGAGGTAAAAAAATGACAGTACGACAACCTTGTTAGAACAACCGGCCAAAAGACTAGAGAGCTTCCTAAATGAAGTCTTGGAACACCGCAGCAAAGTCACACAAGTTAGCTAAGCACATACAACATAACAAGCTTTGTAAAGATTTCTTTTCAAATCTAAACAATGGTCACCAGTCCCATATATGCTAAGGGTCTCAAGCGGACTTTCTACAAACAATGGCGTTGCTACTGCCTCTTCAGAAATAGTTTTGGGGCTTTGGCCCGTTTTCTCTCCTACCCAGACCAGCGATGTTTGGTTGGTTTCATTCATGAGGTGCTCAGACACCGCGATAGTATACTCCGAGCACGGAGACAGGAGCAGACTTCTTCCTCGACTGATACCTCTCAGAGCTCTATCACGGAGTTGTTTCAGCCAGATCAAAGACCCCCACAAGGCGAGACCTCGACATGACCTTGACCCGGAGCCTGTGATCCGACAGCTCAGACAGAGGGTTGACTCACAGATCATACTTGGGAACATCCCCTCCTTGATTAGGGTCGGAGCCTGACCGACGGGGGTCACAGTGGCCTTCGTTAGACGCAAAGCTACAACTAGGAGACGTACTAGGACTGCACACTTGGGGAGGCGACAGCGCTCTATTGCTGACCTCATGCCTCCACTTCCACAGCCTCATCCATCCTAATGTCTTGTTGCTGCTGATGATGATGATGATGGTTATGATGATGTCGACGATGATGCTGAGATTGATATATATAGTCGAGATATGACTATGTTGTACTTGGGAATTAGTACTGCCATTTTGCATTTTTTTTGCATTCTGCATTGGTGTGGATGCTCGTTTAGTAGCTCCACTACCACAGCTCATTGTAGCAGGTTTTTCACAGTCTCATAGACCCATCGGTCTTCCGAAGACTTTAATAATCTTTCTTTCTTTCTTTCTTTCTTTCTTTCTTTCTTTCTCTCTCTCTCTCTATATACATGTAGCCCTACAATGCCCCAGATATACACATATCAGGGACGACTACCAACATAGACTAGTAGACACCACTCAACTCTCATCAGTTCTACCATTGCCCCTCCGGCAACGTTGGGATATTTTGTTACCTGTCTTTTTTCGTACCGTCAAGAACTTGAAAATTCTTGACCCCTCCATCGGAGGAGACTTTTGTACTGACGATTAGATCCCATGGGTCATTTTTGGCCCCCAAGGATGATAATAAATTCTACTTCTCTCTCTTTCTCACACACACAGTTTGTTTGTATCAGGATACTCACAGTCTCATAGACCCATCAGTCTTAAAACTTTAATAATCTCTCTCTCTCTCTCTCTCTCTCTCTCTCTACTATGTTATTATGACTATGTGGCATTTACCATTTAGTATGGGTGTCAATGCTTGTTTAGTAGCTCCACCCTTTCCGCTTGTTTTGTATCAAATTTCACATAGTCTCAAAGACCCATCGGTCTTTCAAAGACTTTAATAAACTCTCTCTCTCTCTCTCTCCCACACACACACACACATATCTAATTTCAGACCTGGGATTCAGCACACTCGACAAAGGACAGTTGCACAGATCATGCTAGCTGACATCTCATCTATTTTCAGACCTGGAATACGACCAACAGGGGTTACTGTGGCGCTAGAATAGATGCTAGGAGGGCACGACGTACGAATAGATGCTAGGAGGGCACGACATACGACTCCTCCAAACAATAGACAGAGATCTATCACAGACTTCTTGCCTACACGCCTAGCCCGTGAATAGATGCTAGGAGGGCACGACGTACGACTCCTCCAAACAATAGAATAGATGCTAGGAGGGCACGACGTACGACTCCTCCAAACAATAGACAGAGATCTATCACGGACTTCTTGCCTACACGCCTAGCAGGCATACCTTGACATCTCATGCCATGTGTGTGCTGCATTGTATTGTATAATATCGGATCATATTGTATCTGATATGATGATGATGACTATGGCGATATGTATAATGATGCCATTGACTATGTCTACAAAGTCTTTCTCGCATGGGTTAGGATGCTAGCTTAGTAGCTCCACCGTTTTACTCATTGTATCAGGTTTTCTATAAGTCTCATAGACCCATCAGTCTTTAGAAGACTTTAATAAACTCTCTCTCTCTCTCTCTCTCTCTCTGTCTCTCTCAGAATGGATGAGAATACAAAGCAAGGTGGATATTCGGATTGCTGGATATGCTTTGCTACTGCTTATCTACGCGGATGATGGGGTACTCTTGGAAAAGAGCGAGGAGAACTTGCAAGCAAATCTAGATGCACTAAGAGAATTCTGCAGACACTCAGGAATGCAGGTCAACATAGACAAGACAAAAGTAGTGGTGATTGGGACACGTAATAAACAGATTTGTCACATTTGAAGGAAAACCCCTGGAAATAGTCAACATATTTAAGTATCTAGGACTGAAATTCACAAATAACTACAAAAGGAATGCATATGTGGAGAGGATGATTCTGGGTGGCTTGAAGACATTGTATAGGTTCCAGAATAAAAGCAGGAAGACACATCTATGGAATTGGGAAATGAGAAAGTTTTTATACACCAAGCTTGTGCAAATAATAATCCTTTACGGGTGCCCAGCTTGGGCGTCTGGACTCTCTAGGATCTACTAGGAAATCATAGAAACTTCAATAAACATTTCCTAATAGGGAAATTACGAGTTAATGCACAAACACCCTACCCCATCCTACTAGTGGAAACAGCTATGATACCTCTACAAGGGGAGGCCTTATGTCAATTGATGGCTCACCTCAACAAAGTTGAGAAGATGGACACTAGTAGGATACCACACAAGGCGAGGGAAGCTACCAAATCACGGGATGGCACAGAGAGGGAATGAAGTGGATGGAATCAAGGGGTATGACAGTTGCTGATATACCAGAAGATGCATGTGAAGTCAGGGAGTTAGTGATGCAGGAATGCTATAGAAACTACGGCAACCCAGAGGACAAAAATGCAATTGTATACACAGGAAATTAACTCAATGGACAGCTATGGAATGCAGAAATAACTAGGGGAAGACATCAATATTTAAAAGGCATGCAATCTGCAAATCAGAAACAAGTTCATATGATCTAGCGGTGGAGAGGGGCAATGAATAAATATGAAGAGAGGAGAGAAGAGATGAGGAGAGAGGGCACAGCTAGAGAGCACAACACAAATGACTAATTGTACACTAGATTTAGTTGAAAATGTAGAATATATACAAACCCTTTTAAGGTTAAGGTTAGGGTTAGGGTTAGTGTTAGGGCATCTAACCCTTTCCTTTATAGCACTCTACGTGTTAGTGTTATGCACAATACTAAACACATGATGTTGAGATGGTTTCTCAACAGGCAAGAGTTAAAAAAGAGCACCATGTACTCCTAAGATGTAGACCCTACGCACACATTAGAGAAGGTTAGGGGGACAGCAGAGATAATTTGAAAATTCGTTGGAGCAAGAAGACAAAAGCTAGGAAGCTACTCAAAAGAAGTTTTGGAACAACGCTAGGGCTAGCTCACAAGCTAGCCCAACAAGTACTTACTACCTAGCAAACTTTTAATATTCTCTTTTGCTCGATGTAAGGGATCACTTTTAGTTAATAGTGATCACCAATCCCATAGATCCTGAAGGGTCTCACGTGGACTCAAAACAATCATCACATCATTATAGGGGGGCGGGGTCTATGAGACGCAAGATACCAAGCTCCTCGCTTGCACCATCTGAACTATAATGGTACCTTATGGTCAGAGCCTAGGAATTTCTCAGAGTCCTGTATAGGACGAGACATAGTTTTCTCTCAAGAGACACATCAGAGCCCAGAGCATCCCTTCCTCTCGAAAATCTAGTAGTGGTACCTGATGTGCTCCTGTCCTATGTTGAACTCTCCAGTATGAGAACATCTCCGCGACTTGAGAAATCCATGATATCCTGGTGAAGAGATGTATATGGTGACGTTTCAGCCTCCTCTCGCACTACGTTGACGAAATGTGATGGTCTCTAGTGGGAAGTAGCAGATCGCTATGCAAAAAGATCTCGACTAGTTATGCGTCGCAATCGGGTCCAAAAGAATCTAGAGTGCAGGTCCTTGCTCTCAACTGAAATCGCCCAAATGAGGGATGATCTATATAGTACTGTCACTGGTTCTACTCCCTGACATAGATCTCAGTGGTATATCACGAGCAGTGTCACATGAAAACGCGTTCCGTCCTGTCGAAACAGGACGAAACGTTTCGTGCCGAAACGTTTCGAAACAATACGAAACGCATGTTTCGCCCAAATCTCAAAAAGGCGTTTTTGCCCCTTTTTTCGTTTCTGCCCTTCGCGAATCGATTGCGATCCTCCCGGCCTGATTTCATTACTCAGCATCCTCTCCAGTCCGCAGCCCGCTTCTGCTCCCTATGCTTCCTACGCTCACGTGAGCTTGTGGCTCGTGGCCCGTGGGCTAGCATATGTGCTAGAGCCTAGCACTGCCGTTGCTCCGTAGACCTGCAGGCTGCTTGCAAGGCTCAAGCTAGCTGCTGCTAGCCACCACTAACACAAGGCCTAGAGGCTAGAAGGGAGACCTGCGCTAACTGACGCCATCAACGACCTGCTGCTTGCACAAGCACCGACGCTATAAACGACTTGGTCAAACAGGTTGCAATCGACTCCCACGCCTAGGGCCTGTTGCCATCGACAGTCCTGCCCACCATCCCCTTTGTTGCTGCTGTTTTTTGGTTCTGCTCAAGGAGCAGCACTTGGATCAAGGAGCAGCAGCCCAATTTGCCCCAATTCCCTGTTTCTTCCCAAATTTCAAGGCCTTCTCCATCATGCCTCCTCGCAAGTCTCCCACTCAGCGTGATGTTTGGCAAGATTCAGTTCTCATTAGCAAATATGGTACTTTTGGCACAAAATGTGTGGTTTGCAAGCATTGTGGGGAAACAATTCGAGGAGCATCAAACCGGGTGAAGGCACATTACATTTGGGAGAGAGCACAAGGAACACATGGCTGCACTCATGTTCCAGAAGGTATTTTTTTGGCCCATGGTGGATTGCCATCAAAGTTTGAAGAGGTCCGGTCATTGCTCCTTCTACCTTTGCCTTCGGAGATAATTGATGGGAAGGTGCAAGAAGCCAAGGAAAGTGAAGCGCTGAAAAGAGGGGCCTCTACTTCAACAAGAACCTCAGTTCAAGTGTCTTCTCAAAGTAATACTGGGGCTTCTTCCCAAGTTCATATCACCCTGGAGTCTTCTAACATTGGTGAGTCTTTACCCAATGTCAATGCAGATCAAGCTCCCTCGCATGTTGTGGCTTCTCCACATTCATCAAGCTTTGTTAGTGTTATTGTGGGTCATGAGAGGATCCCAACATCCTCCCATATTCATCTCAAGGCTGCAACAACAAGAAAGAGGGGAAGAGAGCTGCCAAGGCGCCAAATCACCCTTGATGCTAGCTTTGCTCCAAAGGTTAAGCAAGAGGCTCAAATAGCTGAGCATCGTTTCTTCTATCAATGCAACCTTGCTTTCAACATAGCTCGATGTCCAGCATACCAAAAAGTCCATCGTGCACTTGTGGCAGCAGCCACAGCAAGAGCTACAGGTCTACAACCAGCAAATTCTGAGTCCTTGAGAACTACCCACTTGACAAACCAAGTGAGGCACATTCAAGAGGAGCTTGTGGGTTTGAGAGCTTGTTGGGAGCGATATGGTTGTAGCATCGTGTCAGATGGATGGAGTGACACTGTAAGTTATAAGTACAACCCTTCACTCTTGACTCTTGAGTCTTTGGTAAGATTTGTGGTGACTGATTTAACAAATGTATGATTTACTTATGGATCTTGATTCTTATGACTTGCCATATGTGGCCAACGGCGGCACCACATGATAAATATCTTGGTCTCATCTTGTGTAAGCACTACATTACTTCGTGTAGTTGATGCCTCCACCCCTGGCTTGAGTATCACTGGGAAATGGATTTATGGACACATTAAAAATGCCATTGAGGAGATTGGGCCACAACGTGTGGTCCAAATTATTACTGACAATGGCTCCAATTGTGCCAAGATGGGAGAATTGGTTGAGAGAGATTATAAAAGCATTGTTTCGACTCCATGTGCTTCTCACTCGATGGACTTGATGATGGAGGACATTGCCAAGTTGGATTGGGTGCAATCTACTCTTAATAAAGCAAGCCAAATCATCAAGTTTATGACAAGAAAGAGCATTGCATTAGTTCTTTTCAGAGCAGTATGCAAGTATGATCTTGTGAAGCCATCTAAGACAAGATTTGGCTATCTCTTTCTTGTTCTTCAAAGGTAAGTCAACATCCTTTTTTAGCTAGCCAATTGAGAGTTCATTTCAATTCTTAATACTTATGTATTCAAATTTTGATTCTTAACTTGTCCTAAACTTGTAGGATGACACAATCGAAAAATGCGCTTAGGCATCTCGTTTGTAGTGAAGAGTGGAGCTCGATATCTCAACACTCCCCTCGAGCTCAATCCCAATTCCTGCACACCAAGCAGGTCTTTGAACTTGCGCAGCTTCTTTGCGCCCAATGCCTTCGTGAATATGTCAGCTACCTAATCCTCTATGCTGACATAAACTAGATCAATAAGACCTAGTAAAACTTTCTCCCGCACATAGTGATAATGCACCTTAATGTGCTTTGTTCTAGCATGATAGATTGGGTTATTTGCCAAGTGTATACTGCTCATGTTGTCACAATAAATGACAACTGGCCCATCTGTAGACTGATGCATATCATAAAGTAGCTTATGCAACCAAGCTACCTCACATGCAGCCATTGCTGCACCCATGTACTCAGCCTCTGTGCTCGACAAGACAACTGTAGGTTGTTTCTTGCTGCTCCAAATGACTGCAGCACTCCCAAAATAGAACACATATCCACTGGTAGATCGTCTATCAAAAATACTACCAGCCCAATCACCATCAGTATATCTTACACTGATTACCCCAGTCTCATAAAATAGTCCATACTGCAATGTGGACTTCACATACCTGAGTATGCATCTAGCCGCATCTAAATCATCAGTATAGACTATAAAATGCGTCTACACGCGGGGAAAATCATCAGTATGGACAGATTTGATTTACCTGAGTATGCGTCTAGCCGCATCTAAATCATCAGTATGGACTATAAATGGCCAGATTTGATTTACCCCAGTCTCATAAAATAGTCCATACTGCAATGTGGACTTCACATACCTGAGTATGCATCTAGCCGCATCTAAATGCGGTTTCCTTGGAGCTTGCATAAACTGACTTACCAATCCAATAACATAGCTCAAATTTGGCCTGGTAATAGTCATATAAATCAAACTTCCTACTATGCGCTTGTACAAAGTAGGGTCTTCCAAAAGCTCACCTGCAACTGAGCTCAGCTTCACATTCTGCTCCAAAGGAACTGAAATAAGCTTACAGCCTGTCATTCCATATTTGAACAGCATGTCCAATCCATACTGCCTCTGCAAGAGCCGTATCCCACTTGGTGATCTAATCACCTCAATGCCCAAGAAATAACGCAGCTCTCCCAAATCCTTCATCTACAACTTCTGCTTCAATAGCATTCTCACATGAAAGATATCTTCATCACTATCACCTGTGATGATCAAATCATCAACATAAATAACAAGCAACATAATACCTTTCTCTATTTTTCTCACATAAAGTGAGAAATCTACCTTGAAAATCTGAAAGCCAATAGTGACAAGATACTGTCCTATCTTGTCATACCATGCTCTAGGTGCTTGCTTCAAGCCATACAAGACTTTCTTCAACCTGCAAACAAACTCAGGATGAACAGCATGAACATAACCGAGTGGCTGCTCCATAAAGACCTCTTCTTGCAAATCACCATGCAAGAAGGCATTCTTTACATCCATCTGATGTAAAGACCATCCCTTTGAACAGCCATAGCAATGATTGCTCTTATCATTGCCATCCTTGCAACCGGACTGAATGTTTTTTCATAATCAATGCCATATGTCTGTGCATACCCTTTGACAACTAATCTTGCCTTGTATCTGTTCACAGAACCATCTGCATTGTGCTTCACCTTATAAACCCACTTACATCCAATTGCATTCTTGTCTTTAGGCAAAGGCACAAATTTCCAGGTAGCATTTGCTTCCAAGGCATCCATTTCTTCATCCATGGCTTTCTCCCATTTTCCTTTTCCCATGACTTGCTCAAAAGAAGTGGGTTCTACTTCCTGTATCACTTTGACCATATAAGCATAGTGAATGGATGTATATCCATCATATTTCAGCCTATCCACAGGATACCTAGCTCTTGTAGACCTGTGCAAAATAGGCTCACTTCCAAGTGCTCTCAAAACATCCCTGGTCTTCCTTACTCTAGGTGTAACAACAGAAGGAATACCCAAGTCATCATCAATGCTCTGTTCTGAGCCACTGGATTCACCATCCACATAAGAGTGACCTGCATTCACATCAAACATGGGCCGATCTACCTTCTCTTTTCCTTTTCGTGATACCTGCATACCACTATCTGCATTGCTTTGAGGAGATTCTCCTGATCTCAATCTGTCTGTCCATGGCGAAGTATGTGAACCACTCCTAGAGGACACTACAGGTCCACTAATATTTTGTGATTGCTGCTGTGAATTCTGTGCAGCATTATCATTTTGTGCATCTACATCGTCAATCACATTTACTGGTTTATACCAGTTGCTCATCTCATCAAAAACAACATCTTTGCTCACTGTAAACTTACGAGTAGAAGGGTTATAGCATCTATACCCTTTCTGCTGGAGAGAATAACCAATAAAGATGCACTTCTCAGCTTTTGGATCCAACTTGGACCTCAACTCATCTAGCAACCAAAAATATTCAAATAAGAAATATCTAGTTTCCTACCAGTATACATCTCCTCTGGCGTCATGCCATGTATTGCTGCAGTGGGAGTCCTGTTCATTATGTAAATTGCTGTAGCAACTGCTTCAGCCCAATAATAATCTGGTAGATCTTTTTCATTTAGCATGGCCTGAGATACCTCTCCAATATGCCTGTTTTTCCTTTTTGCAAGTCCATTTTGCTGTGGGGTATGACTGCATGAATATTGCTCCTTTATGCCATGCTCCTGCAAGAACCTTACAAACTCATTTGAGAGGTACTCTCCCCCTCCATCTGAACTTAGGCATTTTATTTGCAAGCATGTTTCTTTTTCAACCATAGCTTTAAAAGCTTTGAAATGCCTAAACACTTCACTTTTCTTTTTCATAAAATACACCCAAACTTTTCTGCTATAGTCATCAATAAAAGTGACAAAATAATGACAACCTCCAATAGATGCAGCTTTAGTAGTCCACACATCAGAGTGGATTAATTCCAATGGCTTCTTACTCTCTTGAACATGTCTAAGAAATGGTTTCCTTGCCTCTTTTTCAAATTGACGGGCTTCACATACCTTATACATTTCTGCAACCTTGAATTTAGGCAATCCTGCAATAATATTTTGGGCCTGCATTGATTCAAGTCGTTGTACATTAACATGACCAATGCGTTTATGCCAGATATTAATATCTGCAACTACACCGGTCTCATGTGCAAACATTGCTGCACTCAATTCAGACATGTCCGCATCCAACGTAAACATCATGCCCTTCTTCTTTCCTTTTGCTATTAAGCGACCGTTATTTTTCATATCCTCAACAAAGCATCCATGAGGATTAAATCTGACCTGCAAGCCCTGCTCAACCATTTGACCAACTGAAACCAGGTTCTTGGTGATATTCGGAACATGAAATACATCAGATAGGTATTTCTTTTTTCCATCCTGCATAGACAAAGGAATTTTACCAATCTGCACAATAGGATGTGCAGTACCATCACCAGTCTCCACAAATCCTGATCTTTCCATTTTCCTTGCATCCTGCATCCATTATGCATGACCTGTCATGTGGTTTGACGCACCTGAGTCAACATACCACACATCATTGCTTTCTTCTGCACTTGTCACAGAATTGGTCATGTGATGCACCATAAACAGATGCTCATTTCTGTCATCACCCTGTCTACTAGAAGATGCATAATTCCCTTGCTGCAATTTTTCATTCATAATGTCATTCTGCTTTTTATAGCAGTCTTTAGCCATATGACCCATTTTACCATAGTAGTAGCATTCAACATTGCTGTTTGCATTTTGGCCTCTCTGTCATCCACCACGACCTCTTTGGCTCTCCCTACCTGTAAAGTTACCACGTCCTCCTCCATAGGACTGGTTTTCTTGAGTTTGCTGCATATTCTGATTTCTACCACGGCCTCCAGATCGGCCTACTCTACCTCTGCCTCTACCTCTTCTAGCATTTGAGTAGAAGACAGTTTCTTTTGAAGTTACTCCTGAAGAAGATGCACCACCATTTCTCTGCTCTTCAGAAATTAGAAGAACAAACCACTCCTCAAAATCAAGAAATTTTTCACGGATGGCAATGGATGTCCGAAACTCTGCATAATCCTTTCCTAGACCATTCAAAGTCACAGAAACTAAATCATCATCTTCCATTGGCGACCCAATGGAAGCAAGTGCATCTGCAATTTTCTTCACCTTCATGTGGTAGTCATTGATGCTCATATTTTCTCTCTGCACAATTGTGCAACTCCTGCTTGAGCTGCATTTTCCTAGCTTGTGTATTTGTGCTATACATTTCTGCCAAAGTATCCCATGCCTCCTTTGGCATACTTGCATCCTGAATATGCACAATCATAGAATCTGAAATACTGATAGATAGCCAATACATAACTTTTCTGGCTCTCTCATGCCATCCTTCAAATGCCTACATTTCCTGTTGATTGGGAACATTAGAAAGACCTGGTTCTTCTTCATTTCCTGTAATGAACTCCCAATAGCCTTTTCCCATAAGGAAATTCGTCATTCTAAACTTCCATGCTTGGAAGTTGTTCTTGTCAAGCTTTTCAGTGACAATCTATGAAAGAGAATCAGACGCCATTACAGAACACTGCAAAATATTATGTCACTGCAAAAAACACAGCTTCTGCCTCACAAGGGCAAATCTACAAAACTGACAAAAGTGGTATTTGACCACACAGTCACTTCCTAGTGACGATTTTGCATGAACAGGCAATAAGGATGATTCTGTAACTCCCAATATCTCTGCGCACAGGCATACGATGCAATTTCTGTGGTAACTTTTCACCGACCTGCAGAGCAATGGTCGCACAGCAAAAACAGGGTCTTTTTCTCAGTGCTTGCGGAGAACTTCCGCCTCCAAAACAGGCCCTGAAATGGCCTCGAATCAGAAAAATAAAGTCCTCTCAACATATATTGTCCTCTCGCCACACCGCGAAGGGCGTCTCAATCTGAGACAATGCACTCTTGTACTTTCCGGCTATGCTACCTGCAGAGATTTGCTCCCAAACTCGAAAAAGGAAAGCAACACTGGTCCTCTTACCAGGACACCGCGAACTTGGTTTGCTTTCTTGAGCTCCTTACCACGAACCAGGCTCTGATACCATGTGAAGATAGTGGGAGAGAAGGAAGGAGTCTCACTTGCGGCTTTCTCACATACACAATGGGGAAATACACACAAGGTGGAGGCTAAAAACAGTTTTCCTCTTCTTAGTTGTGAAAGCCAAAAGAACTCTAGTACAAAGAAATAGAAGAACCCTATATGTGGGTCTCAAACCAAACTTAGCTAGCTAAGGTGGCATACTAACTGAGCCACGAACTAGAGTACATAAGGATAGCTGTCATCCAGCTATTATTCATGGGCGGTGTACCAACCGCATCTGCAACTAACAAGTCGATGACATAAATGCACAACGGTCACCCTGGCATATCACGAGTGGAGCTCGATATCTCAACAGTAATAGCTAGCACGATGAAGAGTGTAAGGCTTTTCACCGACAACTCCGATTCGAGCCCAAACATGGCTCACCGAGCGAGCTGGACACGATACGTGTGTACCGTTGTCTAGTACGCCGTAAGAAATGAGACTTCCTTTGCCGAAACGAGAAGGAAGCGTTGAACATTCTATTTAGTAATAAATCCAAGGACTTTTAGCAGAGGTTCCTAGAAAGGCAGTCCCCCTCACCACTCACAAAAACTCGGTTTGACATATCTATACCCACACATTATATGACATCCTCCCCAGTCAGCCCACCCTAATCTCCTGCACTTACCACGACCGACCTCTTGCACTTTATTCACAAAGGGGACGTCAAGGACATCGTGATGAAGCTTCATAATGGTCGAGTGAAAGATCACAAGGAGTTATGTACTGAGTTTGTGGGATACGAGATTGATATCCTAGCCCAGGTCCTAGCAAAGATTTTTAACAAAGCGGTTTCCCACGCACATGGCCCTCAACACCATCACACCTATTCACAAGGCAAGGGATCCCATGAGCACACAAAATTACAAGACCATTCTGATCGGGCATGTCATGTCCAAGATCTATGCCTCAGTACTTAACATGGAGATCAAGCCGTATGCAAAGATGCAAGGACTCAAGGCAGACGGGCAAGTAGGTTTCTGATGTGATCACGGAACCATGGACCACATACTTACACTCAGGAGTGTCATAGAGGAGGCCAGGGCACTGAAGCAGAGGATCTATTGCTGCTTTGTAGATTTCTGCAAAGCCTTTGATACCCTGCCATGAGCACGCCTCATCAGGCTGTTACAAGAGTTGGGTTATGGACAAGAGATTGTATGGGCTCTTATGGCATTATAAGAGAGGGTTTCTTGCAGAGTTCAAATGGGCGGTGGATGGACAGATGAGATCATGAGTACCATTGGGGTTAAACAAGGCTGCCTGCTTTCTCTAACCTTGTTGGGCCTCTATATAGCGAGCTTGAGTCATTCATTACGACACTAGGGACAGCTGATTGCTCTCTTGCCGGTTCCTTGCTCCAGAGATTCTTATAATGCTGATGATGTGGTGCTCTTATCTTCATCCGCTAAGGGACTCTAGAGACATCTAGATGCACTGCTGACTTTTTGTGAGTTACATGACTTGAAGGTCAACTTGGATAAAACCAAGGTCATAATCTTCAATACCCCTTGAGCAGCCGTACACAGAGAGCAATTCAGTTTTGACAGGGCACCGATTGAGATTGTTTCATCATATACATACCTGGGGGTTCTATTGCTTGGCCCTACCTTCAGGATGAGACCTGCTGTGCATGCCCGACTGAGTAGAGGATACGCCTCCCTTGCCCGAATGGAGAGACAGTGCTTCCACTCACGTATCCAGGATCTGCGGACCAAGGTTCTTCTCTTCAACTCCTTGGTCTACCTTGCAAGCATGTATGGCAGCCCTTGCTGGGTGCCAGCCTCTCCGATACAGAGTGGACTCGAGTGGAGAGACTACAGGTTCTCTTGTTATCACGAAGGATCCGCAATAAGCCATCAATTCCCCATCAAATCATTTAGGCTAAGTTCGGGGCATCTCCATTGCAGTTAGATGCAACATTCCAGACTATCAATTATTTATACCGCGTGGGAGATTATGGCTCCTATACTGCATGGCGACACATGTTACCTTGGTTGGCGTTGTCCTCGTCTATGTCATTAGCAGCTCAGGCAATTAGAGATGCTAGTATGCACACACATGCATATGGTTTGAGCAATTGGGTTTCCATATAGACAGGTTGCCACCCTTCTAGTATAGCACTGACACTCTGTTTGTCCCATTTCGCGACAACGAGTTCAAACAGATCATCAGAGAGGATTTGTTATAACTACACACATTCAAGACCTAGTTGGCATAGACAGAGCACCCTGTGAAGCTCAGCTTCTATAGGGGCCATTGCCTACACATCTCCAAGGAGGGGTTCATTGTCTCACCAAGGTACACTCAGATCCATCTACCACCTCACTTCGGATTGCCATTGGGCAGTTCTGTGTTTCATCGCAGCAACTCCGTATCGAGAGTGGACGAGTAGAGGGGATCCCCAGAGAGAGTCGTGCCTGCACACTGTGTGATTCACATGATATCGAGTCAAAGGAGCACTTCACCTTCTGTTGCCCAACCTACTACGAGATTCGTGGACGATATCACTGCCTCTGAAGAGACGACTTCGAGCCCCTTTCCAAACTCCTCTCATACCCAGACCAAAGGTGCATTGCGGCTTTCATTCATGAGGCGGTCCAACATAGAGAGTGTCTCATCAAATCCCAAAGACAAAGATGGGAGACCTTGTCAGACCCATCTCAAAGTGTGATCAAGGAGTTCTTCCAACCAGAGCACATTGTCCCCACGATCACAAATAGCAAGCGAGACAGAGACCCGACACGGAGACGTGACACACTCGACAAAGGACAAATGCGCATATCACGCTCGCTGACATCTCATCTATGTTTAGACCTAGGATACAGCCGACTGGGGTTACCATGGCACTTGCCAGGCATAGAGCTGCTGCCAGGAGATACAACCAACTATACTTCAAGACAATGGACAGCGATCTATCACAAGATTTTGGCCTGCACACTCAACAGAGGACAAATGTGCATATCACGCTCGCTGACATCTCATATATGTTTAAACCTGAGATACAGCCGACTAGGGTTACCGTGGCACTTGCCAAGCATAGAGCTGCTGCCAGGAGATCACGACCATCTATACTTCCAAACAGTGGACAGCAATCTATCACGGGATTTTTGCCTGCACAACCTAGTCCTTAACAAGGCTTGCTTTGACGTTTCGTACCGTGTATGTGATATATTGTATTGTAATGACTATGCTGACATTGACTATGTCCTACACAGTTCTCTAGCATGGGTTAGGATGCTTGTTTAACTCCACCCTTTTTCCTCATTGTATCAGGTTTTCTATCAGTCTCATAGACCCATCAGTATTTTGTAGACTTTAATCAACTCTCTCTCTCTCTCTCTCTCTCTCTCTCTCTCTCTCTCTTAGTACTTAGGTCTTAGTCCTGCCATTTTGCATTTTCTTGCATTCTGCATTGGTGTGCATGCTCGTTTAGTAGCCCCACTACCACAGCTCATTGTATCAAGTTTTTCACAGTCTCATAGACCCATCGGTCTTCCGAAGACTTTAATAAACTTTCTTTCTTTCTTTTCTTTCTAAGGCTCGACTTACCTCTCTGGACATGAAAGTTTTCAATATGGAAAACAAAGGGAAAAAGGAAGTATTACAGATACAAAGTGAAGCAGCACGTGCGCCACAACCGATAACCAAATCCCAAGACTTAGTTATCACTCAGGTCAAATCAGTAAAACAGGAAATTACAGCAAAAATGGACAACAAATCAATACATGGGATGTTATTGAAGAAGTACAAGAACACCCAGAGTCTACGCATAGGAGAATTACCGGAGGGCTGGCATGATGGGAGCATGGCAGTAAAGCCAGAGCATGTTACAAAAGCAATCCCCCCGATTGAATGAGACTCAAGAGATATACTTTGTGTCATCCAGCATGGGACACACTCCCAATTAGTTCTTACTGTGACAAATTAGCAAGAAACAAAGTTCTCAAGAAAACCAATAAGCTAAGAGGTACCATGATATGGATCTCAGAGGAGCTCACCCCGACTAAGCTCAACATGTAAGGCACAGAACTAGCTAAAGTGAAGAAAGCTCGTAAGGAAGGTAAATGGGCTGTTTACAAAGATCGAAAAGCATGCATCAGAGAATTCAAATCCAGATCCAAATACCCTCTGTAATAAACTGATCTAATGCAGTCTGATTATCTATTATAGTAGACCATAACTATCCTATAATAACTCTGGAGATACTATATGCATTCCCAGAGACACTCGGTCTATAACTGATGTTGATGTTTATCCTTTTGTTTTGTACTTTGTCTCATAAGCCCGTGAAGCTTTCTAAAGACGTTAATAAATTTATCTTTCTACATCACGGAGACTAGAGAGAAATGACCTCCTCTTGTCTCTCCACAATTGTCCATCCCACAAACAGCATACACAAGTCCAGCCACTCAAGGACAGGTGACCAATTGATAGACAACCAGGGAATTCTCCTTGGTATTTGCTCCCCAATTGTGGGTTTCTCTTGCAGCGATAGCATGACTTTTATTTCTCGTCACAACCATCAGCCTTGGGTAGGGGTGCCCCTCTTAGTGGCCCCCACCCTTAGGTTTCATTATATTAGGGCTTTTCCAACCTCATAGACAATTTGATCTTTTGTAGACGTCAATAAACTCTCTCTCTCTCTTTCTCTCTCTCTCTCTCCAAGCATAGCACTCAGCAAGGGCCTTAGCGAGCACTTTGCTTCAGCCCACATTGGCTTTATGAGTTACCCATGGATTGCACTTTGTCTCATAGGCCCGTGAGGCCTCTCTCTCTCTCTCTCATGAACAGCCCCGATCTTAAAAGACGTTCGTCATCTCGGGTTCCCACGCACTTGGACTGTTAATACTATTTCACCCATCCACAAGGCAAGGGATCCCATGAGCCCGGAGAACTACAAGACCATTATGATCGGGCATGTCATGTCCAATATTTATGCATCAGTGATTGATTCTGAGGTTAGTCAATTCACAGAGATGCAAGGACTTAGAGCACATGGACAAGCTGGATTCTGATGTGATCATGGGACCATGGTTCACATCCTCACACTTAGGTGTATCACTGAGGAGGCGAGGGCACGGAAACAGAGGGTTTTTTGCTGCTTTGCGGATTTACACAAAGCCTTTGATACGGTTTCGAGAGCCTGCCTCATCAGGCATCTGCAAAACTTTGGTTATGACCAACAGATCATTTGGGCTGTCGTGGTATTTTACGAGCAAGTTTCAGGCAGAGTTCGAGTAGGGTCTGGATGCACAGATGAGATCACGAGTACTATTGGGGTCAAACAAGGGTGTCCTTTATCACCAACCTTGTTTGGCATCTACATTAATAAGCTTGAAACATCACCAAAACACTGCCTGTGGAGCTGCACTTGCGCCCAGGAAGTGTGGAGGTGGACTTTCGGGCTTCTTACTCGCGCAGCACCAGAGCTAGGATTGATCACTTGGGGCACGTTCTGTTGGTGCAGCACCGCACCTGGTCTTCATCACTTATTCGAGGCATGCCAGCAGGACCCCACCTTCCTTATCACACAGGGGACGTGGGGGCCGCTCGAGGGTATCCCGCAGCACCTAGCAGAGGCTGATATAGGAGTTCGGGAGAGGCAGCCAGTCTGGGAGATTATCAGCAGCATTACAGGGTGGCACATTTGGACCTCGCGCTGCGCGCAGATCCTCGGTGGCACCTCCTTATCGACTGCCCAGATCATGGCGGAGATTTGGAGTGAGATTATTCATACCCTCAGAGGCCAGTGGGACCAGATTCAGGGAGACTCCCGGGCCGGACAGGAGAAGCGGAGACGCTTCCTCCGGGCTTGGGACACACAGGGCCTCTTCTTCGAGCAGACTACGCAGGGCCTTCGGTGGCACTACTCACCACCCCGATGGCTGTTCATTCACACTCGTCATATCCCTCCGTGAGAGTATGATTTATTATGCTACCTTTTAGGGCTGTGTCCGATTTGTGAACGCAGCCCGTCAGCTATAAGCTGACCTCTTGTATCTTGTTCTCGAAGTAATATAATTAGCACTGTTTTTTCGGCAAAAAAAAAAAAAAGCTTGAAACAGTTATGCTCGCACTGGGGGGGAGGGATGCTCGTCGTTGGCACTCCGATTCAAACCCTGTTATACATAGATGACGTGGCACTCTTATCTTCATTAGCAGAGGATCTCTAGAGACACTTAGATCCACTACAGTCCTTTTGTGATTACCATAATTTGAAGGTCAACCTTGGTAAAATCAAGGTCATGATCTTCAACACATCTTGAGCTGCTATGCACCGGGAGCAATTCGCTTTCGACGGGTCGCCAGTTGAGATTGTTTCGTCATATACACACCTAGGGGTCTCTTCTCTGAACCTATCTTTACTATGAGACCGACGATGCAGGCCCGACTGAGCAGAGCATACGCTTCATTAGCCAGACTAAAGAGGCAGTGTTTCCATTCACATTCCAAGACCCACGAACCGCTTGCATTTTGACTCCTTGGTCCGCCCAGCGAGGATGTATGGGAGCCTTGGTTGGTGGCCAGGTCTGTCAAATATAGACTGGGCTCGGGTGGAGCGCCTACAGGTTCTTATGCTATCACCGATGATTCGTAGTAAGCCATCAGTTCCTCACCACATCAATCCGGCTGAGTTTGGGGCATCTCCACTACAACTTGATGCAACATTTCAAGTTATCACCTACCTATAACGGGTTAGGGGGTACAGAGATTGCACTTCTCGACGCAGCAAATTACCGTGGCTAGCATTGTCCTCCTCTAAGGCACTATCAGCAACAGGTGATCAGAGATGCTAGTTTGCACGCACAGAAAAGTGGTTTGAGCGACTGGGACTCCACATGGATAGACTCCCTCCCTCCCAGTATAGCGTTGATGCACCTTTTTCCCCTCCTATCTCAAGAGGTCAACCAGGTCATTCATGAGGATCTTTTGTACCTACACACTTTCAGAACCTGGTTGGGACCGAGCGAGCTTCCAGTGAAGCTCAACTTCTACAAGGATCATTGTTTACATATCACAGAGGATGGGTTTATCGACCCACCAGGATATACGCAGATCCACCTACCCCACTCACTGAGGATCTCTATTGGGCAGTTTCGAGTCTTTTCACATAGACTTCGCATTGAGAGTGGCAGGGCTAAGAGTTTGCCTAGGAAGAGGTGCATATGCACATTATGTGACACACAGGAGATTGGGTCGGAGGAGCATTTCATTTGCAAATGCCCAGTATACTATGGGACTCAAGGGGCTTCTATTGCCTCTTCAGAGACAATGCTGGGATATTGTCCCACTTTCTCTCCTTTCTAGATCAAAGATGCTTAGCCACCTTCATTCAAGAGGCAGTCAGACACCGCAAGCATCTACTTCGATCAAGGAGACAGGAGCAAATCTCCTTGATAGACTCTTCTCAGAGCTCAATCACTTATTTCTTCCAGCCAGACCATGCAGACTCCCATACCATGAGGCCTCGTCATGATCGTGACACAGAGCCAGCGACACGACAACTCAGACAGAGGGTGGATGCAAGAATTACACTTGGGGATATTCCTTCCCTATTCATAATTGGGGCTCCACCGACAAGGGTCATAGTAGCCCTTGTCAAACGCAGAGCTACAACCAGGACACGACACAGATGTTAGTGTTGTGTAGACGATCATCATTCTGACATGACTATCTAGCACTCACACTTATCATTTTACATAATGCATTAGAGTGGATGCTCATTTAGTAGCTCCACCCACACAACTTGTCTGTATCAGGTTTTTCCACGGTCTCAGACCCATCAGTCTTTTGAAGACTTTAATCAATTTTCCTTCTCTCTCTCTCTCTCTCTCTCTCTCTCTCTCTCTCTCTTTTTGTGGGAAGAAATCTTTTATTTCTGTAGAATAATTACATTCATAGTTACTTCAAAAACGAAGTAGCTACTAATCAACTAAAGATCTCAGTATAAGCTATATACACATCCTGATCAATCAAACGGGTCTGAAAACAATCGTAGAATAATTGTTGCAGAGATCGTTTAAAAAAAAGAAAGGATGAAAATAGTGGATCACCAAAGACTCTATGATTTCTATCCATCCATAAAGTCCATAGGGTCCAATAGCGCACCCATACAAAAAATAAATCAAAACCCTGTCTCTGTGGATGAAAGCCAAACAACCAGAAAAATCTGCCAAAAGTAACAGTAGGAAATCGCTGTCAAAGCCTCTGTCTGATGAGAGCAATGAGATCAGAAGTATTTGGATAGGACCAAAAGATGTGAAACACTGATTCAGTAGAGTGCTGGCATCTATGACAAACAGCTGAAGCAATATGTTTGTGTGTGAGTAACTGTCCAGATGGAAAAATGCCAAGGAGAACTCGCCATAGGAAAAGCTGTTGTCGAAGAGGGACTTTGTAATGCCAAAGGAGACGCAGCCTTTATCTCCACCACTTCATTGGACGATCCATATGCCAAACAGTATTTGCTCTGTGGGAAATCCAAGGTGGAGGTAATAACACTTTATACAGTGATGACACTGTGATATGTGAGAGCTTCAAAGGACCGGCGTATAAGGAAGGAGAGCATAAAATCCAATCCTCAAGTCGATTCTGAAGTTCCAAATGAGGTACCGGCAAGTACGGTTGGAGCATTGCTGAAATTCTATGCCATAAAGGACGATAATGAGCTCCCAAGCCATATTTGCGAGCAGCCATAGAAAAAGATAAAATTGTGCCATCATCCTGAAGTACATCCGCCACAGATGAAATGCCTTTGAAGGAGAGAAAATAAGAACGTAGGGGTTCTTGTATGGCCAAAGGAGGGTGGAATACTTTAGATCAAAAAATATTCTCTACCCTCAAAGAGTTGCCCGAGAGAGAGTCCCTGCCATGCCATTCCAAGTGGGATAGAATGTGTTTCCAATCAAGAAGCAGACGAGAGACAAAAGGGCATCCTCTGATCTTGCCTTGGATAGAGCCAAATAAAAAATCCCACTGAGTAGGCTGCCAATTCCCAAAGGCAGATGTATGAAGATGTAATAAGAGAGAGCAGATCATGAAAGCCCGAGGCTGATCTCCTTGCATAAACTGTATCATCATTTTCCCTCTGTGAGCAAGTAAATGCATTTGAATATTGAGAATGTTCAGACCCCCGTGCATCTTTGGAGAACAGGACGATGCATAGAGAGTAATTTGAGACTTTTCTTGCCATGTTTTGAACGCCAGAAAATTTCCATGATAGCTGACATAAATGAAACCAGATCTGCCTTAGTGAACATAGTGAGAGGCAGATAAAATTGTATGTATGCTATCAAAATGGATTGTGTAATTCGCAGACGAACATGTAATGGCCAAGTTGCAAGCTTCCAATATTCAAGTTTTGCCCTTAACTTTACTAGCACCCAATCAGTTTGTTGTGAACGGGTAAGTCCCCAGCCTAGAGGATAACCAAGATGTCGAATGAATTGAGAAGCGGGGACAATTTCCCCAGGCCACAGAAGGTTGTGCCATTCCTGTGCATGTAACGGTAGCAATTTTGATTTCTGAAAATTTACTCGAAGGCCAGCAGCCAATCCATATGTAGAAAGAGCATGCATAATCATGGACAGATCAGCCCGAGTATTTTTTGGAGTAAAGAAAGAATCATCAACATATGCCTGAGCAATTATGCTACGACTACCAAGAATCTCCAAACCGTGCAACTGGTCAGTGTCCAAGAGGTGATCCAGATATTGAAGCAGTGGATGAGTAGCTATGGCAAAAAGTAAAGCACTCAGGGGACATCCTTGCCTGACAGAGCAAGCAAGAGTCCAGGATGGAGAAATATCTCCTGAAAGTATGCAGGCAGCTTCACTATCTTGATATAGCCAAGTGATGAGTTGCTGCATTTTTGTGCCAAAACCCAATGCCTGCATAGTCGATGAAATAAAATCCCACTGAACAGTATCAAAGGCTTTGGCAATATCAACTTGCAATAACAAAACATCCTGCTGTGTGTATTTGGCATATTCAATTCCAATGTAGGCATTAGCAATGTTATTTGTGATATGCCTACGCAGGACAAAATCATATTGAGCAGGATGCAACCCATCATGTAAAAACCCCTTTAGCCGATCAACAATCATTTTGGTAGTGACTTTGTAAATTACGGGCATAAGAGTGATAGGTCTCTAGTCTGCCAAAGACTCACAAATTTGTTTTTTGGGAAGGAGTTTAACAAGACCTCTCTTCCATGTGTCCGGCATTTTCTGATTTTGCCACGCAGCATTCACCATATATAGCAATGAATGCTTCAAAATAGGCCAGTATGCTAGAAAAAATTCGACTGTTAAACCATCCCATCCTGGGGATTTCCATCTGCCATATGATTTGATCGCATCTGACAGTTCTCTCTGAGTAAAGGGTTCCTCCAATTCCAAAGCTTGAGTATGGGAAATGATAGGAGAAACATGTTGCAACAGTAAATTTCGTGCAAGCAAAATCTGTTGCGAGGGAGGAGCTGCAGAGCCAAATTGCTGAGAGAAATGATGCACACAAACAGAGGCAAGCTGTGACCGTGAAGTAGTCCATGATCCATCGGGCATAAGCACTCTGCAAATTTCTGTTTTGATTCTCCTCTGATGTAAACTTTTGAAAAATTCTTTGGAAGAGCAATCTTTATCTGTGAAGGCTCTTTGTCTTGCTCTAGTCTCCCATTTTGCCAGTTTCCTGTGATCATTTAGTTTAAGACAATGTCTGGCCTGGCATAGTGTTGTTTGCTCATGCATGGACAACGAACGATGATGACTGAGTTCAGTGAGGTCTTGACAAGTAGATTTGGCCTAAGCAATGGTTGCCCTCAGAGTCTTCATGTAAGACTTGCCATAAGCTCTAATCACCACTTGCATTTTAGAAATAAAAGAATCCCAGGCACCATCAACATGAAGATGGCTGCTAGAGGAAAGACAATGAGCTGCTTCAGTAACCATTGCCTTGAAATCAGCATGTTGCAAATAACTATTGTTTATGATTAGATGTCTCCTTTGTGGCAATCTATCATCTGGCATATTATGAAAAGATAACCGCAGCCATAGCGGTGAATGGTCTGAATGCACAAAGGCATAGTCAATTTACATTTTGCATGTGAAATCCCCATTTTGTTGGGGAGCGACACTATACCATCGATCCAGACGTGCCTGATAAGCGGAAAGAGCATTATGTTGAAAAGTGTAGCCCGGTGACAAAGGCTGCAATTCCTTCCAAAGGTCAACCAGATCCAAATGCAAAAGTAGTTGAGACCATGCATGCCTTTTAGGAGATAACATATGGTCATGTCTGGAGGTGTTGTCTCCCTGTTGTGGAGCATTATTGAAATCCCCACATATGTAGGCATGATATCTCCACGGATATTGTTGCATGGCATCCCAAATTGCAGTTCTTTCTCTAGAGGACTCAGGTGCATAAACTGAAGCAAATTCAAACACCTCTCCTCTAATAATGCGTTGGAGAACAAGCCATCTGCCTTTGTTGTCATTTAATGCAATGACTGGTTGAAGCTCATGTTTGATCAGAAGGACAACCCCTGAGAAAGAGTGCTCCCCAGCATAGAAAATATCATATCCACAGTAGTGTCCTGTCTTGCCTGCATAAATATGTTGGTTGTGCTCTTGTAATGCCACTATGTCAGGCTGAAATCTGTTGATGTACAGCCACACAGATTTCCATTTCCTACTGTCACACATGCCCTGGACATTGAGTGTAAAACATTTGATGTGAGCAGTCATATATACAGGTATTTATAGTAATGTAACAACTATCTACAGCAGCAAAATTTATGAGGTCAGCCTCGCATTTCTATCTCAGGGTCGAGGCCTCGCCCCTGAGAAGAAGTAGCCGCCTGAGAAGTAGACAGCAAAGCAGCAACCTCTTCTTCAGGGAAGAGTGTTCTGCTGGCTATTACTGCAGCCCATGTAATCCCAATTCCTGTATTTATCTCTGGGGTATTTCCGCTAGAAGATGCACCATTCCAAGTGCGGGGGGGTGGAATTCTTCGAGCAGAAATAACTTTTCTTGGGCTTTGCTAGCCATCAGTTGGGAATCTCTCTCTCTCTCTCTCTCTCTCTCTCTCTCTCTCTCTCACACACACACACACACACACATCAGAGAACGATATGGGGACAACAGAGGAAATCTGAAAAATCTGTTGGAACAGCCACCCAAAAAGCTAGGGAGCTACTTAACAGAAGTTTTGGAATACCGCAACAACAACAAGGTACTAGGGCTAGCAAAGAAGATGGCTCAACCAGTACTAAACACATGATAATTTTGTAGGAATTTTTATTTCATTACATGTAAAAGACCACTATTCGTTAATAGTGGTCCCCAGTCCCATAGATCTTGAAGGGTCTCACGCTGACTATAATACAATCATATCATATCATCTCTCTCTCTCTCTCTCTCTCGTACTCTCTTGCAATCCCTATCAGTAAAACCTCCTACTCTGATATCGCAGCAACACCCAGCCCCTATACATTGCACTATAGGCGAAGGACAGGCTTAGACCCACAGGAACATATATATTTTCTACAGCAGGAAGTTAGAGAGCTCAGGCTCGAGCTTGCAGCCCTATGAAGAAAGGTCAAGGACATGGAGAACAATTGTAAGAAGGAAATCATTGCAGTGTAGTACAGCTCCACCAGCACCAACACTTGTTCTTACGGTCACAGAGATGATCTCCACCCAAGTCAGTTCAGCCAAGTGGGAGATGACCATCATAGCCAGCAACAAAATCAATAAAGTAGACCTTTAAGGAGAAGTCAAAGAGCAGGAAGCTATAACGCATAGCAGGAAAATACTACGCAGTGGAGGGCTATCAGAGGGTTGCATTAGCTGCCTCAATGATGAAGAGGGGTACACACAGGTGGAAAATTTCACATGTCTCAAGAAGGAGATACCACAAGTTGATTGGGATGAAAATGATATTAGCTGTATCAATCAGATAGGTACACGCGCACAAGTGTATTCCAAGGGTAGGAAGAGTCAAGATTCTCTCACTAGAACTAGGAGAAGATGGCCTACATTTGTGTACTTTGTCCCATAGGCCCGTGAGGCCTCCCATGGAAGTTAATATATCTTTCTTTCTTTCTCACTACCTGGTTGCCCAAAAGGGCTTTGCTGTGCATCTCTGGAACAATAATGCCTAGTCCACCCTGTGCTTGGGGAAAAATCATTGTCTGCCAGGCCACCTTGGCTCTAGTGTTGCGAGTGCCATTTTATCCTGACTAGAGAAAATTCCGCACCAAGCACCGTAGCTGCCCCATGCAGCCTCGGTGGAAACAGTAGCAAGAGGCAATGTACCATGCTGTGGCAAGGAGTACTTGGTTAACCACTAATGTTTGGCCCGTGAGCGAGAGTTTCATGGAGCTCCTGTACAAGAGCTTCTGTCGAACACTCTCTAGGATTGGGCTGAACTGTTGCTCCGCCGAGATGTCGATGCCTACCTGGTAGCCCAGGGATCTTGTCGTCTCCTCTCTTGGGATCCACCGAAAGCCAAAATCAGCTCCCCAATCTCGAATCTCCTGGATCTCCTGGATCTCCTCCGTGCTTGTAAGGAAACCAACAGATTTGGTCCAATTTATGCGAGCTCCAGAAGCCTCGCAATAAATGGATAGGGCCCCTCTTACCCTCTCTAGACTAGATGTGATGTATCATGTGCAAACTTAGAGTCTAGAAGCTCCTCCTCTTGCCCGATCGGAAGCCTCATCCCCATAAGGCCAAGTGCTTGAGAACGCATAAAATAGGCCAAGGCCTCTGCCACAAAGAGGAATAGATAAGGAGCCAGCGGGCAGCCCTGCTCACTGAAGGGGAAAGAGGAAAGGTTTCGCTTGTGTGGCCCCCAATAATCACTTGGCTGGAGCTGCCTGGATAAAGAGCTGAAACCCCTCTGATCCATCTCTATGAAAAGTCGAGTCTCTGCATTGTCCCCTCCAAGGACTACTTCACTCTGTCATATGCCTTCTCGTAATCAAGAAGAAGAATGGCAAGAGGCGGTGCCTCCTCCTAGGCCCAGTCCACTGCCTCCCAGAAAGTGAAGATATTCTCCAGGATGCTACGTTCCTAGGTGGGCAAATCCGGTCTGTGTCTCGTGAATGATATCTGAAAGGTGGGGTCTCAGACGTAGACTCAAGACCTTAGCCAAGATCTTGTGAGTTGTGTCTAGAAGGGTGATTGGCCTCCACTGACGAATATCTGACCTATCTCCCCCTTTCGGAATCATGCATATCCAACCTCTGCTCAAAGAATGTGGAAGGAATCCGGAGTCAAAGATCTGCTGGCAGGCTAAACTGAGAGAGGTGGATATATACTCCCAGAAGCCTCAAAAAAAGGTCCGGGTCAAGCCGCTCTCTCCTGGGCACTTCTGGGCTCAAAGAGCTTGTAAGGCCTCCCCCAACTCATCATTAGTGAAGGGCGCCTACAGGCGTCTTTTAAGATCTTGCGAAACAATTGAGGGGCCTCTCCCCAACGGCCACTCTATCCAAAAGAGTGGTGGGCGAGGCCTCCTCCGATTGAAAGAGTTGGCGGTAGAAGTCACCTCGAGGATCTTTTGAGGGTCTTGTTGCTATGGAGGATCCTGTGGCACGCAAGAAATCTCTTCTCGTGATGGGCTTGAAGAATGTCCTCCCTCTATCCAGATCTCGTGGTACGCCTACTTGTGGGCCACCAACCCGATCTCCCTGTGATTGCGAGTTGCCTGTGCTCGCCTCTTATGGTTGGCTCGCTGTCGTCGGTTCTTTCTGGCCCATTTACTTGCTTCCTGTTTCCAACCTTGGTCCACCTTCCCTCAAAAGGCTCAATCTAGGGGGTTTGGGACTCTTCCTGTTGTCGTGCTGTTTCTGCGTGGATGGCCTCTGGGTCCCATCCTCTCTTATATCACTATGTTGTCCCTGTGTCTCCTGTGGGGAGGGATGTGCCCTTGTCAGGCCTCTCATAAATCTCTATCTGGGTGCCCCTTCTGCGTGCACCTCAAACACTGACCTGGTAAATCGGAGACCTTCACTTGCTGGCAAAGAGTACCTCCCTCCAAGGTCTCCAAGAAATCACCTCTAGGAGGGTATCCCGGCTCTCTACCACCAGCCCGAGTCAAGGAACCGGTCATTTGTCACCACTTCCGCCACCGACTCTGAAGGATACTCTAAAACTATGCCAAAAGCTCACGCGATGGAGGGAAGGATGGACCTATATTCCCTTGGTAGCCTTGGGAAGCGGAGCATCACTGGAAAGCGGGGAACATGGTGAGTCGAGTCCATATCCTCTATCGTGAATCCATATCCTCCATCGTGAATCCATGATACCAAGGGATAGGATACACCAAATGAGGTTCTAGGAGAATAGGGCTTCTCCACGAGAGCCTTAGCAGTGCTATAGAAGGTGCTTGCATATGACCTGACTCTGATTGGGAGAGATGGAGCCTCAATGCTGTACTGAAAGGGGGGTAATCTGTCCATGTGGAGTCCCAATCTCTCAAACCACTTGTATGTGGAGAGAGAGAGAGAGAGAGAGAGAGAGAGAGAGAGAGTCTTATTAACATCCATGCGAGGCCTCATGGGCCTATGGGACAAAAGCAAAATGTCAAAATGACTTAAAACATCTGCATATACCAGAGATTCACATGACCTCTCATCTCGAGGTTATTATAGCACACTTCTAAAATCAGATTCTATCATATGATGGCTTCATTACATCAGTTTAAGAATAAAGGTCTTTGGGTTTAGATTTGAAGTCTCTAATTAATGCCAATCCATCTCGGTAGACTGCCCATTTTCCAGCTTTGCGTGCATCCTTCACTCTAGTGAGTTCAATATTCCTTTGTTTGAGCTGAGTTGGAGTTAACTCTTTAGATATCCATATCCTTGTACACTTCAGCTTATTTGTTCATCCAGCCCTATGGGCCCTGATATGTGCCCTGTAGGCATACTTATAGGCACTTAGTTTATTTTGTGCCTTTTATGTCACATAGGACACTTAGTCCTACGTGACACCTAGGACACTTAGTCCTAGGGTCTAGGTACAAGTACTATGTACTTCTCTTTTCTTGACACTCTAGTTGACGTGACGGCGGATATCCTTCGACCCTTGTACCTTGTACTTGCTCTTTCATTTATCGATCCTACAGTGGTATCAGAGCTCAGTTCGACTTGTATCCTGCCCCCGGATTTGCATCTACTCCTTCATCCGTACAATCCGTACAACTGTACGGACGCCTATATACACAGCCTGCACATAGGACGTACAGCCGTATAGAAGTTTTCGTACTTGCTCCGTACTGTGTCGTACACTTTCCGTACAACCGTACGCTTTGCTCCGTACTGTGCTTCAAACCTGTTCCGTACATTGTACCGACGTTTCATACAATCACGTACATGTATCGTACATGCATCCGTACAATTACCTACATGCATCATACATACTTCGTATGTCGTACCTGCACCGTACACTGTACCTACTCCGTACATCCGTACAAGTATATATGCACTGTCCGTACATGTATACATGCAGTGCTGTCCGTACAGCTCGTACTTGTTCCGGGAGTTCCGTACAGCTTTGCATGTGCGAAGCTCTAGACAGGACATTCTCAAAATTTGGGGCTTTTGAGGGCTTTTGCTGCCCTTACCTTCCTTTTACTATTTGAAGTCTTATCAAGCTATTTCAACAGTTTGGAAAGCCTACCTCTTGAGGTCTATACGTTGGGACACTTGCACTTTTGCAGTCACTTTGTGGATAGCAAGTCCTAATTTTGCAGTTGCAAGCCTTGAGGCTATCTTTTGGGATTTGGTCTGCAATTTCTTGTTTGATTGCAGTACATTTGGGTCAGATTGCAGGATATTGACTCACTTTTGCAGGACATTGGGTCTGATTACAATACATTGGGTCACATTTGCAAAAATCTCAGCAAAATTTGGGGCTTTTTAGCATTTGCTCTCTTTTTGGGCTATTTGCCCTAATTAAATTTGGGGCTTTTGCCAGATTTGATGTTTTTTGCAGTGAACATTGCCTGACACAGTCACATTTGGGTCAAATCTGCATTTGCCCTTTGATTTGTGTTGGAAATTTGCAGAACATTTACTTACAGATATTTGCCGTCATTTTGGACAACCAGCTCTTTGCAGTGATAGCCTTGAGGCTTTTGGGTTTTCAGGTCTTTTTCAGGGTATCCCATTTGCAATGGCTGGCAACAATCATGATCTACTTGGCATTCTTCGTGAAGATGATAAGTTGGATGGCACCAACTATCCGATGTGGTCTTATCTCATGAAACATATTCTTGCTGCAAGGCATTTTTGCAATATTGTTTCTGGGGTTGATCTAAATCCAACCAATGCTACAGTGGTTGCCTCTACTGCTGGTCCCTCTACAGAGGGTAGTCCTCCTGATGCCTTATCTTCTAGCACCCCTGCTGTTGCTCCCCCAACTCAGGAACAATCAAGATGGGATGCCAGAGATGCAAATGCACATTCCTGTATTGCTTTATCATGCAAGAGAATCATTATTCCACACATCCGATCTTGCAGGACAGCAAAGGATGCTTGGGACAAATTGGCTTCTCTTTATCAGATTTGCAATGACACACGTGTTGCATATTTAAGAAGGCAATTGCAGGAAGTCGGTATGAATGAAGGTGACTCTATGGATGCATACCTGACTAAGGTCAAGGACCTCATGGAACAACTTCCCAATATTGATGAGGTGGTGCCAAATTCTCAGCTTGTCAGTACCACATTGAATGGACTGCCAGATGCATATCAAGGGTTTGCCACAACCATTTGATTAGTGGCCATGGGTAATCCAGATTACTACTCTTTTGATCAGCTTGTCACTTTGCTTTTGCAAGAAGAGCAAAGTCGAGCTAATAGACAAGCTATTATTCCTGACCATGCATTCGCTTCACAGCAAACAGGAAGAGGCAAGGCTTCCAAGCCTATGGGCAAGCCTAAAAATAGGCCTAACAGTGGCAACTCCTCCAATGCATCTAAAAATACAGCAGATAAGTCAAAGAAGAAAAGATGCAACTATTGTCACAAGCCTGGGCCTGAAATTTCAGAATGCAGGAAGCGCATTGCTTCGGAGAAAAAGAAAGCGGGATTGACAGTTAATGCCTCACATGCAATTGAATCCCACGAGCCACAGAAGATGCTTCACATGCACATGCTCTTCAAGATGATTGGGCATGGGCTGTCCATTGCTCATTTGATCCCTCCAAAGTTGAAGCACTCTTTACTGCTAATGATGCTCAGTCTTGATATTTTGATAGTGGTGCTTCCAAGCATGTCACATCTTGCACACAGTTGTTTCATTTCTTAGTTAATGCACCTTGTGGGGGAGCTGTCACGTGTGCTACTAATGCCTCCTATGCTGTGAAAGGAATTGGAGATGTGCAACTCACAACCATTTCAAGCCATCCTGTCACTTTGACAAATATTCTCTTTGTGCCTGGAATTGAAGTCAACTTGATTTCAATTTCAGCAATTGCCACTTCAGGTTTCAAAGTGATTTTTGATGGATACAGATGCCTAGTATATGATCTTCGTGATGACAATGCCATAGTTCTCACTGGCACTTTGAAAAAGGGCCTTTATCACCTTCATGATCACTCAACTACACTCTCTATTGAAGCATTTGCTATTTCAGATTCACAGCTTGTTGAAACTCATCTTTGGCATGAGAGAATGGATCATTTGAATTATAGAGCTCTTGCCAAGTTACATTCACACGACATGGCAAATGATGTACCTCAAACTCACACAATTTCCAAACATGTGTGTGAGGGTTGTCTTTTGGGTAAGATGCATCGGTTTCCTTTTCAAAAGAATTGTCCAAAACTCTCACAAAGGAAATTGCAGCTAGTGCATAGTGATGTCTGTGGCCCAATGAGGACAAATGCCATTGGGGGGTACAAATATTTCATGACTCTCATTGATGACTTCACAAGATATTGCTGGATATATGCTTTATAAGCTAAATCTGAAGTGTTCTCGTGCTTTCAGAGGTGGCTGAATATGGTTGAGAATGATTCAAGATGCAAGCTTGTCACGCTCAACACAGATAGGGGGGGAGAGTATATGTCAAAGGAGTTTGATGCATTTTTGTCTTCACGGGGCATTGTTCACTCATGCACTACTCCTTACACTCCTCAGCATAATCATGTTCCTGAAAGGAAAAACAGGTCCACTATGGAGATGGCCAGATGCATGCTTAAGGCCAAGTCCTTACCCAATAAATTTTGGCTTGATGCAATGATGTGTGCCAACTATGTGCTGAATAGATCACCTACAAGGGCATTGAAGACTGTTACACCTTATGAAGCATGGAAAGGCAAGAAGCCTTCACTTTCACACATGAGAGTTTTTGGGTCTCTTGCATATGTTCATGTACCATCTCAACTAAGACATAAGCTTGATGACAAGACAATCAAATGCATATTTATTGGTTATAGCCAAGAGAGCAGAGGGTATAGGTTATACCAACCAAATACTGGAAACATTATTGTCAGTAGAGATGTAATCTTTGCTGAACATTCAGCTTCTCCTCTTGTGGACTGCAAAGCTAAGCCAGAAGTTGACATGTTTGATGCCTTTGACTCTTGGTTACCTCTTCCTTCCTTAGAGGGGGACTTTCACCAGCAACATGAGCCTCCTGCAGGCCCTCTAGCAAGCAATGATCAGCCTATATCCCATGCTGATTTGCAGGTTTCTCTTCCAGCACAAAATGATCCCACTATTCATGATGCAATGATTCAAGAAAGAGCTGTCAATAGACAGCAAAGGCAAGTTCCCAAAAGGGCTTTTTGATACATTGAGGGACAGCAAACAAGATTAGCCTTTTGCTGCCTGGACAAGGTCAGGTAATAGACAGATGCATGGTCACTTTCTTGAGTTTGCACTCCTTGCTACAGCTTGCAATGAAGAGCCTTTGTGTCATAAAGATGCTTTTGATAGCAAAGAGTGGATGGATGCAATAAGAGCTGAGTTACAATCCATTGCCAAAAATGACACATGGGAATTAGTAGATCTCCCTACTGGCAAGCATGCCATTGGTACGCGGTGGGTCTACAAATTAAAAAGAAAATCTGATGGCAGTATAGATCGACACAAAGCCCATCTTGTTGCAAAAGGGTATGCCCAACAACAAGGCATTGACTTTGAGGAGACATTTGCTACCACATCCAGGATTACCACCATTAGATGTGTCATTGCCATTGCAGCCCATCACCATTGGCAAGTGCACCAGCTGGACATCAAGACTACTTTTCTTCATGGGGATCTGTAGGAAGAAGTCTATGTGACACAACCTCCTGGCTTTGAGGTTGTTAATTCTGAAAACAAGGTATGCCGGCTTAGAAAAGCCCCTTATGGTTTGAAGCAGGCACCCAGGGCATCGTATGCCAAAATTCATGCACACTTACTATCCCTTGGTTTTCCGAATAGCCCCACAGAACCCACTCTTTATGTCCGTGGGAGTGGATCTAATTTTTTAGTGCTGATTTTATATGTGGATGATATGCTCATCACGGGCCCAAATACTCAGCATATTGCAGCTTTCAAGGTTGATTTGCAGCAGGTTTCTGACATGTCAGACATGGGACAGCTCCACTATTATTTGGGCATTCAGTTTGCTGTTAAGGGGGGTATCATGATGTCACAATCAAGTATATTGGACAGCTCCTTGATCGTTTTCAGTTCGAGGATTGCAAGCCAATCTCTACTCCAGTGGACCCTGGCTTTAAATTTTCAGCTCATGATGGTAGCCCACCATGTGATATGACTCTTTACCAATAGGCTGTTGGACGCCTCATTTACTTATGTCACACCAAACCTGATTTATAGTATGCAGTATCTCAGCTCAGCTGATTCATGCACATGCCCAGTTCACAGCATTGGCAGGAAGCATTGGCAGGAAGTGAAGAGAGTTTTCAGATATCTCAGAGGCACTCGGGATTTATCCCTCTTCTATCGTGATCAGGGTTTACTTACCATGCATGCTTACACGGATAGTGACTAGGCAGGTTGTTCCGACACCAGAGTGTCACATACCGGCAATTGTTTTTTGCTTGACAATTCATGTATCTCTTCGCTTAGCAAGAAGCAACCAACAATTGCCACATCTAGCTGTGAGGCTGATACAGGGCAGCCTTCACCGCTACAGTAGAGTGTGTCTGGCTTCAACAGTTACTTACAGAGCTTGGTATACGATAGACATCCTCCACTATGGTCTACACTAACAGTTAGAGTGTCTTGGCCATTGTGCGTGACCCAGTGTTTCATGCGCGTACCAAGCACATTGAAGTTCATTATCATTATGTTCGAGAGCGGTTGTCAACAGGAGACATACAGTTGTCCTATCTTCCCACAGAGGACAACATAGCAGACCTGTTTACAAAGGCACTTCCTCGTCCCAAGTTCGAAGTCTTCCGACAGGCTTTATACTTGGTTCCCTTTGTTATGTGATTTGGCATACCTTGTACATTCATAGGTGGCTATATCCTTTTGGATGAACAGTTGCCACCATGACCACAAAATACCAGGTATTCTGAGACGTTTCCAAAATACTTCAGCCCATACCATGGAAGGGGGTTTGTAGGCCATCTTCTCCCAGTTCTAGTGATGCCCTATGGGCCCTGGTATGTGCCTTGTAGGCATAGTTATAGGCACTTAGTTTATTTTGTGCCTTTTATGCCACATAGGACACTTAGTCCTATGTGACACCTAGGACACTTAGTCCTAGGGTGTAGGTACAAGTACTATGTACTTCTCTTTTCTTAACACTCTAGTTGATGTGATGACAAATATCCTTCGACCCTTGTACCTTGTACTTGCTCTTTCGTATATCGATGCTACAACAAAAAGTGAACTCATACAAGCCTCAGTGGGCTGAAGCAAAGGATACGCTAGGACCCTTGCTGAGTACTTATCTATGCTAGCAAAATCACAATCATAGAGAAAGTCAACTACAACTGCATAGTGAGCCAAATCAATCAATCTATCCAGGCGCTGGGACAAAACCAAAGCCTGGTACAGTGATGGCTCCCTAGTGGGCTGCGAAGATGTCTCGTATCTGTGTCTGCCAAGTTGTCTCGCCTTGCGGTGGAGGACGCAGTCTCCTCGCTCTCTGGACACTCACTCTAGGCCATGTCTAGAGTGACCCCTCGTCTCTGTCGGTCTCCCCTGAGAAAAGCTATGATAGGTCGGACCTCAATGGAGTGTACTCATGGAGCTCTCTGTCGCGCATGTGGTCTCTGCACCCCTCTCTAGGTAATACTGTGTTGGCTACTCATCCAAAGTGCTCTCATATCGACTGGCTCCTCCTCCTCCACTCCACTGTGTCCGACGGCTGACTCAAATGTATAGAAGTCGGTGACGTGTCGATGTGCCCAATCGACCATCCCCTGCTGCTCTCTGATCTGTCGCAGAATGTCTCCCTATGTCGACGCATCTCCATCAGATAAAGCTTGATATAGACCTGGTCATGGAAATGGATCAGTCATGACAAAGGACCGAAGCCACTCCCCTCTAGGTAGAGACAGTGGTAGCGTCCCTGAATCTTGTAGTAGGTTGGGCAAACACAAAGTAAATGCTTCTCTGTCTCAACTGCCCCCCCCAACGTACATAGCATGCAAACCCGCTGCTCTCTGGGTATACCCGTTGCTCTCCCTGCCTCGATCCTCAGCTGATGGAATGAAACCCACATCTGACCAATGGCAATCCTCAGTACATGGGAGACTCTTCTATCCTCGAGATACTGGAGTCTGATGATGAATCCCTCCTCTGATACTCTCAGGAAGTGGTCGCGATAAAACTAGGTCTTGGTGGGGAGCTTCTCGTCCTCCCCCCAAGTCCGGGATGTGTGAAGCTAGAGGAGGTCTAACCGTATGATACGGTTAATCGCATCTCATGGAATCGACTCAGAAGGTGCATCCATGCTGTACTGAAAGGGGGGAAGCCTGTCCATCTAGATACCGTGCCTGGCAAGCCATGTGGATATGCATGCATACCATGTGTCTGCCCCGCTCTCGACGAGTCGTCTGGATCACTCTAGACCAACCTCGGAAGTCTCCAGTGGGGTAAGTCCCAGACTCTATGAATGAAAGTCACTGTCTGAAAGATGGCATCAACCTGGAGAGGGGTTATGGCAAACTCTGCCTGTACTATCTCATGTGGAACTGAGGACTTACATCGGATCATCCTGGATCCCATCGTCACCTATAGTCGCTCGAAGCTCCTCTAGTTTGTCCTCAGAAGATTGCATCCCCACAAAGGTGCTGCATACATGATAGTCGCTCGCACCACTGTGTCAAAAAACCAACCCTTCATTGGAGGATCCTGGAAGTGCGCCTGGAAACACTGTCGCTCTAGCCTAGCCAAAGCACTACGCCCTTGTGTGAGCTGTGCTTGGGTTGCATAGAAGCACTATATCATCAGCATATAACAATATCTGTATGAGGAGATCGCCTAGTAATAAACCCTCGCCCCTTAGGCGATCTATGAAAGATGTGATCTCATTAATGTAGAGTCCAAAGAGAGTCGGTGAGAGAGGGCAGTCCTCCTTCACCCCAATGGTGCTCTCGACCCAATCCGATAGACCGCCCGGAGCATGGACCCTACCTCTGACTGACTCATATAAGCTCATCACACCCTGAATCACCATCTCTGGGATCTTCATCTCCTATAGTCTCTTGATCAATGCGGGATCGTGGAACAATGTCGAAGGCCTTTCGAAAGTCTGCGAAGCATGTATAGACTCTCTAGTGCCTGAACCTCGCCTCCTCAATGATAGCCCTCAGAGTGAAAATGTGGTCTAGAGTAGCCACTACCGGTCTTGTTTGTATCGCCGTCTTCCCGACCCTCCAAGCTGCCTCACATGTGAGGTTGACTCCCATCTTGGCAAAGAGGGCTTGAGCATCTACCATTGGGGTGTCTCACACTGTGAAACCCTCTTCTCTTCCTCTAGTGTCTTCAGAAATGAGTTCTTTTTTGGGAGCTGCTTATCCCTTTTTAGCAACTTCTGTCCATTCAGGCATCACTTCTTTCCCCTTGTTGAGCTGTTGTGCGAACTCAGCATGCTTACCATTCATGGTAGTCTGCATGGCCTCCATCTCTTTCTTAAGAGCTGCATTTTCAGCTTTGAGCTCATCCATAGCTTTGCAGCCACCATTTGATGTTATTTGTTTGCCCTTCATTTGTTGTAACTCAGTCCCCAATGTGTGGGACTTGGTCTTGTAGCTTCGTCTTCTCATTTTCCCATTCTGCTCTCTCCTTCTCCCATTCTTCTTTCTTGGCCTTCTCCTTCCTCCATTCCTCTTGTACCTTCCCCCCTTGTTTCCGAATCTCAGCCATTGTTTTGTCCACATGCGCTTTCTCAGCCAATAGGGCCACATTGGTGGCCTCCAAACTCTCTATTTTTTCTATCAACATGAGGCAGATTTTATTAAGGCATGCCAATACCTCTGTAGTGTCTTCGTGAGCTGTCCCTATAGACAGGGCTGCCATGTCTGTCTCCAAAGCTAGTTTGCCCCATGTGTCTTCTACTCCCACTCTTGTAGGCATGGTGCTTCAGCCAATTAGAAAATAGTGCTAATCTGTGTGTGGTTGATCTCCAAGCATGTTGGTAGTGCTTTTCTGCCCTTCCCTCACGACCCCACTTTCATAGATGCATTGTAATGTGGCTGAGGCCTTCTTTTCCCTGTTTTTGGCAGCTTGAGGTGCCTTCTTGGTGCACATAGATCGAGGTGTGGAGGCGCAGCGGAAGCTGTCTGAGGGCTGGCTAGGGGGGCTGAGGGCTGAGGGCTAAGGGCTGGTGGAGGTGGCACAGGGCTAGCGGGTGGGACTGAGGGGGTAGCGGGGTGGAGAAGGCAAGTGGAAAGGTAGAGCAGGGCGGGGAGGCAAGGCGAAGAGGGAGCAGCAAGGAACGGTGGAGCAGAGCGGAGCAACGAGGCGGTGTAGCGGAGCAACAAGCACGGGTAGCGGAGCAAGATTAGAGAGAGCAGGATCAGCGACAGAATAGAGAGCAGCGGCGGGACAGTGACACAGCAGATTGGGGCAGTGGAGTGGAGCAGCAGCGTCGAGCGGGGCAGCAGTAGCAGCGCCGCCGTACAGGATAGCAGCAACAGGAGGTGAGAGGCTGACCGAGAGGGTGGGCTGGGGGCGGAGAGGCCTTCCAAGAGCGGAACCCTAAAAGCTCCCTTTCCAACAGGGGCTTCTTGAAATTACTCCTTGCACAGGCGGTCCGTGGTAGCAATCCTACATGTGGATCTTCTCTGAGGCTCCTTTGATAAGAAAGGGTTCTCCATTGATGAGGAGCCTCTACCGAGTGTGGCAAAGATTGGCGGGACGACTCATACGTGCTAGGCCATCTTGTAGAGAGGAGTTTGAGAGACGGCCACTCATTTGGCACCCAAAGATCAGAGATTCGGAGGGGAGCATGCTTGGGTAGCGGACTCACATCGAATGGGCACAACAGGACAGCGGACCGGGTAGATCCTTGGGGGCATGGAGACAGCTTCCTCGAGAGACAAAGACCGCAAACTGGCCCTTTCTTACCTCCGAGAAGCAAGTACCAGGACGTTGGAGATCGAGGCAGCGATCTTGGATTCTTCATGGGAGGGATTACGGAGTCCTTGGAGCCCCCCACTGCTAGTCAAGATAGTTCTCATAGACAAGGGTACCTCTCCAGATATGCTTCTTCCATGAGTCTCTCGGATCCCACCAGTCTCGATTTTATAGGGTGGGACCGGGAGGCTCATTGCACATCAGAGTTGGAGGATGAGATAGAGGTGGACTTGGAGGACCTAGAGTGGCAGAGTCAGGATAGTGGGCTCTTTGGGCAGGACTTGGTACATTGACCCAGCCATAGTCTTATCGACCCCAGAGGGCACAGTGTGGCACCTTTGGACTTGGGAGGGCAGACCTTTATGCGACATTCAATGGGATCCAAGAGAGTGGTTCTGGTCCGCCCGCATAGGGCATTTGGACTGGGTGAGGAGGTCTCCTTGTCTTACACTACTCGCATCGGGCGCCGTTTACAGTTCGAGGCAGCAGCATGGTCCCCCTCGAGGGAACGTCATTGGTTAGAGCACGATGTCCCGAGAGAGCTGCTTCTGGCTTGTGCCCACTCAAGATTTCCTAGTTTTTCTGGCTGATGGCTCACGAGGGTCTGCCTATTGGCCACTAGCTGGAGCAGATGCGGGTAGATGGCAGATGCAGTCCAGCAGCCAGAACTTTTGCAAATACATAAATTGCACACTGGCCAAGACAGCAGAAAGAAGGCACAAAGAAAAAAATGGCCTCATTCCAGTAGTTAACATCAAGAAACAAGTGCAGTCTTTGCTTCAAAAGAGTGCACTGAAAAAGCTACAAACCTCAACCTTCAGCACATAGCATGGATCAGCTTGAAGAACATTATGGTGACAAAGACATACAGGTTTTTCCTACTGAAAACTAGGAACAGATATGTGTGAAAGAAACTGAATGCAACCTTCTACCTATCTGCATCTTTTAGAAGCGTGTGAAGCTTTGGTGGTGTGACCTAACAATTCTACCCTTGAAACGAAAAAGCCTCAAGTAATCCTGAAACAGCAGCTTACCATCTTTGGGAAGGTTGCCCACAGTTTGAAACACACTTTGTTGAGTTGAAAACACCCCGGTAATCACAACCACTTGAGCAACTGTTTGACGGAACCATGTACGAAGGCCAAAAGCGGCCAATGCTTTGCCCATTTACCCATGCTTGTCCTTTACCCATGCTGCCAAGGTCCAGTGCCACAGGATCATCCCCACTTGGAGTATCAAACAGTGTCTGTTGAAGAAATCAGTAAAACAAAATATAGCAATAATTAGACTATATTTGCTGTTTCCAAAAAAGGCTAGTAGCATAGTGTCTGATGTCTAAGGATACAAAGCGAAGTCACTTTTGAAGACATATGTAACTGTGTTCTCAATCCACATTATTAACTTTTGAGGTATATACACCCCCCCCCCTTTCCCCCCACCCAAAAAAGTACCTCCTATTAAATTCTCTGAAACAAGAGAAAGAGTTAGCTGTCCATGAGGCGCTGACAGAAAATCCTGACTACCTTTGCAAATTGCTTTTTTGGATTCCATCTCATTGCCCATAGTAACCTTGAAGCACATGCCAACAACCATTGTGGTGGGCCGTATAACCAATGGATTCCTTTCATCTATGAAAATAAAGAAGATATCTTCAGGCCATGCCTTACAAAAGGCTCACGCCGCCCAACAAACTTCTTGAACCCTCTATACCGTGCTCACAAATGGTACAAACAAGTGTAGATAATATGTAGCCATATTTTAATAAGGGTAGCAGCAAGAAAGATCTGCATACCCCCCAAAAAAATACCACACACACACACACACACACAAATGACCAGGCTGCACCGTGCTACCGAAAAGTTCCTGACCATGGTGCTAGCAACTTTCTCCGGGACCCTTCCTCTAGAGAGAACTCAGGTGTTGCCGGGAGGGTGAAGTCTTGATTACCCTGTCTCATAACTCTCTACTCATCCACCAAGTAGGCGAAGGAGACCATGTCTACAGAGAAGACATGTTGCCCTTTCGTCAGCCAAGCAACCATCCCCCATATGAATGTCGAATCTCCTACACTCGTGCAAGGATTGAGAGCGAGTATAGCCATATCCTTTGCGTCGACGGGTAGCTCCATGGGTGTTGGGAAATTGTCTCCTATTCAAAGCGTGTGGTGGTGACAAGTACCATCCCTCTTTAATTTCTCCAACCACCTCCATCCAGTAGGCGATCATGAGCCACAAGACACAAGAAGTAGGAAATGAAGGTACATGGCATGGAATGGAAAGGAAATGGAAAGACTAAAATGAAGATACAAGTGCAAAGCAATGATAACCAAAGTACTCACAAAAGCTTGATGTTGACTGATATGACAAGAGTAGACAAGTACAATGCCTTTATAGAATAGGCACACACACTCTAAGTGTCATATGTATATGGGATAAGTCCCATAGTGACATGTGGCACACTAGGATATAAAGTAGTCTAGTACTACTCTAGAACTCAATAACACACACTAGAAACACTCACTTTGACTTCATGTTCTAACATCCCCCCATGAAGGAAAGGTGAGGGACTACTGAAATTAAGCCAAGAACAGAACATGACAATGATGGACTACTAATATGTGCACCCCATGTAGCTCAGAGGCTCATATCATAGCATGGCTATATGACCTGCTCATAGGTCTAGGGGATACACCAGCATCCTAGAAGAAGTTTTCTGGTAAGAATTTCTCGAACGAAATGGTAGTTGATTTGGAAGAATCCATGGCTGGAAAAGAGTAAAAATGCAAGTGTAACTATGGAACGATCACCTTGGTAAGTTGTTCATGAGCTGGAGCAGGTCTGGAGCTTCTTCATGGCAGATAGATGCAGAACTGGAGCAAAAACTCGCAGACAGAAGTAGGACTCGGCGGACAGAAACTATAAAATCAGCAGCAACTCCAAGAGAATGACTGGCAGCAGCAATGGCGCGTGTGTCACATCATTACGGGCAGACTGGAACTGTCCATACTCTACAGAACAGTCGTACAGGCTGTACGGACTGTACGACAAGCTATACGGTTTGTACGGCGGTCTGGTACAGCGCAGCAGGAGCAGGCAACAGTCTCAAGGCAGTACAGCCTGTTGTTCAGGCTAATGGCGCTGCTTTTGACGAGGCATTTGGAGCTGAAGGGGTAGTTGATGGTGAGGAACTAGAAGCGGCTATTGGCGACGCATTTTGGTCTGAAGAAGGGGTAGTTGATGGCGACGTAGATGAGCTCCCGTTGATGAGGCTTGGGTAGGAGGAGAAGAGAGCTCAAGGAGAGAAGAGGATAGCCTTACAAGGAGGAGGAGGGAGAGTAGCTTCATTGGCCTCCCTCACCTCAACCTCTTGGAAGGGAAAGGGAAAGAGAGAGCAAGGCTAGGAACATGGCTTTGATACCACATGAAGGTACATGGGATGGAATGGAAAGAAAATGGAAAGACTAAAATGAAGACTACATCACCAACACCAGTCGTTCACATCATTCAATTGAAAAGAAAATTGAGAAAGTTCAATTTGTTAGTAGTCTTTCTAACCGATACTTTTATCTTCAGTAAGACTAAACAAGAGCGTTTGAAGTATTTAAAGTTAGCCTTTCAATTGCTTGAATTACTCAGTCACCATAAGTTATATGCCAAAAAGTCTAGTGCAGGAAGCTAAGTACCTAGGTCACATTATCTCTGAAGAAGGAAGGTATGGGTCAAAGAAAGCTAACGCTATTCTGGTGGTCTAGTCCGACCACTCTAGAAGAGTTAGGAATATTCCTTGGGTTCTTACAAAAGATTTGTCAAGGGTTATGCTAACGTTGCAGGGCCAATGACGGATCACTCAGGGGAAAGGCAAGTATCTTACTGAAAAGCTGAAACTTTTCACTTATTAAATAGTTAATAGCAATTGTCTCAGTACTGAATGTAGTTGATCCTAATGAATTTTTTACATCTGAAATTGATGCAAGTAATAGAGCTGTGGGAGCTATGTTTATCCAAGGTGGATGACTGATAGCTTTTGAAAGTAAGAAGCTAGACCCAGCTCAAACAAATTATCCCCTATATGAGAAAGAACTGTACTGTCCATGCTTTGAAAACAAGGAGTAATTATTTGCATGGTGCTGACTTTGAAATTCTCTTTGACCAAGAGAGTATCAAGCAATTCTGAAAATCTGCCTAAATTGCAAGGTTGATAGGTCAGGTGGGCTGAATTGATGCAAGAGTTTGATATCCAATTGTTGTGAGATCATAAAGAAAAGTATACTGTAGTAGCTGATACATTGAGACAGGTGTCTGGTTAATGAGGTGGGTTTTTTACACTGTCACAATGAGTTCCTTGAGTCTTTGAAGGGTAAACGTGAACATGACCAACTTTACTCAGAAATTTGGAAAGCTGTTATGTAATCTCCATAAGGTCCTTTCTTTAACAGCTTTCCAAATTTCTGAGTAAAGTTGGTCATCATATATTGGTGAGAATCATCCTATAGTTTCAACACCGATGGCTGGTTTTAAAGTACAATATACAGAGTTTGTGAAAGTAGTAACACTTTCTAAGATGAAGTAATTGTGTCTATTGTTGGTGAATCGCCTATCGTGGATACAGGACAGGCATGAAAAACGTACACCATTTATAGATGGTTATCTACTGTATAAGAATTGGTTACACATGAGATTGTTTTGTGTGAGTTCATGTCTCACAACTTCACACATCTGGATGGCCATCTTCATCAAATCTAGTGCACTGGTCATCTTCACTCACAACTCTCTCTTTCCCATGGTCTTCACCATGAATTTGCATCATCTTGTATGGTGGTGGCACGTTTTGCGAGAGTAGCCTGTTGAAGGAATGTGGGATTTAGTAAGAATCAACTCACAAACACTCAGATCTGAATTAGTAGACAGCAATAGAATAGCCAGAATAGCTCTCAGTATATTGCTCAAAATATATGCCAAACTAGGCCAGCTGATGATCTCCCAAAGAACCTGTCACCTGCAGCAAAGGGATACCTATGGATGCTCGGTAGAAAACTCCCTTGCTGCTCGTAATTCAGGCCTGCACCCCTCAACAATGCATGCTATTGTGAGCTTCAATAGCCTCTCTGTAAGTTCTTTACAAGGCCCACATGGGCCCCATATATAGGGCAGGGGCTGGTCTGCCACCCCCTTTCCAGAACTGGCTCATTAGGCCCAGAGCCACAGACTGGACAGTAAGTAACTTGTCCGATCAGGTCTGTGGGATTCAGATTCACAAACTGCCCCTACAACCCCATTTGTTGGGCCCTTGGCTGGGCTCAAATCTGCAGCCTTGACCCCTATATGGTCACCACTGCTAGCCCAAATCCACAGCCAATAGGGGCTTACTATCCTCTGCATCAGATCACCTTCTCCCTCAGACCTCTGCAGATCTGCCAACCTCTCCACGTGGATATAGCCGCCCTGATTGCAGCCAATCTCCACCTCATCGTCCTCTTATCTGCTGCGGCCTCTGCTGCCCACATGGCAGTCTTCCCCCTTCCCACATGTCAGCCTCTACTTTAGAACCATACATGCTGCTCTGAACATATCTATGACAGCTCATCTTTATGCTGTCCTCATGTCAGCGTATGCGCTGGCCCATCCCCGACATCGTGCTTCCTCTCGGAAGCTTCGAGGAACAGCTTGAGAGTTCACCGGAATTCTGTCTAGATGCCTGCGTACATTGCACCTCCATGTCTAGCTCCGCATCATTCTTGAACTCCAAGAACCAAGCCAGTACAAAGGTACAATCACAACAACATTCATCAATGGAGCTGCCAAATCAATCACAAACCTGCTACATACATCAAGATACCTAGGTACAGAAAACATATAGATCAAGCTATCCCCCTCTGACCCTGGGAAGAAGCCGGACCTTGCAAAGCATGGGTCTGTTTCAACACATCCAGTATTATCCATAAATACAAAGATCCAAAAACCCTAGAATTCCACTTAGTTGCCTCCGAACACAAGCTCAAATGAGCACTGAGCCCTCTAAGATACCAAATACCTACTCCCAATCAAATGACTTCATCGCCTTCAACAAATACTCTTCAACCATATCACCCACTTTACCTGTTAGAATCAACTTTGTCAAGCAAGTCAAAGTTGAGCAAGTCACACCAACAAGGTCCACCAACCAATAGAAGGCTCAGCATGCATCTCCCAAACACTCCTATTGTGCCTGCTTGAAGATTCTCACACTCTACCCTAGCAAAAAGCGGGTACCAAACATGATAGTACATTCAACATCTAAATACTCGTAGATTGAGTACCCTTGGTCTTTGCTTTGTTGTTACTTTCTTTTAAAACAAGTCAAGTATCTCCCGGAAGTACTCTTGTGCCATACTTATGAATCTTGGAGACAATGCTGCAATCACTAACTCATATTCTGCCTCAAAGTGGCCATTCCCATCCTCCCCAACGAGGGACACTGCCTTGTCCTTAGCATGCTCAAAAAGTCTTGTGCAGCAAACAAAAGCCGATCTTTCAACCATTGCTCAACATCATACATGAGATTTATCGCATTTGCATATCCTATCTCAGTGCTACTTGGGATAACTACCAAGAACAACTACTCTTTAATTACCACATCAATTGACTGATTAATAGGCTAATCTTCCTTGGATCTTCCCTTTTTCCTTTGAGCAAACTTTTCTTCCTGCAAACTCTCACAACATTCTAGGCATCTTACAATAGTGGCGTTTCTTCTTTTTTTCCCCTTTCCTTCCTTGTCGCAAGAGTCATTATCCTCGGAAGCCTCGTGAACTTTCTTCTTGGGATTTTCTTTCTGCTTGCCCTTATCTTGCCTCTTTTAACCAAGGGCAGCATTAAATGGCTAGTAGTCTCTGTCTTGCTTCCTCCTGGATCAACAAGGGACTGAGCTCCTCAAAAGTTGATGATGAAGAGGGGTACACACAGGTGGAAAAGAAGGAGATACCACACGTTGATTGGGACGAAAATGATAACAGTTGTATCACTCAGATAGGTACACATGCACAAGTGTATTTCAAGAGGAGGGTAGGAAGAGTCAAGATTCTCCGACATACAAATAAGCTGAAGGGTACAAGGGTATGGATATCTGAAGAGTTAACTCCACTAAGCTCAAACATGAAAATTTTCATAAGGATTGAACATCACTAAGGAATATTGAACTCACTAAAGTGAAGGATGCACGCAAAGCTGGAAAATGGGCAGTCTACCGGGATGGATTGGCATTCATTAAGGACTTCAAATCTAAACCCAAAGATCCTCAGTCTTAAACTGATGTAACGAAGGCCATTTTATGATAGGAGCTGATATTAGACGTGTGCTATAATAACCTCAAGATGAGATGCCATGTGCACTCCTCAAATCTATGGTATATCCAGATGTTGTAAGTCATTTTGACATTGTGCTTTGATCCCATAGGCCCGTGAGGCCTCCTGTGAACGTTAATATGATTTTCTTTCTTTCTTTCTTTCTCCAACTGTGAGTGTCGTCCCCAACTCAATACAGCTTCTAGGAAATTTGTTAGGCATAAGAATGGCCAACTGATTAACTCTTTAACGGTCAGTTGATCCTTTAACACTTTGATTTTAACCATATGTTCACTGAGCTAGGGACTGCAGATCCAGATGAGAGTGAGTGCTCACAGATGGTGAGATGCTCTCAATGATCAAAGAGACACTCTCAATGTGCGGTACGATTCAGTATTTCTACACATTAAATTGGTGGTGTCTACATCTGAGGCCTAGAAAATTTTTTGACCTATACGAGATGACAAATACGGGTTGAACTGTAATGCTCCAAAATCAGTTGTTCATGCTGAAGGTGGAGGAAGGTAACCAGGACCGATCTAACTTTCCTTACTAGTGTAGCTCTGATATAATGTTGAAGGAATCTAGGCTCGTGTCCTAACACCATGATACTTGGCTAGACCACTGATGCAATGGAAGAATGGAGAACCAACAGAAGATTCTTGAACAGAAGAGGAACACAGCTGAAGATCCATCTTCAAAGAATATGTGTGCACAAGAATTAACTCGCAAATACTTAAATATGGAGTAGTACACAGCAATGGAACAACCAAAAAATTTCCCAGTATATTACTCAAAACAGCCAAAAAATTTCCCAGTATCTTACTCAAAAAATACGCTAAAATAGGTCAAGTTGATGCTCTCCCAAATATCTTATCACCTCTAGCAAAGGGGTTCCAATGGATGCTTACTGGAGGACTCCTTTGCTGCTCCTAACTCTGCCCTGCACTCATTCAGGCTGCATGCTCCTGTGAGCTTCGGTGGCCCCTCCATAGGTTCCCTAAAAGGCCCCAAATGGGCCCTATAGATAGTGTAGCAGCTCATCTTTCAACATCAGCCGCAACCTGCTACAGTTCGCAAATTGTCATTTTCTTCCTGCCTCTCTCTGATTAGCCCTGGCTTGCTTTTGCTGGTCCAGAACTTCCTTGCTCAGTTTCAAAACTTGTGCATGCCCAAACGTTAGTTCCTGGATACATGGGTGAGCTGCTTCTTCGAGCGCTGACTTCTCTTTTTTTTCATGAAAAAGACTGCTATTAAGTAGGAATAAAACCTGCGAGAGCAAGCTCAAAGCAGAAATACAACATGCAGTGCATAAGATAAGGCCTCAAGATGGCCAAAAAAACTCATTTCCAGCGATGACTTCTAGAATGAGACCTTGGACCTAATCTTCACAGATCGGATCCAGTTGACCGTTGTTTGTTTCACTTGTACTTGCAATTGGATTTGGCGTATTCATGGAGTGTGCACCTTCTCTAGTCCTTTGTGGTTGATAAAACTTGACAGTTGGGAGCTCTGCCTTAGTGTTGGGATGAATTGTCAGTTAAAAAATACACAAATGGCAAAATGCTTCCAGTATAGCACCACTCTGACATCTCTTACACTTAGCATATTGATCTCTTCTTAATCGATCTTATTCATCTGCCTGTGTCCTCTTTGTCTTCCCATTTTCAAGTGGATAAACACTGTTAAAATCGATTCCAATACTTTTTGGTACTGTTTTCTTAGAAAAGCGTCCATAATTAACTGGGTCATCGTAATGAAGAGTACTCCTGTACCAATAGTGGATAGTTTCCAAGTTCACAGTTTAAATCTGAGTCCTGCTGAGGATCATTCTGTTTCAAAATCATAGACTGAATCCTGATGACCGTATATATGCTGACTCAAGGGCACAGGCCCGGCATGCAAGTGGGTTAGCAACCATTGTGTTTGCCAATCGCACTACATGTTCACTGCTGATTGGCTACTGTTCAGAAGGGGTCAAGATTGCCCTTTAATCTTATAACAACAATATTTATCAAGGCATCCATGACTCATGAAATTAAAGGACAAAGGGAGAGGAGGAGCCAGATCAAGAAAGGGAAAGAAGATGGCATGAGGGCGCGGCATAAGGGATAAGTGAAATAGAGTGAGAAAAAGTAGAAAAGACAATGAGAGCGAGGGGAGTCACATGTGGAGATAGAGTCTACGATAGCCTGTTTTCTGGGCACCCCAAGACGATTCACATGGTTGGCTGGGTAAAATCTCTCCTGCAATAGCGATAACGTTATGCTCTAGTTGAGATAACATGACCTTGGAAGGGTCGGTGGACATTTTCCTTTTGGGAGGACCTTGGTGAGGGCGAAATAGCACGGCTTAAATGGTTCTGAGGTCAGGGGCCTAGGTGCACCAAAAGGTGTACTTGCCAAGGGGCAAATGGTATTAAAAACGTACTCCAAGAGAGGGGTAAATGGTGCATTTAAGTAATGCCTAGAATTGTGACATCTTGCATGTAGAACCATCTAGGGAATTGTAGGCTCTCATGAAAGCATGCAGGAGGAAAAACACACGTGATCTTTGGAGCTTGTTTTGCCAGAGGCTGACTTGGTATTTTAGATAGCATGCCATCTCCCGTGATTTGATTGCGTCAGAATTCCCGTGATTTAGTCTTTGTGGCTTGGTCGTTTCATCGATAGCCCCTAAACACAGCACCGTCCATGAATCTATTCTTCTCCATTGCAACAAATAGCAGGTAAAAATGCAACAAGGTTTCTGCATGACAATTAAAAGCAGGTGATTCTATGACTACTTACAACAATAAGTATCAATCTCACATTATGATATAATAAAAGCAAGATGAATACTAATACCCAGCAAAAACTACCTTATACCATATTAACGACCGATTCTGGGGTACATTTGCAGCTGATGACCAATGCACATTGCTAATCCCACTGTATGCATAAATCCTCATCATCTCTCCTTTGACCCCAACCTGGAACACACAGCTGTATTTAGTCTTTACATGTTTCCCTAACTCATACAATCTCTTGACAGAAAGTCAAGGCTTGATCACATACTCTTTTTCACTACATGATTGAGAACTCGATGCAATTTTACTTGAACCATTTGTAAACAGGTCTTACTATGCCCCATTGCTGCCTGGGTAGAGAACTAGTTATTATTAGCATCTATAGCTACAACAGATGCAAACACAACAAGACTTACACATGCATACACCTAAAGTCTATAAGCCCAATATATTATGCTTTTTATTCCAATTCCTGATACTAAGTGCAGAGCCGATGAGAAGATCCTAATTATAATAAAACCAACGTCGGGAAAATCTTCCAAGATGTTCTTAAAGGGGAAAAAAAAAACCAAAAATGAATTCGCATATAGCAGCCCAAAAGACAGTGAATGTCCAAAAAGAGTAAAGAATATCCTTAGAGAATGAGTTTGCATATCGCAGCCCAGAAGACAATGATAAGGTAACAAGTACATAACCAGGTAGATTAGCCTACAAACGCACAGACGCACAAAATGCACACAAACACACACATATTTCCGTGTGAGCGTGAAAGTGAAACAGTAAACGTATGCACCTACATGTCCAGGTGTGTGTGGGTATGACTGGATCAAGGGGGGCTACGTGTGCATGCGCGAACATGCCCAAGTGTATGTGTTTGCATATAATATCCAATATCTTCAATCCTAAGATCTCTGAAAATCAAGCTAATATCATATCAAGTCTCCCTAAAAGGTTATCATTGGGTGCAACGACCACCTGATGAATCCATCGGTTGGTAGATATATCCAAGGTCCCATTCTGAAATCCCTCAACATATACTGAGCCTTGTATTCCAGTCCCTGTCAAGTCATACCCTGTAGCACCAGTCTGACAATAGCCAATAATATATCAATGAGATGCAAACTCAATTGAAAGAGGAAAACAACAGACACTCACACACACAGCTGTTAATTTTTAGTTTTGCATCACATCAATATGACTCAAGAGCTGCAGATATTGTGAGAGAAAAGACATCAAATCGTTATTACAGCACCCAACTCATATTTTTTTAAACCATCTTGGAATCGTACTCCCAAATTCAGCTAGCGTGCCCATAGATGTGGTGATTCTACATATCATGGAGGACTTGCTGCTCATGCATACAGCATGCATATGTGCCTAACCTGTCAATCGCATGGGTTCTCTGGCCTGTCGATAAATGGAAGTTAATGACTACAGGGAAAAAAAAAACAGTTTTTGTTCGCTTATATGCCATACTACATTTCAGATTTTACTGCTTAACAACAGCCCATATGCCTCCTATTATTTCCAAGTATATCATTTCTAAGAGAATTTCTTGATAAGCACAACATCCTCTCTCACAGCAAGTAGCTTCAATATCCCTAACAAGATGAGCACGAGATGGGAAGTACATGATGCAGACTTCAAAAGTTATATACCTTCATAAGACTAGAATATATCAAATCTTACAAACTAAGATTTTTTATAGAACAAGCCCCCCAAAAAAAAAGACAAAGGGAGTTTGTAAGCAAACTTAGACAAAATTATGAGTAAATGAGAAAAATAAGAATAAGAACATAGTAACCAAAGTACGCTTATGCTCTTATCAATACCCAAGAATAAGCTGCCAATTAGGTTTTGAAATATTTGGATAAACCTAGTGCTTACTAAGCTTTGAAAATGCAACCAAACAACAAAAACTTTGATAATGAAAAGGAAGAAACAAAGCAAAATTTTAGAAAAAGGAATACGAAGAGAGAGAGAGAGAGAGAGAGTCTATTAATGTCAACGAGAGACCAACAGGTCGATGGGACAACAGAAAACATCTAATACATCTGCTAGGGAAGGCACATGGCAGCTCCCAGAGATTACAAAGAGCAACTCTATTTATTTAGAGTACCTACTTAGTAGAGAAAGCATACATATAGCTGGCCATACATCAGTTTAAGACTGAGAGTCTTTTGGTTTTGATTTAAACTCTTTAATGAGTGTTATTCCTTCACGATAAACTGCCCATTTACCATCCTTCCTGGCAGCCTTAACCTTGGCTAATTCTGTTGCCTTATCCTTAAGTTGAGCTCTTGTGAGTTCTTCTGCTATCCATATTTTAGTTCCTTTCAACGTATTGGATTGTCGTAGAATCTTTATACGTAAATCTCGTTAGTTCAACATAATGGTAGCATGAAAAAGACCACCTCGTTCATATATGTGCGCATATGGGGAAGATTTCCAGGCTGCGACTGAGGCATATCAGGCTCTGTTGTTGGGGGTTGTTGGAGTGGAAGGGGTGGTTTTTGACGAAGAGGGTAAGCTGGACCATTCTCAACTTATTTGTTTGCATGAGAATCTCGATCCTTGCTTTCTTGTCATTGAGTACCACTTTAGCTTCATATTGAGCTGAATCGGGGTGAGCTACTCTGAATATTGTAGATAACATAAGATTCCTTGGGAGGTATAAATAGGACTAAGAGTTTGAGGACTGCGATCTTTACTCCTAAGTTCTAGTTAATATCGACTTAAAACTAAGCTAAGAAACCAAATCTATCTCTACACAGGTTTCTCACACATCTAGAGTAAAACAATGGGTGGAAGAGTCAAAAGAACATACCGCATGAAAGTCCAAATTTGTAGAAGACATGCTTAAATTTTCACTAGTCACGACGGTTTTTAAGACCAGGCCTGCTTGAGGGCGAATGATACGAGGTCAGAAAGGGTAGTCACACGCCCTCTTTTTTAGCAGGGCTGCTGCCGAGCAGTGGGACCCTAAAGAGGCTGCTAGATACACTTGAAAGATCATCGACAGAAGTGTGCAGTCGAGTGCCCATGGCTTTTTGTTAGAATCCCTACTCAGTCCCACTCACATTAAAAACCTTTGAAAACTTGTCCACTTAGACAGCCTCTTTGACAATCACCACATTTAATAGGATCCTACATTACAAAGTCCAAAACATTGTTGGACAAGGTAAACCCAAATGCACTGGCAAAATTGGTCAACAACCAAATTATATGAAAAAATATACTTATATCGCCCCCCCCAAAGGGAAAAGTAGCGTCAATTTGAGACTTTCAAAACAAGGAAAAGGTTCAGCTATCCATAAGGCACTAACTGGAAAGTCCTGGCTGTCTTGCAGCCTGCTTCAGGGGATCCCAGTTCACTACCTAGGGGCCCTAGAAGCTGGTGTCAACAGCTGATGTCCTCCACCAACAGATTACATGGTCCGTGACCATAAGATAATTACAGGGGGCCTTGCAAAAATGGTGGACATTCTTCCTAGAACCCTCATGCTTTACTTCAGAGATTCAAATGTAACATACACTGAATGTACAGTCTTGATTGAGAAAAAGATGAACACAGGTTTAAGGGGCCCTCCCCTTGTCCAAGCTCTTTATTACAATGAGATACAAGATCAAGGTGTTGAAGTAAATCTTATCAACACCTTCCAAACATGAGACCAAACTGAGAAGGATTCATAGTGTAGAATGAACTATGTACAAGAAATGAAATGAAGCCTATGGCTGAGCAATCAGTCTATATACGTAAACAGTGTCTCAAAAGATAGCCTAGCTAGGGTATTCAAGACTCCAAGGGCATGACAATCCTGAGGGAACATACCTGCACAATTATGACTGCTTCCACATATCAGTAACACTCAGACAATGCTTTAAAAAGGAGATTCCGATTTAACATAGCTGTGTACTTCTAGTTCCCTGATGCGACCTCAAAAGATATGCAGGACAACAATGTAAAATCTGCTACAGATTGCCTTGAAATTAAGTACAGCACTTCAGATGGAGTAGCACCGCATAAGAGGGAGCAGGATTGCATAGGGAGAAATGCTGCTGTAGGACTGTATGGAGAAGAAGCTTCCAGGAAGAACTGCTTAGTACGACTGGATATAGGAGGAGCTGTATAAGCAGCACTGCATGAAGAAGAAGCCGCAAGAAGAGCTGCATCAGCAGGAGGAGTAATGCTGCAGGACAGGCTGTTGCAAGTAGAGGGGCCGTCGCAGAAGGGGCTCCTGCATGAGGAGCAGCTGTGCAGGAGGGGCTGCTGCATGAGGAGCAGCTGTGCAGAAGGGGCTGGTGCATGAAGAGCTGCGGCAGGAGGGGCTACTGCATGAAGAGCTGCTGCAGCAGGGGCTACTGCATGAAGGGCTGCTACAGGAGGGGAGGCTGCATGGAGAGCTGCATTGACGAGAGCTGCATCAGCAAGAGGGAAAGAGTGAACAAGTGAAGGGGTGTGTCTCCTTTTATAGATACAGGAGGAGCTGCTGCTCTGGGTCGTGGAATTTGGACCCAAATAGAAATGGAGGGGATTGAGCAGGCTCAGTAGAATGTGACCTCTTCCTCCCCTCTAGAATGTAGTGGCTTCCCTTGAAAAGTGGTGGGCTGCATTTGGAGTTTGTGCAAGCAGTGGGAAATGCACGTCCCTCATTCAAGCCTCTATCTTCAAAGACATTGCACACTCAAGGCCTACATGCAAAGAGGTTTGAGGTAGAGAAAGAGCTTCATCCTATTAAGGCAGCATGGACTAGATATGGATGCTCGATCTTGTCTGATGTGTGGTCAGATACAAATAGGAGGCCTAGCATTAATATCTTGCGTCCTGTTGTGCTGGCACTATGTTTCTCAAGTTCATTGACGCATCCAATGAATCTCATACAGGTGATTATATTTGTACTCATATTAAGAAGGGTATTGAGGATTTGGGACCTCAAGATTTAGTGCAAGTCATCATTGACAATGCTAGTAACTTACAATACATGGGTGCATTAATAGAGAGTGAGTACAGTCACATTTTCTGGGCACGTGCTGCACATAGTTTGTATCTCCTTATTGAGGACATTGACAAGATTTTATGGGTAGCCATAGCAGGTTGATAAGGCACGAACTTTAACCCGAAAGCGTAGAGCCCCTGCCATTTTCAGGTAGCACTACAGACTAGAGATTTTGAAGCCCTCCAAAACTCACTTTGCCTATCTATTCATTATCTTGGCGGACTTGGTAAACGTGAGGTTGATTTGTGATGCTTGGTGGTTTGTTCCTTGCACACACCAAGAAACAGAATAGAAATCCCAGCAAGAGTGTACTCTGTATTGAAGTTGAAATTTGAAATTTTGAAAATTACTTTGAAGCATTATTCCTAAAATCTAATGGGGCATTTTAAATTTAAATCTTTTAATTTTTTGTGGTAGGCTTGGTGTACGTCCATGCAAACCTGCAGCAAATGAAGAAGACACAAGATTGATGGACCACAAGAAATGAACCCAGATAAAATACATGTGCGAAAACCTAAGGACGATCTGCTTCATCCCAAACATGAGGACGATGATGTGTACGCCTTTCTCACTAAGGAGCGAGAATTGTTATTGCGCTACATGGTCACAACCCATGGCGATGAGCAGCTGCAGGACACAGGTATCCACAAGGATTGAAATGTGCTTCGAACGTCATAACCTGCTAATTTCCTGAACTGCTGTCAGTTTGGAGCTATCTTGGCATTGGGTTACATCACCTTGCACCTAGCTATCGACTAGAGTTCCTCGTGTGGGTGCTAAGGGAGAGAGAGCAGAGTGTGTGAGCAGGAGAGCAAGAGAGTAGGAGAGTGAGAGCTGAAAGCAATAGTTGCAATAGAAGAGTGTGATACAACTGAAGAGTGGGATAGGTTTTGTCTAAGTGACAAAACCTTATCCTTCACTAACCGTAGTTAGTAAACTAACTGTGGTTAGGGGGGAAAAACCCTCTAAAATGAGGGAAAAGTGCCCCTAACCTACTTATTACATTACATTGGTCACTGCTAAATTATAACAATAATTCTAACACCCCCCTGCAGTGCCAATGTCATGTACAAGGAAATGATCAATCACCAAAAGGAGATAAGTTCAGGGCACTACGAAATGCCTCAAACTTTTCACGTGGAAGTGCTTTGGTGAAAATGTCTGCAACATTGTCATGTGTTGACACATAGATCATACTGATCTCTCCTGCATGCAACTTCTCTCTGACGTAGTGATAGTGAACCTCAATGTGCTTCGTGCGAGCATGAAACACAAGATTCTTTGCCACTGCAATAGCACTCTGACTATCAGTGAGAATTGGAGAACGACCCTCCAATGAAAGATGAAGATCAGCAAATAAACGACGCAGCCAAACACATTCAACTGTCGCTGTGAAAGCTGCCCTGTACTCAGCTTCACATGAGGAGGTAGCCACTATAGACTGTTTCTTGCTCAATCAAGAAATACAAGCTTTGCCCAAAAAGAAACAATTGCCACTTGTGGACTGCCTAGTGTCATAGTCTCCAGCCCAATCTGAGTCACTATAAGCATGCATCTGCAAGTCACCTCCCCTAGGAAACATCAAGCCAAAAGACTTTGTACCTTGCAAGTAACGGAAGATGCGTTTTACAGCCTGCCAATGCATAGTCTTTAGGTAGTGCATATACCTGCTCACCTGAGAAACTGCAAACTGAATATCAGGTCGTGTATTGCAGAGATAAATGAGGCATCCAACAGCCTGACTATAGAGTGTGACATCAATTGATTTACCTGCATCATGCATTGTAAGCTTCAGCCCTAGCTCCATGGGAGTAGCTATGGGCTTACAATCCTGCATGTTGAATCTCTCCAAGAGTTTCTGCACATACTTGGATTGAGACATAACGATGCCACTTTTCTCTTGAGTGAACTGGATCCCCAAATAAAAGTGTAGCAGCCCCAAATCTGACATGTCAAAAGTGGTCTGCAATTCTGCTTTAAAATCTGCAATATTATCCTCATTTGACCCTGTGAGCAGTAAGTCATCTACATAAAGAATGATCACTAAAATATCCCCCCCATCCTTCTTGATGTAGAGGGTGCTCTCAGTTGGATTATTGTGCAACCCCTTGCTGGTCAAAAAGGCATGAATTTTGGCATACCATGCACGTGGGGCTTGTTTCAGCCCATACAAAGCTTTATTCAGCTTGCATACCTAAAGTGCAATTTTTGAAATTTGAAAGCCCGGAGGTTGTTTGACATAAACCTCTTCCAACAAGTCTCCATTAAGGAAAGTTGTTTTAATGTCCAACTGATGAACATTCCATTCAAAATGTGCAGCCATGGCTATAACCGACCTGATGGTTGTCATCCTGGATGTAGAAGCAAAAGTCTCCTCATAATCTATGCCCTTTTTCTGAGCATATCCTTTTGCAACCAGCCTTGCCTTGTACCGATCAATGGACCCATCTGGCTTTCTTTTGACTTTGAAAACCCACCGTGTACCTATGGCATGTTTACCTGGTGGCAAATCCACAACTTCCCATGTCTGATTTTTCTGAATGGACTGCAACTCATCGTGCATGGCATTCATTCAATGCACATTATCCTGTGCTTCTTCAAATGTCTCAGGTTCCTCCTCATCAAGAAGAGTACCTGCATAAGCTGATTCAATTGAAAGAGCTCCCTCCATGTGCCTTACTGCACTACGAGGTCTGCCAGATAATGGAGCATCAATTTTACTCTCCCTGAGAGTTTGTAACAGCCAATTTGGAACTGTTTTTGCTGCATGTATATCTGCAATTTCTTGCTGAACAACCTCTTCCACTGCTTGTGGAGGTGGTAAGACATCCTCTGGCCGAATCGGAGCATGTGAAGGTATTTGTAAATTGTGATTTGCATCAGATATATCAGCAGGGGAACCCAAGGCAATGGGTAGTAATCCCTCAAAGACATCATCGGAAGAAGTAGGCATATCAAATTCAGCTTGAGTGTGAGCTGAATTTTCTGAAAATATAACATCTCTACTAACAATAATCTTGCGTGTGACAGGATTGTAGAGACGGTAGCCCTTCCTCTCTGCACTGTACCCAACAAAAATGCATTTGATTGCCTTATCAGACAACTTATGCCGAAACTCAACAAGCACATGAGCATATGCAAGGCATCCAAAAACACGAAAATGATCCACATAAGGCTTTCTCCTTTGCCCAACTTCATTGACATGGAGTCACCCTCTTCCATATGTGTATGAGACAATTCTCATTTCAAAAAAGACACCCTGGCATCATTCCGGGCTGCATACATGCTCTCCAAAATATCCCATGCTGCCTTTGAGGTCTTACACGACCGGATATGCGGAATGATGAATTTTTTCACTGAAACAGAAATACGACAAAGCTAAAGCATTGCGTGAATCCCATCTCTTTTGCTCAGGAGTAGTAGCTATAGCTGCACCAATAACTTGTCCTGCAGCTGTACCCTGTGCACGACCTCTGCCTCCTCCTTGTTGGGGAGGGGTATTAGGTGCCACATTTGCTGGCCGGATCTCATCCCCATTTACATAGTCCCACAAATTACTGGAAATCAGAATGTTGCGTACCATAAAACTCCAGAGGGAGTAGTTGGTACCATCCAGCTTATCCTCTTGTGAGAGACCACTGAACAGGAAATCATTCTGATTTTGTTGGGCCATGTCTAAGAAAGAAAATACAGCAAATGCAAATCTGAATTCCCTTGCTGGGAATGGAATGCACAATTCCCAAAAAAATACAGCCAAACTTGGCTGAAAATGCAACTCAAATCTCTGTAATGTCTCTGTCAAAAATCTGCCAGAGCATCCAATCTCTTCCAAAACCTGCCAAAAGTGCTTCAAAACACTTACAGAAAGGCAGTGTGAACTGAAACCTGCAAAATTGCTCTCCCAACACAAAAGCCCCAATTTGTGGCTTGAAATTGACACCAGAAAGGGGCAAATGGTCTAAAAGCCCAAATGTTGCACAAATTGCCTTCTGCCTGCAAAAGCCCCAAATTTCACTGCAAAATTGCAGTGTGATTGCAAAAGCCCCAAATTTTTGCAAGATCTTAGCCAAACAATGGCTCTCGACGCAAATGCCTATCACGAAACACCTTCCAAAGTCCACCTGCAAAGAGAAAATTTGCAGAAAGTACGGTTTCCTCTGATTGTACAGAACTGACAGTACGGAACTGTCAGTACGAAATCCGTACAATGTACGGCTGTACAGTTGCTGCTGCTGTAGGGATGACCAACTGTACCGACGATAGTTGTACGGCGCATATGTACGATTGTACGGACTGTACGGCGCAGATGTGCGAGTGTACGGACTGTACGGCGCAGATGTGCGATTGTACGGACGACAGGCTGTACGGCAATGTATGGAGTGCTGGAGCTCCATGAGCTTGTACGGACCTGACGGCAGGAGCTATACGGTGCAAGAGCTGGTACGGCGGTGCAAAAGCTGAGTCCGTACAGATTGTACCGAGGACTGTACGGACGAAAGCTGCAAGCAGGTACGGACGAGCAGGGAGCTTTGAGCAAGGGGAGCTTGCGGGCAAGGAGCAGGGTCTTGTTGCTCTGATACCAAATGTGGGTGCTAAGGGAGAGAGAGCAGAGTGTGTGAGCAGGAGAGCAAGAGAGTAGGAGAGTGAGAACTGAAAGCAATAGTTGCAATAGAAGAGTGTGATACAACTGAAGAGTGGGATAGGTTTTGTCTAAGTGACAAAACCTTATCCTTCATTAACCGTAGTTAGTGAACTAACTGTGGTTAGGAAGAAAAACCTCTAAAATGAGGGAAAAGTTCCCCTAACCTACTTATTACATTACATTGGTCACTGCTAAATTATAACAATAATTCTAACACCTCGGTGATTTTCTATTGAATAGGCATTAGTTCTTGGTATTCGATTTGAGATTCTGACAATACTGATGGGAGAAGCAACAGTGGTAGTGTCTACAAGGGAGATTGGTCTCGGACTCTTGAGCTTCTGTATTTTCAGCTGCTTGTAGAGTTTTGGCATATACATAAAATTACCAATGGATATTCTTCATCCTTGGCCTCACCAAAGGTAATTTGGCATATTTAGTTGTCAGGTATTGATTTGCGATGTCATGCTCTTTTTGTCTTTGATTTACCTTTTTACGTTGATGAGCCCTATGTGAGTTTATGGAAGTTGTTCTTTATTATCTTGTGTTTATAATTACTTGAAATTTGAAGTGCTAAATATAAAAAATGATTGGAAACACGTTTCCACCATAGCACAACACTGACACTTACCTGATTATGAGGCTACTAAAGGCTACAGGACTTACATATAATAAGGGAGATAATATGAACAGCATATAGGAAGGAATGCATGGAGAACATAACAGCACCGTAGTGCGGACAAGCAAAAGTTTGCCTCTCAGAGCAATCTTGTTTGCTGTCGAATGTACTTAGTACCCCCTAGCCCAAATTGACTGCTTGAGGCACTAGGCCTCCATATGCAAAAAATGGATAGGATGTGCACCATCTAGAGCTCTCTTCAGTCACAGCTCCACTTTTGAGAAGCAGTCCCCAAGATCCTAGCCTGCCCCATGGCAGGGTCAGATCATAGGAGACCTACCTAGAGCATAAATTATATAAGCAAATATTTTCCTGGAGCGCAAAACCCCGACTTGGCCTCTCACTATCCCTGTTAAAGGGCCCACAAAATGGTCCATCGAGATACCCTAACATATTTTACTGCAACTGTTTGAGCTCTTTACACATAACATAAGCTGACTCTGCTCAAGCTGTTAAAACAGGAATGTCTTCTGGCCGCTCTGTTTCAAGCCGTAACAGCAACTTGTTCACTGCTACTAGGAAACTTTGACAAACAACCCCCTCACATGAGTCTGGCCTTGAGATGAGCCCCTGCATGCAGGCCTTTTGGGAGGCAGTCCATCACACCTGAATTTGCCTAGCTGGTTTTGATTTCAGTGTTTCTTTTGCATTGCCAACTCTAGAATCATACAAGAAATACTCAGATTTATCCTGATGCTACACATAATTGAGCTAGCAGCCTATATATATGCCTAGATGAATCCAGTAACATACCCAAACTCTTCTCTAAAACATAACAAATAGTGTGGTTCAACCTCGTGACATTCCACCAGCAAGCTACGACATTGGAACATCTTGTTTCTTTGTAACATAACAACTGGAATTGGCTAAAAATCAAAAAGCCCTCAATAACTACAAGCATGGCCTGCAAAGAGCATCTAGCTTGTACAAACTAACCACAGAATTCAGAAATACAGTGAAGACCGCTGAAGCACTTTCAAAGCTTCTGCTCAACAAACATTCGCATGCCCACGAAAACCTATGAGGATGCAATTACTGCATAAATAAGTTGAAAAATCATTGTGCTGAGAATAATATAAGATACCCACCTGCAGCCCTACTGTCATACTCAAAATAGCTATCTGGTTTGTGCCAGCTACAAGCTTGATTGGTTGTACAACCTCCACATTTGGACTGCCCCATTGACCTTGGGCACTGACTGCTCACAACAAAACAACAGAATACTAAACAAGAGGTTCCTTCTCAAACATGATTCCAAGCTTCAGCCATTTTAACCACCAAGTTACAGTACACCAAAAAAAGTTGGTCCACCTCACATGCATATAAAGTTTCTCTCTCCAGTCACCATTTGTGCTTCCTAAAGTGAGTTCTGTTAAGGTGAGAAGAGTGATGAAATTATCATGAGCTTAAGTGTTTATCATGAGCTCAAGTGTTATAGTACACCTTCTACTACATAAAAGACACTCAAGTCAGATCAGGTATGCAGGGTCCTAAGAAGCGTAATAAGCATGCTGCTTCTAAACACGTAGATTTAAAATGACTAGAAGTAATTGAATGTCTTCAAATAAAGTGACAAGCTTTGATTTAAAAGAGGTCTACCAATCCCCACATGCAGCCTTTTCTTAGCAAGTCCACCCCAAAGGGTCTATCCATAGATCCATGGGCTGCCTTCGTGACAGTTGAAAACTAAACATTATTTCCTGCTTTGACTGAAACAAAGAGCTTTAAAAAAAGAATATGCCTCCTCAAAAGCCGGCCACAAAGGGGCAATGGGTTAAGTCCCTTGCCTGTAAGTTCCCCGTTGATAAAAACATGAACCGCATCTCTTATCGAGTCAATTACAAGGACAGGGTCACTGCCATTTTGGAGGAATGGTTCGCTTTCAGAAACCTGCAGGCTGTTGGACGGGCAAATTTTGTAAGATCCTAGGTTAAAGACATCCAAAAAATCAAATAAGTAATTCATAAGTTTTAAATCATATCATCTTAAAGGAAGCTTAATGGTTTCCAACATTACTCTTCTTCTTTTACCAAGCTAAAAAATCAAGGAAATTACAGACCAAAACAGCAACTGGGTGCATTGATTCTGCATGTCCGAAGATCAAGAAGTTGAAAGGCCCAGGCCCAATCATGAGGGGACACACCTCTTCGCCCGAGGAAATGTCGTTTCTCCAGAAGACACACCCTAGTCCCTTCCAGAAAAGGATACCAGGTCACAAGGTACACACCCGTCATGAACAGACACGTCCCTTAGTGCCATTTGCACAAACAGGTGCATATGTGCACCCTTTCTTGAAAACGAGCATCCTTTCATCAAGGGGGGGACAGACCCCTTCGGTAAACCATTGCAACACATCATGACCAAGTGGTGCCATGAACCCTTACAGTTGAAGGGACACAACTGTGCTGCCACTGAGAGGCACTCACCCCTGCACGTCATAAACAGCCCACCCCTTCAGATCAGCCCAAAAGGCCCCAACCATTTGGCAGTTTTAAACAGTCCCCCCCACCCCCTCCCTTTCTCTTTTTTATTATGCACATTTCCTGCCTTCTTCCACCTTTGTTCATGGCTCTCCTAAGTCTGCTCACAGCCATGCCTAAACCCCCATGCCCATCAGTGACACACTAAACCCTTGCCATGCAGCATCCCCCTCCAGCCCATCGTGGAACCCCTTGCCCACAACATACCCCCTGCCCACAGCACTCCACATAACCCACCCTGCAAAGCAACCCCCTACATGACATTTACTGCCCACGAGGGCTCTACAAACTCTGCTCCTCTTCTTCCACAATGATCTAGCAATGCACGCACCATCTGCAAAGAATGCTACTGGTGTAGAAGCAATACACCAAGGCCTCAATGACAGCAAAGGTACAAATGTTTTATAATATTTAAGCCTGCACTTTACGCAAGGGTGAAAAATATTCAACAGCCAACCTTCATGGTGAAATCCACAGTACTTCACTAAGTATGAATGAAAGCCGCAAGAGCAAGCTCAAATGCCAGAGTTCATCATGACATGCATGAAAGACAAAACAGCTCAAAAAGAGCTAACAAAAATCCAAGGTGGAGGCTGAAAATGCCACCTCAACCCTGAAAACGTCTCAGAGAAGAACGGAATCCAAGGTGGAGGCTAAAAATGCCACCTCAACCATGAAAAAGTCTCAGAGAAGAACGGAGATCCTCTCCAAACTCTGAAAAAGGTATCTCTCTTGATTGTAGTTGCTTTGGAAAAGGTATCTCTCCTGGCTGTACAGGTGAACCTGTGAACCCTCCATCGCCTCCATACATCTGGCCTTCCAAATATGCAAAGCTGCAATGCTAGCTAGAATCTCCCAAGATGTGTCTACCGAGGCATGAGCAGCTCTGAAAGGAGTGAAAGGAACATCTTGGAGAGAGCATGACTCCACGGAGTGTCGTCGTATAATGAAGGATGAGTCTAAGTCCTATCCCTCGAAAAACACGTGAGGTCCAGTAAAAGATAACCATGCCACTAATCCCCAAGTCATGAAGAGGGGTGCTCTATGAAATATGCAAAGAATCCTGGCAACACCCTTCCAGATCGTCCTCGCCTCTTTTGCACTCCCAAAGGCAATGTTGAACTGACTCGACTGCTGCATGACATCGAGGAGAAGTAGGGTCAACCCCAAACCTGGATCTCCATAGGTTCACTGCAATCCCTCCATGAATATAAAACCAAAAGAAGAGAGTGATCTCTCTATTTCTGAGGGATTTCCAGAGCCTCCTCCAAAAGTTTTTCTGCACCTCTGCAGAAATATGAAAACTATCCCAATGAGGAGCTCTGGAGGGCCTCCAACCTCTACTACTAAGCTGAAATCTCCTAGCATTTCTAATTGTGTAGAGAAAGAAGGGGATGTTGTTCTCTCGATGCCCTTCATCAATCCATTCCCACTCCCCTGGGTCCCATTGCAAGAACCTGATGGGAGAACCACCATATAACCAGAGGCTCCAAGACCCAAGTGCCAGGAGAGCGGGGTCAGGATGATCAAGATACCACTGTGAATCAGTGCCCCATTCCATGTACCCTGCAATCCTAACAGGCTGGAAGGCAACCTCCAAAAGAATATTATCTGAAAATCTGAGAAGTTGCCTCCCGACTAATATCAAAGAAAAGGGTCTCCTCGTGTGCATCCAGCAAGGCAATGACCTGTAAAGGAACACCCGTCCCCGAAAAGGCTCCCAGCCAAGTGGACTCTGTGATCGGTAAGTCATATGTATCTATCCACTCTGCTGGTATGGCTGCCTCTATCAGCTGCATCCTGACTGCACTCCCTCTAAGGTGGCCAACTGATAAGAGTCTCTGATCTTCTGGAAACTGTCTAAAAGCCTTCCACGCACCTTCAATGGAAGCAGGTCCCCTCCCTCATCTAGACCACTGCAAATAATGTGACACACCCAATGATCTGCCATGCTCATCCAATATGGATTCATTCCACATAACCGGCTGCCTATCTATTTCTTCGTGAGAGGAGGGTGTAACTCTCCGAAGAGTATCTCTCAAGCTGCCCCAAGCTTTCAAAATGGAAGCCATGAGAGGGGGAGAGGGAGATCTAAGATGGGCTGAAGTCAAAATCCATATGGAGCTGTCCATCCAATCTCCCCCGTGAGAAGGTGTGCAAGACTGAATGCTTAGTAGGAAAAAGTCCTTCCAAGGCTCTTGTCCACTCCCTCTAAGGTGGCCAACTGATAAGAGTCTCTGATCTTCTGAAAGCTGTCTAAAAGCCTTCCAGGCACCTTCAGTGGAAGCAGGCCCCCTCTCCCATCTAGACCACTGCAAATAATGTGAGACACCCAGTGATCTGCCATGCTCATCCAATATGGATTCATTCCACATAACAAGCTGCCTGTCTATTTCTTCGCAAGAGGAGGGTGTAACTCTCCGAAGAGTATCTCTCAAGCTGCCCCAAGCTTTTAGAATGGAAGCCATGAGAGGGGAAGAGGGAGATCTAAGATGAGCTGAAGTAAAAATCCATATGGAGCTGTCCATCCAATCTCCCCTGTGAGAAGGTGTGCAAGACTGAATGCTTGGTAGGAAAAAGTCCTTCCAAGGCTCTTGTCCACGTATCAAACCTCTCACTACAAATTTGCAGAGCAAGGCCATACACTGCAAATTCGGATCAATAATATTGAGACCTCCTTCCCCTGTGAGGAGAATGAGGGTCTCCCAAGCCACCCTGGCTACAACATCTGAGGTGCCATTCTGAGGTGCCATCTAACACACTCCAAAGAAAGTTCCTGACATGAGCTGAGATATACAACCTCTAGATCTGCACTAACAAGAGCAAATGAACCAGGCAGTAGCTAATAATCCCTGGTTCACAACCACTACTCTGGATGCAAGGTCGAGTCTTGCAGAACTCCAAAAATGAGTTTCCTCCTGATACTCTCCAACACGGAAGCAAATTGTTATGCTGTAGAGATGCCCACCCCAACCTAGCATCCTAAGTACCTGATGGAAACACCACTCTGAATCCAAGTGAATCCTATGTCAATCCCCAAGTCCGGAGTGTCCTCATCACTAATTCAAAAGCCATTGGATTTGTTCCAATTAATATGGGTCCCTGCTGCAGTGCAAAACAAATCCAAGGCTGTTCTGACAGAGGTGAGCATCTTCCCATCCACGCTCTCGTAAAAGGCATAAACCTCAAGCATGCTTTCAAGAATAGCTTTAAGAAAAACAAAAGATGAATTACTTACAAACACAATTGTCTTCCTTCCACTTTAAAGAGTCTTTCTCATGGCCAATTCTCTAGTAATTGCATCCATAACTACTTTTCCACATCGGCAAAATATGGACACAATCCTATTACTTACTACATTTGGGATATTTGCTCATATATCGTCCACTTATCTGACAACTCTCATATTAAATAGGATTCTCAAACAATCCAATTTTTTACAACATTGATTCTCATGTTGGTTCTTCTTCGACTTCACTTTTAGATTCATCATATATAATGGTGGGTACTTCTTCATTATCAATAAGTCCCGCCCATGTAGTTTTATACTCAATCTTTAAGATCATTGCCATATATACAACAAGATCATAATTACTTATGTATTTTTTTTGGCATGCATCCCCTCTTGTATATGATCCATACTCTAATTGCATTGATGCAACTATATGTCACAAAGTCATATCCAAAGCACATAAAACTAGTTGCCTTTGTGGTAGACAAAGCAATGCACTTCTGTGCGCAAGACATCCACGACCATGCACCACCTACAAAGGTGAACACATAACCAGAATTGGATCTCCTACTATCCACGTGCCCTGCATAGTCTGAATCTATGTACCCAAGTACACGCATCTCTCCTTTGCCAAAACAAATACACATCTCCTTAGTACCCTTCATGTACCTCATGATGCACTTAACTGCCTCCCAATGCCTCTTTTTTGGATTAGCCATGTACCGGCTAACAACTCCCACTGCAAATTCAATGTTCAATCTAGTAGTTATCATAACATAAATAAGAATCTCAACCACTGATAAATAAGGATCCTTGGCCATCATGGACCTCTCCTCAGCCCTATAATATCAACTTGAGCTCTAAGGTAGGAGCTCATAGATTCAGCCACAAATAAAAAGAGAAAGGGGTTAAAGGGCATCCCTGATGGACCGGCCTGGTAATCTGAAATCTGTCTCCCCTGACTCCACCAATGAGAACCTAATCACCAGTATAATTTGAAAAAAATGAGAGCAAAAATTTAGCTTCAACGAATCAATGGACTCTAGCAAAAAGTGGTGTTATCAATCCTGCAGCCACTTGCTCTCTAGTACCACAAGAGGTTCTTAACTCAAAAGATTCCTTGTTCACAATCCATTCCCAGCAACTAACGAAGCACACAAAACGAGGATTTTTTGTGTCTTGTGTTCTCCCCCAAAATCAGGACACTACACCTGCTCCTTTATGAGGCACCTCAGTGTCTTCAGATTTGCAAGCAGTACATGTTAATCTACACACAAAAATGTCATTATGTCCACATTCCTCGAGTACACTAAGGGCGTTAAATCTGAAAGACCTGCACCCACTTGCTCTCCAATACCACAAGGGGTTCCATTACTCAAAAGATTCCATCTTCCAAGCAGTTCGAGGAGTGCATGAAAGTTGGATCTTCAAGTTGCAAGCCCTCTCCGCAACTTCGAACATTCCACCTATTGCTTCATGAGGCACCTCAATTGTCTTCATATTTGCAAGTAGTATGTGTTCTTCTTCAATAAGAAGCATCATTATGTACATTTGTATAGTACACTACTCAATATTGCAAGCCCCCTCTCCACAATATTCTCCACTACGGAGTTATTCTAGCTAAAGCAATAATATATATATATATATATATATATATATGAGGCACCTCAATTGTCTTCATATTTGCAAGTAGTATGTGTCCTTCTTCAATAAGAAGCATCATTATGTACATTTGTATAGTACACTACTCAATATTGCAAGCCCCCTCTCCACAATATTCTCCACTACGGAGTTATTCTAGCTAAAGCAATAATATATATATATACACCTTTGTAAGACTAGAATAAGTCCAATCATATAAATTTAGAGTTTTTGTGTTGTTCTAAAGACTAAAATCTACAGAGAAAATCAAAGAGAAAATGAAAGAGAAGAAAAAAGAGGTAAACAAAAACTTTTATGAAAAACAAAAGAAAGACATACTTAGCAAGCAAAGCAACACTTATGTCGTCAATATATATATATATATATATATATATATATTTGAAAACTCACCTTGAGGTAAGGTCCTAGAACTCTAGGTGTTGTATCACTTAATCTAAAAGTTAAAATTGTAACTTTGGAAGTGTACTATTTTCAAAAGAACCACCACATCGACCAATGGCTCCCTTAAATGCACTATGTAGTTCTATATGGTATATCTCCTTTGCATCAATAAGATTTCACCAAAGCCCTTGCTTTTCAAAGCAGTACATTACTCTAGTGGTAGAGATGCTCAAAAGATTAAAAAAAGACATAACTAGATGGGATTATCAAGCATGTCATCTATGAACCAATGGAAGTTTGCAACGTGCACTGAATTGCAATAGTTGGAGAAAATAGTTCCTTGTTATGTTGGTGGTTGAGATCCATGGACTTACCGATGATGACAAGCTACACACCTTCATATTCAATATAATTATCACCTTTTAAACCAATGTCTTAAAAGCCAAGCTGCTCAATACCTAGGTGTCTTTTCAAACGAGATGTCACTCAAGAATTGGGCCGAGAGAGAAAGATTGGAAGTGATGGAAGGCAACTGAGCTGAGCCATAACATATCCCGAATGCCAATGAAATGCAATACAATAGGGGCCGTGTCATATGCAACCCGCAACCGGATGCAACATGAATATTGGGTGACATGATATGTATCCTACAATGTCATGGAGATTGTTCACAATTGATGACCAATGAAGCAAAAAAGTAGGGCCACTCATGCTGCTAGTAGTTCTTAGCCAAGCTCTAATAGTAGTTGTAGTAGCCACACTACACATTTCATCATTCTCAAAACAACAATCCATGAAATTACTCATGTCTCTTAAGAGCACAGACCCAAACAAAGTAGAGATCAATCATCTTTATTTTCATTACCAATGGAGTTGTGAGGTAAAAATTATGAGATTGGATTGTTATATATAGAAAACCTTTAGGCATATCTCCACCAAGGTGGCCACCTGAGAACATAAACTTGGCTAAAAGGTTACCATTATTAGGCCACTGTGCATTCTTACAATGTCTATGCCATTTCATACACTTTGATGTCCTCAACTTGCCACTTGAGGGTGGATTAGCGTTCTCTTCATATGGAATGCCAAGATGACGCTCTGGTATGCTATTGTGGAACGCTTGGAGAATGTTTTGTTTACGGAACCACAAGGGAACATACCAAAGACCTTCCAAAATGCCTATGAAACGTTCCATAAGCCGCTCCTTAACTCTAATCTCTAAAGTTGTCGTAGAAGTGTCTAGAGTGTAGACAAGTGTGTGGACTCTAGACTCTAATGTGACATAGGAAATGTTACAATTGACTATTATAATTCCTAAAATGAAATTTTTGTACATGTTTCTTCATAATGGTGCATTTAAAGAAAACAACAGAGGGCAGCTATATCTGACAGGGAGCTGCTCCCCCCAACGAGCTGCCTTCCTGTGCTGCTCCCCTCCCTCTCCTCAGCCGTACGGCCTTCCCTCTCCTCTCGACTCAGCTCCTCCCCTCTACTAGCCCTCTCATCTCCCTCCCATACCCCTTCAGCCTCTCCTCTCAGCCCCACTGCCCTCCTCTCACCTCTGCGCCTACCCCCTCCTCTCCGCCCTCACTGCCTAGCCCCTCCACCTACCCCCCCCTAGCCTCTCCGCCCTCTCTCCCTAGCCCTCCCTCCCTCCCTCTCCACCCTCACTCCCTAGCCCCTCCGCCTACCCCCTTCCCTCTCCGCCTATCCCCTAGCCTCTCTGCCTTCACTCCCTAGCCCTCCCTCCTTCTCCGCCTACTCTCTACACCCCCTTCCCTCTCTACCCTACCCTCCTAGCTCCCTCTTCCTCTCGCTCTCTCGGCTGCCTTCTCCTCTCACCTCGCCCCCTGCTGCCCCCTCTCCTAGCCTCTCTCCCCCCCTCAGCATCCTTCATCCCCCTCTTTCCCCTTAGCCCTCACCCTCCCCTCCCTCAGCCCCCCCTACTCTTTCTTCATCCTCTTTCTATCCTCCTTCCTCCTCATCCTAGCCTCTCCTAGCAGCATTTTTTTGGTCGCACGGAGCTTTTATGTGTTCGAGTCAGCCTTCACACCTGGATTGACGATGGCCCAGCCTTCATCCAATCCTTGCCCGCTTCCATCAGCCGCGAAAACCATCACTTTCTCAAAAGACGAGTTGCAGCAACTCAAAAAAGATACGGAGCAGGAGAGCTCGACTTCACTCTTTGCCCCCATCCATGGGTCTCACCCTTCCAGGGACTGGATGCTTGCCGCTCAACCCGGAGACCTCGCAAAGCACCTCACAGATGTTCGTCTGCTTGGGCGAGGTTTCTTCCAGATTGTTTTTGACTCCTCAAAGGTAGCAGGTACAGTGCTTCAGGCTAGCCTGTTAGCACTGAGGTCCAGGAGAATTTTTTTTACCCCTTTTTCATTGGGGTTTGATCCTGTCGAGGAGGATAGCCGGACGACGTCACTCTTCATCAGATTTCCTGACCTTCCTTGGGTGTACCATCGACTTCTACATTCCACTGGAGCCGCCTTTGGGGTGGTTACTGAGATCCCCTCTCTCCTTGAGATGCCTTCTTCAACAGCAGAGGCAGTCAGGTCCGATGGGGTACCGTGTGTTAGGGTCATTGTCTCTGACTCTAACATCTCGGATCCTTCTTCAGACAGAGAGTCGAGATTGCAAGGAGACAGGATCAATGTAGGATTTGCAGAACCCTTAGGCACATTGCCAAAGATTGCCTAAGGAGAAAAAAAAGACCTAAAAGATCCATGGGTATGCCTCATAGCTTCACCCGACCTGGACCTTCCTCAAGGCTAGCTCCTACCACTTCACGCGCTGCTAGACCTTTGACTTCACAACCAGAACCGTCAAGCTCTCGTTCGGGTACTTCTACAGCACAAACAGGACAATCAGCACGTCTTGTTTCGGTCGTCTCCTATTGGGTGCCTGTCCACCTCAGGCTACCACTAATGGGGCCGCGGACCCGTCTCTTCAAGCAAGAGACATTCATGTCCTGGTTTCATGTGCAGATGAGACTGCTCCTGCCCCTTCACGTGTTCATGTGCACGAGCACTCACCTAGGGAGAACCTTTCGCCAAAGACCCATATCTTACTTGAGAGCAATGCCAAAGTCGTGGCCGAGGTCATGCATATTCATGCCAAGGTCATGTAGCACCATGCCAAGTTATTGTAGCACCCCTCTCCTTCTCTTGCACGGCTGTCTACACCTGACAAAGGTAAGGGGGTTATTGGTTCCACTCCTTCTGCAAGGCTCCTTCGCACTCCTACACCAGAGGTACTTCGCATGAATTCATTTTCAGTTTTGGCAGACTTGACTAAGTTTGAGGGAGAGGAGTTTGTATCCTCTACGCTCGGGGAGCACATCTTTTAGACATCCATGGACAGAGCTTCCCCCTCAATAGGTGTGGGTGTGCCACCCCTAGTTGACTTCCCTCCTCTTGATAGGAGGAACTTTTCGCAGGAGAGAGCTTTCTCCGCTACTAGGTCGGGTAGGATCTTCCAACCGGCCTCCTCCTCTCGCAGATGAGGATTGTCAGTTGGAACGTTCAAGGCCTCGGGGGTGTACCTCACCGCCGCAATAGGCAGCTGATTTGTAACCAACTTCATCCACGTGTTATTGGGAATCCCATGGACATTCTAATGATTCAAGAACACAAATTGGATGTCGGGGGTTGCTTGGGAGATTTGGAGAGTATGTTTGCAGCAAGAAATGATGCCAGAGTTTCCTTTCTAAAGAGAGAGCTTTCTCATACTCATATGGATGAGGGAGATTCTATGAATACTCACCTCACAAAGCTTCAAGATTTGAGGAAGCAACTGCTGAATATTAATGAAGTCATTCCGGATTCAGAGATTATTACCACCACTCTGAATTCTCTTCCTGAGTCCTATCTTGGTTTTCACATCTCGCTGAATTTGTCATTGAGGAGGGGCTGCAATCCTCTCTCTTTTCACGAGTTGGTAGGACTTCTGTTACAGGAAGAGCAGACACGAAGAAATATGGCAACACGGGCTGGTAAGCATGCCATGCTTTCTAAGTTCAAGCCCAAGGGAAAAGGGCAGCAAAATGAACATGCCAATCAGCCCGCACATCAGCATAAAGCTGATTCAAGACAACCCTCTTATAAGGCTAAGGGTGATGCAGATAAGCTGAAAAAGAAGGGCATTTGTCACTACTACAAGAAGCCAGGTCATTATATTGGTGAATGCAAAGAACGCATAGCTAAAGAAAAGAAAAGGGATTCAGGTACGGCTGTGTCACATGCAGCAGCTCCTCATTCACATGATGGGTGAGATGTTACAGCCAACTTTGTGGAAGAGCACTATGCCTTTCTGTTTTGCGCTTCAGATTTTTCAATGGGTAGTTCAGATACTACAGCCACTAATGATGATGATCCTTATGCTTTCTTGACTTGCAGTTATGATCCCTCAAAGGATGCATGCTCTCTCAGTGTCAATGAGACACTGAATACTTGGTATTTTGATAGTGGTGCTTCTAAGCACATCCCTTCTAAGAAGAGCCTTTTTGCATCTCTGCATCCACCACCTACTAAAAAGAAGGTGACTTGTGCAAATAATTATTCTTATTCAGTGTGTGGAGTGGGGGACATTATTCTCACATCCACTGATGGCACAGATTTCAGAATTTCAGATGTTCTCTATGTGCCACACATAAAGAAGAATTTGCTTTCAATGTCCTCTCTTAATAGAGGAGGATTTTAGGTTGTATTTGATGATGCTAAGTGTGCAGTCAAAGACAAACAGAATGACTATGCTTTCATGTTGACTGGCACTTTGTATCAGGGTCTTTTTCAGCTTGATATATACGAGAAAAGATATGATCTTGCATTATTAGTGAGCACTCCCACTGTTGCGATGCAAAATACGGAGCTATGGCATGCTAGGTATGGGCACATGAGCTATGGCAGCTTACTAACACTTCAGAAGCATGATATGATTGATGCATTGCCTCCTTTAGAGTCACCTCCTTCTCATGCATGTGAGGGTTGCATCCTTGGCAAGATGCATAGATTTCCTTTCAAGAAGGATGTTGGAGTGAAAGCTACACGCAAATTACAGCTTATTCACAGTGATGTCTACGATCCCATGAGGAGACTTGCATTTGGGGGTTATCTTTATTACCTTACAGTCATAGATGACTTCACTAACTACACTTGGGTCTATGGTCTCAAGGCAAAAATCAGAAGTGTTTATGCATTTCAAACACTTTGTGGCTATGATTGAGAATGAGACACGACTCAAGGTGCAAACACTTCCCACAGATAGAGGGGGGGAGTATATGTCTAATGAGTTTGAGGCATTTTTGAAGGAGAAAGGCATCACGCATCAACTTATAGTGAGGCTTTCATCTCAAAAAAATGGCAAAGCTGAGCGCAAGAATCGCACTCTCATGGAGATGGATAGATGCATGCTTACCAGTAAAAAGTTGCCTCACAGGTTTTGGCTTGAAGGCCTCATGTGTGAAAACTATGTTTTGAATCAAGCTCCCACAAAGGCTTTGAAGACAATCACTCCCTATGAGACATGGCATGGGAGAAAGCCTTCAGTGGATCACTTCAGAGTTTTTGGTTGTGTTACATATGCTCACGTGCCTATGGAGTTTCGACATAAGTCGTCAGATAAGGCACTTAAATCCATTTTTGTTGGGTATGATGCACAAAGCAAAGGCTATTGTCTCTACAATCCTGCTTCACGCAATTAGAGATGTTATATTCTCTGAAAATTCAGCACATATACATGCCAAAATTAATATTCCAGCTTCTTCAGATGATGTTTTTGAGGGGATGCTTCCTATAGCATTTGGTTCCCCAACTGACGTTCATGCTGAAAATCAGAATTTAAACCTCCTCTTGATCCACATGCCCCAATTCAGCCACAGGTTGATTTTCTACCTCCATAGGGTGTGGATGAAGTTGTCAAGCAAGAGATTCAAAAGATGCATGCAGCCAAAACAGTCCCGAATCGGTTGCTACAGACTCTCAGGGAGAGTAGGCTTTGAGGCCCCATTGCCTAGCAGGACTCGTAGTGTAGTAAGGCACGCAGGGGGGGCTCTTTCAGTTGAGACAGCTTATGCAGGGACTCTTCTTGATGAAGAGGAACCTGACTCTTTTGACGAAGCAAAGGATAATGTGCATGGGATGCGTGCCATGCACAATGAATTGCAGTCCATAGAGAAAAATCAGAGTTGCGATCTTGTGGATTTGCCACCAGGTAAGCATGCCATTGGTACCAAGTGGGTTTTCAAGGTGAAAAGGAAGCCAGATGGATCCATTGACAGGTACAAGGCAAGGCTGGTTGCCAAAGGCTATGCACAAAAGAAAGGCATAGAATATGAGGAGACTTTTGCTCCTACATCCCGGATGACCACCATACGGTCAATTATTGCCATGGCTGCAAATTTTGTTTGGAATATCCATCAGTTGGACATGTAAATGGATTTCCTTAATGAGGACTTGCACGAAGAGGTTTATGTCAAACAACCTCCTAGATTTGAACTTTCTGGCAATGCACTTCAGGTTTGCAGGCTTAACAAAGCTTTATATGGGCTGAAACAAGCCCCACGTGCATGGTATGCCAAGATAGATGCATTCCTGGCAAGAAAGGGATTCATAACAGTCCCACAGAAAGCACCCTCTACATCAAGAAGGATGGGGGGGATATTTTGGTCATCATTCTTTATGTAGATGACATGCTGCTCACAAAAGTCAAATGAGGATATAATTGCAGATTTTAAAGCTGAGTTGAAAGCTGAATTTGACATGACAGATTTGGGCATGTTAAATTTTTATTTGGGGATCCAATTTATACAAGACAAGCGTGGCATCGTTATGTCTCAATCCAAGTATGTGCAAAAACTCTTGGATAGGTTCAACATGCATGATTGTAAGCATATAGCCGCCCCCAAGGAGCCAGGGCTGAAGCTTTACTATGTATGATGCAGGTGAATCAGTGGATGTCACACTGTATAGCCAGGCTGTTGGATGCCTCATCTACTTGTGCAATACACGGCCCGATATTCAGTATGCAGTATCTCAGGTGAGCAGATATATGCACAGCCCAAAGACAACACATTGGCAGGCTGTAAAACGCATCTTCCGTTATTTGCAAGGCACAAAGTCTTATGGCTTGATGTTTCCCGGGGGGGTGACTTGTAGACGCATGCTTACAATGATTCAGATTGGGCTGGAGAAGACTATGATACTAGGCAGTCCACTAGTGATAATTCTTTCTTTTTGGGCAAAGCTTGCATTTTTTGGCTAAGCAAGAAGCAATCTACAGTGGCTACTTCCTCATGTGAAGCTGAGTACAGGGCAGCTTTCACAGCAACAGTTGAATGTGTTTGGCTGCGACACGTGAGAAGTTTGAGGCATTTCACTGTGCCCTAAACGTATCTCCTTTTGGTGATTCATCACTACCTTGTACACCACATTGGCACTGCAGGGGGGTGTTAGAATTATTATTATATTCTAGGCAGTGGCCAATGTAATGTAATAAGTGGGTTGGGAGCACTTTACACTCATAGAGGTTTTCTATCCTAACCACAATCTAATCCCTAACTACAGTTAGGGATTAGATAGGGTTTTGTCACTTAAACAAAACCCCTCATCTCTTTCTTGTACTTCTCTTCATTCAGTCCACCTTTTGAGTGACCTACGTTCAGCTCACTCTCTCTTGCTCACTCTTGCTCTCCATGTTTCTCACAGGTTGTGAGAATTTAGTGTCTCAGTGGAAACCAGTTATCTTGCTAGGTACCTTGTATAAAATCCTAGCTAAAGCTATCAACCTTCGTCTGCAGCCCTTTCTCCAAGATCTTATCCATGATACGCAAACGGGTTTTGTGCATGGCAAGACAATCTTTGATAACATCTTCTCATTTTGGGAGGCTTTGGATTGGGCCATGCATAATGGCAACAAGCTAGCCATTCTACTCTTGGACTTTGAGAAAGCTTATAACACAGTAGACTGGGGCTTTCTGGAGACACACTTACTTACTTTGGTTTCTCAAATGCATGGATAAGAGGGGTGTCAGCCCTCTACAAATCAGCCCATAGCCAGGTTCTTATTGATGGAGTTAGGGGGGGACAGGTTTGAGATTACCAGATCTGTCCGTCAAGGATGCCCCTTAGCCTCCTTTCTATTCCTTTTTGTGGCTGAGGCTATGAGCTATTACATTAGAGCTCAAGCTGGTATTGTAGCTCTCATGCTTCTTTTGAGGCAAAAGGATGAGCTCTTAGACAGTGAGTTGACAGATGATACAGCTTTTTTTTTGGATGCCTCTCCACAGACACTGACTTCATTCAAGACGGCATTGGATTTGTTTTGCATTGCGGCAGATGCACACATTAATTGGAACAAATCCAATGGCTTTTGGATCAGTGATGAGGACACTCCAGACTTAGATTCAGAGGGGAGTCTCCCTCAGATATCTAGGATACCAGGTTGGGGTGGGCATCTTTCCCGCACAGCAATTCGCTCCTGTGTTGGAGAGTATCAGGAAGAAACTCATCTTTTGGAGTTCAGCCAAACTTGACCTTGCATCCAGAGTTGTGGTTGTGAACCACGTATTATTGGCCGCTGCCTGGTTCGTTTTCTCATGTTAGTGCAGATCTAGAGGTTGTATCGCTCAGCTCATGAGACCTATCAAGAACTTCCTATGGAGCGGTTTAGATGGCACCTCAGATGTTGTAGCCAGCGTGGCTTGGGAGACCCTCATTCTCCCCATAGGAGGTCTCAATATTATTGACCCGAACTTGCAATGTATGGCCTTGCTCTGCAAGTTCGTACTACGTGGATTGATGCCTGGATAGAAGCCCTAGAAAAAAATTTTCTCACGCAGCATTCAATCTTGTACCCCTTCTCATGGGGGAGATTGGATGGACAGCAGCAAATGGATCTTTTCTTCAGCCCATCTCAAAACTCCCCCTTCCCCTCTCATGGCTGCTATTTTGAAAGCTTAGGGCTGCTTTAGAAACACTCTTCGTAGAGTTCCACCCACCTCTCGTGAAGATATTCATAGGCAGCGAGTCATGTGCAATGACTCGATTTTGGATGACTATGGCAGGCCACTTGGAGTGTCACATTATATGCAGTGGTCTAGATGGGAGAGGGGACCGTCTTCTACAGTAAAACCTTAATGGTAGTCTACTAACAACCCTATCAATGAGATACGCAAAAATATGCTCTCCAAACAGATTTCATCTCAAACAGATAGAGAATCCATCCATGATAGTCTAAATCCATGGTACAATTGAAAAACAACTACTAGTTATAGAAACTCTAGCAAAGCCCTGGTAGAAAGAAGGATCCTATTGAGTGGACAATGTGGATCTCCGATCAATCCAGCAGCTAAACTTGGCGTGAATCAACTCCTTTCAACAACTTGCACATATTTAAATCCAACTAATGAAACTAGATCGAAAGACACACTTTGGTTGCTTCCTCGTTAAATGCTATCAAAGCCTTGTGGTCAGCTGTAGGGCTTTTTCGATCCCTTGTGTTTGTTCTTCTCTATGTACGTGGGATTGAGAATGTGTGTTTCACCCTCATAAATTAAGACTTGCTTCATGGAAGACAAGCAAGTCACGGTCAAAAAAGAATTGGAAATTTAGACGTTGGCCAAATACAGGACACATGAGAGATGTTTTGATACTCCACATGTGCATATACATTGTCATCTTCCCTTATAGCCACCCATCCTTGGTGATGGTGACAAGATTTGTCAATTTAGTCTTCACGCGAACACGACCTTGCACACACATTTAATTACATATCTAGTAACCCGTTCAAGGCAAAACGAGTCATGTCCGGAAGCTGTCACAACTCTTGCAAGTTTACAAACCATGTCGGCAAGGCCTCCTGCACCAGTGTCACTAAAAGCTGCAAAACACCCCAAATAGCAACCAATTAAAATTTCCACGTAACAATGGTAATCGTTGTTTTGTGGTGGATCTCAATCTTGTTGAGATCATCATCCTCTTAATTCCCTCATTCGCTCATCCAATTGAGGGCTTACCATCAACCTACATATGAGATTCATACTCCGCTCTGTTTCTGTCCATACATACGTTCCAACATCGTTGAGAAGGGGGGGAGTCAAAAATAACTGAAGTGGCTTCCAAGTGTACTAAGCTAGCATGTATTGGTGTGCACAGAATTTTGAAATACAGCATGAGATCCTTGCCAAAATTCAATTAATTAACTAATCTTATCGGCCTCTTATTCACCAATTAACCTAATCTTCACTCTCTTATCGGACTCTTATTCACCAATTAACCTAACAAATTATTTTCGCATCATAATTTGATGCTTTTGTGAACTTGCAATGTTCACTGTCTGTTTGTTTTAGGTGGCTCATCAATGAGCTAAGGGCCTATTCCTATTACCAGTTAGGGAGCACTAGTTAAGGCTCTTAACGGAGTGTCCACATTAGTGTGCATTCCCATTAGCATTTTTAGAATGTCGTTAAGTTAAATCTCCTAACTGCCCGTTAAAAATGTTTGCAAATTAAACCCCTTCAAAATAGGTACTTTAGGACTTTTAAGAAGTTGGAATGTGAAAATTTAATGGTTAACTTATGAAACACTTCGAGCCGCACTAGCTGCCCTAAGATCCTAGAACTCATTGAGACTATCAAGTCTGCCTTATTAAATATGTATTACCCAACATAAAGCTTTCCCTCAAAGTGCATTATATAGGTGCACACATAAGTTCACAAACACTGAAGTCCGGAGTATGGACAAGGCATTCACTATCACATGGGCATGTTAGTAATTGAGCTAGTGGAGAGAGGTTTGGTGAGCTTAACATGCGTATCAAATACCGAATGGAAGCTTGATCTCAACATGAATGAGATACAACTCATGCATTTACTTAAACTCATCCTATCACCACGGAATGGCAGTAAGAGTCACAGAACATGGAAGCCAAACACAAAAGACAATTGGATAGACGAAGAAGTGAATGTATACATACATGTAGCAAGAAATCTATAACAAGTGATGTAGCTTGTCAATGTGTGAAACAAGAATTCAACCAATCAATAATATATGTACATAAACTAAAATAGTGATCCGGTTTACTACAATAGGAAGGCCATTGCCCTCGAATTCAACAATGATAACAAATGAGCAAAGCTCATTCCTTTCTTGTCCTACATGGGTCAATCTACGTAGCAATAGCTTTCTTTAAGAATCTGAAGAAAACCAGTAAGGAGCCACCAAGTTGGCAAGATTATTTATCACATTGCAAAGGCATCTTGCACTGATGATTTGTTATTATGCTAGTCGTAGACAACTTAAAACGACTTGGTAGGGCTGGCACTGAACAATAGTCCTTTCAACAAACACAAGCGATGACAATTGAGCAAGGGGTTTCTAGTTATCAACAAAGCTCTCATCAAGCTCAATGTAGTATACAAGTAGGTTGAAGAAAGGCTTGTTAGATTTGAGCTAAAGAAATATGGATTCTATGAGAATGAAGTCAATCACTTTCAAAGCCTCGTGTAAAACTAAAAGGTCAGAACTCTTAAACACATTTGGAAACCCATAACTGCAAGCAAACATTATTGTGCACACGATTTTAGCTGACACATCATTATTGTTGGTTGGCTCTCTTTTGTCACATAATATTGCTTACTCCAAGGCAACACATTGCAAGAATTTACTCATGTTTTGGTGATGTAAGACAAGTACAAATGGAAATCCCAACCCTGTGGCTTTCAAGTTTCATTGCAAACAGTAATGTACTTTTCCTTCCCACTATATACAGCCTTAAGTAAAAGGATTCACAAGTGACCAGATAATGTATTGAGGCACTTTGCTGTTACTACAAGTAAAATTTGACATTCACAAATTAATGTTAAAGCTCCATGGAATAAGAAAGAGTTTTTTCTGTACTTACAAGTCTAAGGTTATCTAACTCATTTTTGCAGCTCAAAGGTGGTCAAGATAGCAATCAAGCACTCAGTTTTCCAATTTTTTCCACCTTATGGTATTTTTTGAAGAAAGATTCAGGAATAGCACTTTATTTGTCAGCTGCAATTCACATGAACAGTATTACTTTTCGCATAAAAACAGTCAAGCTAGAACTGATTACCTTGTAATATACCATAGGTAGTCAGTGCTGTCTTTGGCAATGCTTATCTGCTCAATGCATCTTCTGTCTTCAATAATGTTTCCTCCCCATACGCCAACCTTTTCAGAATACCATTCCCATATAAACCTAGAGGTTTTCCCAGGTTTTTCGATGGGCTTCATTGACATAAGGGAAGTTTGTGAAGTAACCTGCTCCCAGAATGTTTCATTAAGATATATAATACAATTTTGTTACTTAAAGACATTTTTTCCACAAAATTTAAAGAGCTCAATGCAATCACTGTGAGCAGCCCATAAAACTGGTTTATGCTGATGTTGATTCTCTGCTTTTAACAAACATGATCATAGAGATTGTTTTGTTTTATTTTATTTTACAAATAATGTTCATAGAGATTTACATCATAACTAGATTCAAAATTGTGCAAGCAAAAGGGATTGAAGGAGAAACATAATCATGAAGCTATAGCATCTACCAAACAAAAACAACAATCAACAGTGTTGTCCTTACTTGTTACGAGGAGATAGTGGGCCTTCTATTTTAGGAACAGCAAAGAATGAAGACTACCAAAGAATGAAGCTCAATGCAATCACTGAGAGCAGCCCATAAAACTGGTTTATGCTGATGTTAATTCACTGCTCCTGACAAACATGATCATAGATATTTTTTTTGTTTTATTTTATTTTAATGTTCATAGAGATTTACATCATAACTAGATTCAAAATTGTCCAAGCAAAAGAAGGGATTGAAGGAGAAACATAATCGTGATTCATAGCTATAGCATCTACCAAACAAAAACAAGGATTAACAGTGTTGCCCTTACTTGTTTCGAGGAGATAGTCGGCCTTCTATTTTAGGAACAGCAAAGAATGAAAATTTTGCCAACAATCTCCTCAGCCACACACATTCAATTAAAGTTGTCAAAGCTTCCCTACACTCAGCTTCACAAGATGAAGTTGCCACAATGGACTATTTCTTGCTCAACCAAGAATGCATGAAATGCCAATAAAGAACCACTTCCCACTGGTGGAATGTCTATTCACATGGCCAAGTCTTGCATGCCATAATTCTGCATTTTTCATTTCTGCAGTCACTGTTGCTACACATGGATGCTGTCATGTGCATCTGATGCATCACTTCCACAAAGTGTTAACATCATGGTTGGCGGCAAAGAATTCAAAGTCGTAGATATAAGCTGACTGGCATGACTTCGTTAATGTTCAGTAGCTATTCTCTAAGCTCCTAGGTCTTAGTCACCCTTCCGCATCTTGACATTATCACATTCTCTTTTCAAGAATTGAGGCTAGGGTCTCATTGTTGCCTGATGCATATTCTCCAAGGTATCACAAGCTTGCTTGGAAGTCCTAGAGAAGCGGATATGAGGTATGAGGAATCTCTTAACAGACAAGGCAATGAGCAACAAAGCTTGAGCATCCCTACCATGTCATCTCCTCTAATCCCATATAGGGATAGCCATAACTTGTACAACTCGCATCACTTGTGCCTCTGTCGTCTATCACAGGGGATTACATCCTTGCTGAGGTGCACTGTTAAAACCTTCTTGTTAACTATTCCTTCCCTAGCGCAATCACGGGCGATGGCAAGTTATCAGTCCACCCAGCCAAACTCTCAAGGAAGGATTCGACTCATTTTTTTAATTCATCTTGATTATCCCTCTTCCTTATCCTTGAGACCCCAATCTCCCTAGATAGTTCCTGGCCACATGTCACATTTTAGGCCCTTACTTAGATGCATCCTTTTTCACCCCTCTCTTGGAGTTCCCCTTTAAAACAATTGCCCCTTGGCAATTTACATATTAGATGCACCTAGGCCCTAGCCCTATTAGAACTATCTAGTCAATGCCATTACGCCCTCACCTTGGACCTTGGCAGTTACTTCTCTTGACCATTTAATTACGCACATTAATTATTACAAAAGTTGGCCATCTAAGAGAAAATGCCCACCGATCTATCCGAGGTCATGCTATCTCGGCTAGAGCATAACATTCCTTCCCTCTTCAAGCATCAGCGTCCTCGATGATGAAATCTGGGAATGTTCTCCGCAACTGGTACACGGATTCCCAAGTAGCTTCCGATAGAGGCTGACCATGCCATGCAACCAACACCGTGGGTATCTTCCGATTTCGTATTTGCATTGTTCCTCGGTCCAGGATTCTTGTTGGTTTGCGCCTTGCAATATCCTCTATCTCCTGAAACAAAACCACACCTTCGATTAGTGAGTCACCTGTATGCAAAAATTTCTTTAAGCGTGAAACATGAAAAACCGGGTGCACCTTACACCCCTGTGGCAATTCTAATTTATAGGCTACACTGCCTATTCTCTTCAGAATTAACCACGGCCCACAGTATCGAGGTGATAACTTAGCACACTCTCCTGAAGTCAACGACTTCGAGTGCGAAGGAATTCTGAGAAAAACTTTTTCTCCTTCTTCAAATACTCTTATAGACCGATTTTCATCCGCATACACCTTGGCTCTATCCATAGCCTGACGGATATTAGCTCTCGCAAGTGCTAGCATCTCCCGCATCTGAACTACAAAGTTCGCGGCACTAGGCACTTTCTGAGGTACTCCAACTATAGTCGGATTGGCTGGCCCATAACCATAGTTCAGCTCAAACGAACTGAACCCAGTAGATGAATGTTTCCTATCATTGTAGGCAAACTCCAACAATGGCAACCACTTGTCCCATGTATGTTGCCTCAATGACACATATGCTCTCAGCATATCCTCTAAAGTCTGGTTGACTCTCTCCGTCTGACCATCCGTCTCAGGATGATCCCCACTACTCATTCCCAACTCAGTCCTTAGTGTCTCAAATACCGCTGTCCAAAAATGACCGGTAAACCTGACATCTCTGTCTGACACTATGGGTCTAGGCAATCCATGCAGACGAAATATATGTTTAATAAACAAATCCGCTACTTGCGGGGCACTAATAGACTCTCTAGTCGGAATGAAGTGAGCCATCTTGGTTAGACGATCAACCACCACAAGGATAGAATTATACCCTCCTTGTGTTGCAGGTAACCCTACAATGAAGTCCATGGAAATGCTCTCCCACTTACTTAGTGGTATTTCCAAGGGCTGTAAAAGTCCGGGTGGCTTCACCCGCTCGGCCTTACTTACCTGACACGAGAAACACCGTGTCACATATTCATGAATATGTTTTTTCATCTTTGGCCAAAAGAAATCTCGCTTCACGAGATCATATGTCTTCTCGACACCTGGATGTCCCGCACACGGGCTATCATGGCATTGTCGAATGACTCTCTGCCTGAGATCATTCTGACCAGGTACTACAACCTTGCCATTTCTAACTAGCATACCATCCCTTATGGTATATCTTGCATAAGTTTGGCCTTTTCTGGATGCCAGGTCATCCTTTTCATTTTCCCCGGGTTTTAACACATGAGCTTTAGGCCATAAGCTCTGGACAAACTCGTCCACCTTCTGAGTTTCTCTGATCTCGGTCATTAGAGCACTCTCTAATACCGTGAAACTCAAGTTGTGCACAATGCGAGACAACGCATCAGCTATCTTATTGTCTTTTCCTCTTCGGTACCGAATCGTTAGATTAAACTCCTGCATGAGCTCTGCCCACCTAGCTTGGCGGCCCCTCAAGTCAGGTTGTTTACAAAAATGTTTCAGAGTATCATGATCTACATCCACATAAAACTCTGAACCATACAAATAATGCCTCCATGTTTTCAAAGCATGGATAACAGCATACAACTCCAATTCATGAGTTGGCCAATTCCTTTGAGAGGGAGAAAGCTTCTTGCTTTCAAAGGCTACTGGCCTTCCCTCTTGAAGGAGAACTGCTCCTACCGCAATGCCACTCGCATCGGTTTCTAGGAACAACGGTTTCTGGGGATCAACTATTTTTAACACCGGTCCTGAGACCACAGCTTGTTTTATGGTGTTAAAACTTTCCTGTTGATTCTGTCCCCAAATAAAAGGTACTTTATCTGAGGTCAGATCAGTCAATGGCGATACTATTTCGGAATATCCTTTGATATGCCTTCTATAAAACTGGACAAATCCCAAGAATGATCGCAACGCGGTCAGACTCTGAGGGATTGGCCAAGTTAGTATCGCAGCCACTTTCTTCGGATCCATTTCTACCCCCTGTGGAGTAATTATGAACCCTAAGTACTCAAGCCTAACCATACACAGTATAGTTTTCTTTTTATTCACGTAAAGACTGGCTTTCCTCAAAGTACTGAACACTATCCTTAAGTGTTCACAATGCTCAGTAACACTTTTACTGAATATCAAGATATCGTCAATAAAATGTACTACGAACTTTCCGATATACGGACGTAGTAGATCGTTCATAAGCATGACGAAGGTCGCTGGAGCATTGGTAAGTCCGAAGGGCATTACCAAAAACTCATAATGACCAAACCTGCTTCTAAAAGCGGTTTTATGCACATCCTCGGCTCTAATCCGGATCTGATGATAGCCGCACTTAAGGTCTATCTTGCTGAAAATCACGGCTCCATGTAATGCATCTAGCAAATCATCAATCCGAGCCATCGGATACCTGTGCTTAACAGTGATATTATTCAATGCTCTGTAATCTATACAGAGGCGAAACGTATCATCCTTTTTCCTCTTTAATATCACTGGTGAAGCAAAAGGTGAGAAACTTGGTTGAATCTGCCCCAACTTGAGGTATTCTTCCAGTTGCCTACGCACCTCTGCTTCTTCAGTAAAACTCATTCTATAAGGAGGTCTATTTACAGGCTCTGCTCCCGGGATCAGTTCAATCTTATGCTGAACTTTCCGCTCTGGAGGTAACCCATAAGGTAGTTCATCCCTAAAGCATTCAGAGAACTCCTCTGTTATAAGATTAGCCAGCTTGGCCATCTCACCACTTTGCGTAACATCAGTGCTAGCCGAAGACTCATCCACCGGCTCTACCGATGCGGTGCAAAGGTACAAAAACTCTACTTGAGCCTTTCTGATTTCCATCACGGAAACCAACGGTCCCTGAGGTATATCTTTTTCACCTCGCAAGACATAAAGCACATCATTCATCTTGAATTGATATACGTGCTTTTTCCAATCAATGGCTGGATTCTTACTAGAATGCCACGCCATTCCCAGGGCTATATCCGCATGAGCAAGCTTGGTCATTTCAAAATCAAGCTTCTCAGTATAGTCCTGAATCCGAAGCTACTTGGGAATCCGTGTACCAATTGCGGAGAACATTCCCAGATTTCATCATCGAGGACGCTGATGCTTGAAGAGGGAAGGAATGTTATGCTCTAGCCGAGATAGCATGACCTCGGATAGAGCATAACATTCCTTCCCTCTTCAAGCATCAGCGTCCTCGATGATGAAATCTGGGAATGTTCTCCGGTCTATAATTAGCAATATTGGGCACTTTGACCCTTGCGCGCTCTAAGGAATGTACACTGGGCTCTGGCTCTGCTGGAGCTTTGCCCTTGTCAATCCTAGACGGTCTAGCCGACAAGGCTTGCACCATCTCCCTAATCTCATTTTGACCAGCATTCACCTGAAGCTGCTGGTTCATAATCTGCTGTAAAGCATCCTCTAATATTGAGATCCTACCAATCAATGTAGGTGTTGCGTGATGTGACATCTGTTGTGTAGATTGAGCTCTAGACTCACTAGGATTCACCCTTGAACTCTGCCCTTCTGGTTCCATTTTGTTAGAGGGGGGGTTTTTTTTTTTTTTTTTTCTAATATAAAGGAAAATATATACTGCTTCCTTTTCTGGTTTTTTTTTTTTTTTTCTCTGCGAAAAACGATAAACTGAAGCGAACGGAAAAATTGCTCCCTGGGCTTTTCGAATCCCACAGCTTGCAGCCCGAGCAATTTGCTCCTGCACACCGTTCACGAGCTGCTGCTGCTCCTTGGAGATATACCAGTCATCACCAATGACGTTGCAGGCCTTCCCGTTCACGAGCCTCTTGCGTAAAGGAATCGATCCTAATTTCGTATTCCGTCAGGTCAGTCCGTCCTTATTTCGTATTCCGTCAGGTCAGCCCGTCGGCTCTTGAAAGGGGAATACGTCAAAACCTGCCGCAATTCTGCTTCCTGCCTATCGACCGTCGTCACGGTTCGTTCACGACCAGCCTACGCTTCACGTTCCATTCAATTCTTTTTCGCTCCTCGTCGAATCACTTGTGTAAGCCCATCCACATGTCAACGCGCTGGACAGCGTGACCAGACGGCCGCCCATATTCCCCTGCGCTCCACCAATTGTAGGCCCGTCACGTCGTTGCAAGGATCCTCCACCGACGCCAACCGTTCGTTGTATAAGCCATCGCTGACGAGTCGTCTATTGACGATACCAAAATACTGCGCTGTATAAGCCGTCGCTGACGAGTCGTCTATTGACGTGCTTTTCTCGACGTTCCTACCAACTTCCGTCGGTCTCTTCGTCAACGCTTCACGGGCAGCCAACGATCCTCCCCTAATCTTTTCTTGCCTACTGCTCTGATACCAAGTGTTAAAACCTTCTTGTTAACTATTCCTTCCCTAGCGCAATCACGGGCGATGGCAAGTTATCAGTCCACCCAGCCAAACTCTCAAGGAAGGATTCGACTCATTTTTTTAATTCATCTTGATTATCCCTCTTCCTTATCCTTGAGACCCCAATCTCCCTAGATAGTTCCTGGCCACATGTCACATTTTAGGCCCTTACTTAGATGCATCCTTTTTCACCCCTCTCTTGGAGTTCCCCTTTAAAACAATTGCCCCTTGGCAATTTACATATTAGATGCACCTAGGCCCTAGCCCTATTAGAACTATCTAGTCAATGCCATTACGCCCTCACCTTGGACCTTGGCAGTTACTTCTCTTGACCATTTAATTACGCACATTAATTATTACAAAAGTTGGCCATCTAAGAGAAAATGCCCACCGATCTATCCGAGGTCATGCTATCTCGGCTAGAGCATAACATGCACTAAAAGCGATGATTGCATCTCCTTGACGGGCATCTTCACCTGTTACAATAACCCTATAGACTCTTTGCAACCAAAGGATTATTAATCATATTCTAGGCCATAAACTCCAAAAACATCTCCCGGATTCTGATTTTGATTCTAATCCATCTTCAAAGATGAATGCACAAACCACTAGACTATGGTTATACATAGGAATTAACCTATCATGATGAGACAAGAGATACAATTGAGGTATGAGGATTGGGCAGCGTTGCAGTTCTATACTGATCATCTCTCACTGGAAGGATCTCTCAAGAACAACATGATCGTCAAGGCAGAGTCTTAAAGGTCTAGTTCAGGAGCACATCTTCATAAGAGACTTTCATTGTAGTTTGCTACTTTCTCCCAAAGCCCTCGTATTTTGTTAAGAAGCTTCGAGAAGAGGGCGAGGCATCACGATATACAGCCCCATACTTAAAGATCATGGATTTCTCGAGCCGCCAACTTCTTTGAGACTTTAACACCAAGACTGCAAACTACGAGTATCGATAGCATGATTCAATTATATTGCCTAACATTGATTCAGATGAGACAAACATTTCTCGAGTTTCCGCAGACCGACAAGCACCAATCACCTCATATGGGTACACTTTCATAGATATGGACAAGATGCAAGATCTAACTATCTACAATGGTCTAAGAGATGGCCTTCTTCTAGCGAGCTCACAAAGGAGGTTCCAGTGGTTGACTACTTCATGGAATCCCCTGCCCTTGCCTCTCCCATCATAGATTTCTACATCTCACTGCCATGACCAGGAGTCGACCATTTCTACTTGTTCTTTAGCTTATACCTAGATGAATCCAAGACCATTCCCAAACTCATCCTCTAAAAACACAACATAGTGCAGTTTCAATCTCATGATAGTCACTCACAAGGTTGAAAACCATAAACTCCATCGTGCATAGCAGGGACTAGCTACTATGACATCCCCACTGACGTCATCAGCGCCCAACAGTGGGTGTAGACCATAGTATAAAAATATGCTCTCACACATACAAATCCACACACCCACACATACTTGAGCATCCATTTATACAAAGTCTTCGTACTGAGTTTCTGTCAGCACTCCGGAGGTGAAGGGCAGACTCAGCCATGATGAAGGCTAGCACTAAAGGAGAAGGCTAATCAAAAGGTAGTCCAAAATCTCTTCATTCAAGCTACAACTGCTTGTGAAGTCTAAATATTTTCATTTTAGTCTCTCCCCAATGAGCATCTAAATCTAAATCTAGCTGATAGGAAACGCACCATTTAAGATAGAAAGAATTATTACAATACCAACAGGCCGCAACTTGGACGAAAACTTCACAAGGTGAAATTTGCATGTCCGCTAATACGGCAGAAGCATATACCTAGATGAATCCAGGAACATTCCCAAACTCATTCTCTAAAAACACAACATAGTGCAGTTTCCAACTCATGATAGTCACTCACAAGGTTGAAAACCATAAACTCCATCATGCATAGCAGGGACTAGCACATACTTGAGCATCCATTTATACAAAGTCTTCGTACTGAGTTTCTATCGGCACTCCGGAGGTGAAGGGCAGACTCAGCCATGATGAAGGCTAGCACTAAAGGAGAAGGCTAATCAAAAGGTAGTCCAAAATCTCTTCATTCAAGCTACAACTGCACCCTTGAGGGGACGACAGTGCTCTATTGCTGACCTCATGCTGCCGTTTCCACAGCCTCATCCATCTTGATGTTCTGTTGCTGACGATGATGATGATGATGGTTATGATGGTGATGCCGACAATTGGGCTGAGATTCATATATATATATATATATATATATATATAGTCGGGATATGACTATGCTGTACTTAGGACTTAGTACTACCATTTTGCATTTTATTGCATTCTACATTGGTGTGGACGCTCATTTAGTAGCTCCACTACCACAGCTCATTGTATTCAAGTTTTTTCACAGTCTCATAGACCCATCGGTCTTCCCAAGACTTTAATAAACTTTCTTTCTTTCTTTGTTTCTTCTACTTGCTTTTCAGTCAAGTCCACAGAAATTGCAAGGATACTCTCCTACCCCGAGTGAATTTAGATTTTATGAAGAATATAGAGAACCAAAACAAAAGAAGTTAAGGTTGTAAATAAGTAGAAGGCATGGACCCAGAAGAAAAAAGACCTGAAGGAAGAACAGAACATAGGTAAGCTTCGAGGTACCACGGAACCTCAAATTTAGAAGCAATGGCAAACCATCATAGAAAGAAAGAAAGAAAGAAAGTTTATTAAAGTCCTCGGAAGACCAATGGGTCTATGAGACTGTGAAAATCCTGATACAACAAGCTGTGGTGGTGGAGCTACTAAACGAGCATGGTCCGGGTAGAAGAGGAAACGGGCCAAAATCCCTGAAGAAGCAATGGAAACGTCCTCGGATCTCATAGTAAACAGGACACCTCAAGATGAAATGCTCCTCTGTCTCAACCTCCTGTATGTCACACAGTATCCATATGCGCCTCTCCCTGGGTAGTTGCTCTGCTCTGCCACTCTCGATGCAAAGTCTGTGTGAAGAGACCCGGAACAGTCCAATAGAGACCCTTAGCGAGTGGGATAGGTGGATCTACGTGTATCCTGGTGGGTCAATGAAACCCTCCACTGTGATATGTAAGAAGTGATCTCTGTAGAAGCTAAGCTTCACTAGGAGTTCACTCAGTCCGAAACGTGTGTAGCTGTAGTAGATCCTCACGAATAACCTGGTTGACCTCGTGTGATCGGAGGGGAGAGAACAGAGCATCCATGCTGTACTGGAAGGAAGGTAGTCTATACATGTGAAGCCCCAGTCGCTCAAACCATCTCTCTATACGTGCATACTAGCACCTCTGATCCCCTCCTGCTGCAAGTGCCATAGAAGAGGATAGAGCTATCCATGGTAGCCTGCTACGCCCCGAGGTGTAATCCCCATATTCCCTAACTCGGTACAGGAACGTGATGACCTGAAATGCGGCATCTAGCTGTAAAGGGGGTGACCCAAACTCAACCGGAATGATCTGATGAGGAACAGATGGCTCACCACGAATCATCCGTGATAACATGAGAACCTGTAGCCGCTCCACACGGGCCCACTCTGTATCCGACAAGTCTAGCTCCCAACAAGGACTGCCATACATCCCTGCTAAGCGAACCAAGGAGTCAAAAAGCAAACCCTTGGTGCGTGGATCCTGAAAGTGCGAGCGGAAGCACTGCCTCTCTAGTCTGGCCAATGAAGCATATCCTCTGCTCAAGCGTCCCTGCATCGCAGGTCTCATAGTGAAGTTGGATCCGGAAAAGATAACCCCAAGACAAGTGTATGATGAAACTATCTCAACAGATGACCCCTAAAATGTGAACTGCTCCTAATGCATGATGGCTCGAGATGTATTGAAGATCATGACCTTGGTTTTACCCAAGTTGACCTTCAAATCATGAGACTCACAAAAGGATTGTAGTGCGTCTAGGTGTCTCTAGAGCCCCTCTGCGGAGGAAGACAAGAGAGCCACGTCATCTGCGTAGAGCAATATCTGGATCAGCGTGCCTGCAAGAGAGCAACCTACACCTCCCTGTGTCTGCATCACTGTCTCAAGCTCGCCAATGTAGAGGCCAAACAAGGTAGGCGACAAAGGACTGTAATGGTACCTTATGGTTAGAACTAGGGGTGGAGATGCTAAAGAGAAGGTATGTATGATCAACCCCCCCGAGGGGCCAGGTACTACAGTGAAGTCACGGATGCGAGATGTGAAAGCGGGGGATCCCATGATGTAATAATCAACCCTGAAGACCCCCCCATGTGGAAAGCATGTGAAACCACCTGAGGCGGGCCACCTTTCAAGACCATTGTAGATAATGAGGTCATGTATCCTGCCGAGGTCTAATAGGGCCTGCCCATAAGATGAGAATGGACCTCGCCTGTCAGCCGAAACCCATAGCATACCTATCTCCTCAAGGTCAATATCTGGCAGTAGAGTAGAATCATCTCTGAAGTCAAGAAGTGGTACCTGACGGGCCCTTGTCCTCGCGTTGAAGTCCCCCACTAGGAGGACTTCTCCGCGGCTAGAGAAGTCAACGATGGACTGATAAAGAGTAGCAAATGGGGATGTCTCATCATCACCTCGTATATCTCTGGCAAAGTGAGAGGTCTCAGGGGGGAAGTAGCAAACTGCGACAAACAGATCCCGGCTGTCTATGTGCCGTATCCAGATCCAAAGAAATCTAGAATATGTCTCTCTCTCCTCTACTGAAACGGTGCCCAGAAGTGTGAATCTGAAAATGACTGTGACTCCACCTGAACCTCGAACTCCTCCTGTACCCCTCATCTCATCTCTGTAGGCAAACTCCCATGTATATCCGTGCTGACTACTGGAAGAGGGCGCTCTCGACTCTGATGAGTCTCTGTATAAAAGACTATGTCGTGACCTGTATAGGATTCCGAGAAGTTCCCTAGTTCTAACCATAAGGTACCATTACAGTTCCAAATGGTGCAGGACAGGGTCTTGGATATTTGAGTCTCATAGACTCCGCTCCCCTATGTAGGAGAGGAGACAGGTGCCCTACAGGGGCCTGTAAGAAGTCTTCCCTCTCGTACCACTATCAACTTCCCCTCCTTTCGGACCTGATCCTGCTGCTATAGTAAGGAGCACCTCTCCTCAACCTATAGAGGTGTGAGGTCCTCATCCATAGAGATCACTCGCTGATATCGAAGGACTGACCTACGTTGTAGAGCTGAAAGTCGTGCCTGAGTGTCATGGAACCGTATGATCACGGGTTGCTCTCGGTTGGGATCTCTCCCTATCCGCCATGCCCTCTCTATCCTATGCTCAATCACACCTAGGGTAGCAGCCACGAACGCATCGCATCTCCCATCGATGCAGCCTCAGTGCGTGGGATCCCGCGTACTCTGATGTTGAGAGCCTTACTGGCTCTCTGTTGCTGCTCCATGAGGGTAGCCGAAACGGTTACCCTAGCGGGTTCCCATTTGGCCACGTCAACCCATTTAGATGTCTCCTCAATAGCAGATTGCATGCTCGCAATCTGTGCCTCGACCACCGGGGTACTCCCTGGGACAGTGTGTATGGTTGTGACCTCCTGTCGGGGCTGCATGATATCCTGTATGAGTCCCTGAATGAGACCAGACTGCTCCCGAATGGCCCCAGACTGCTCCTGTATGATGCGGCTCTGCTCCTGGTTGAAGCGGACCTGCTCCCGTGCGAAGCGAGTCAACTTCATCTCACCCTCACGAAAACTATGTATCTCTATGAGCAGGGTCTCATTAGCCTCTGCGTATCAGCTTACCCATGTCCAAGCTGAAACTGTGATGACTGAGGCATGAAAGTGTGGGACTGAGTCCAGAAACTAGACGGTGACTGGGTGAACTGGGTGAGGAACGGAGATGACAGTGGAATGGATGAGGTAGTCCCAACGGGGTGTGGGAGCGTGAGCTGATTGAGAGGGAGAGGGGAGAGTGAAGCATAATGCGGAACAGTGTATGACACCTCCGAAGTAGGAGTCATAAGCGATGCGAAGGCTGTAACAGGAGAGGAGGGAAAGGGAACAACCGGCGCCATGGGCATGAGTATGTCACTGATCATAGATGTAGAGGAAGCTGAGATTGGAACTGGAGCTGAGCCTGAATCGGGGGCTGAAGTGAAGTAGAGATAGAGATAGAGGTAGAGGGAGCTGAGGCTGGAACTGAAACTGAAACTGTAGCGGGAGCTGAGGTCGAAGTAGAGATAGAGGCTGAAGAGGCAGAGGCTGGTCCTGCCTTTGCTTTGCTATCCCAAGTCCACTTCGGTTGTAACGTGTGTTCACATCCTCCAGTTTCAGTTGTGTTGTTTGCTTTTTTTTGTTGTTGTTGTCTTGCTGCTCCACCATACAGAGATGCAAGACAAGGCATTGGCTCTAGGGCGTTGGAGCAGAAGGGGTTGGCGAGGCTGAACGGAGGACTAACAGAGGGGTTGGTGAAGCTAAGCAGTTGGAGAGCAGCGAGGAGCGACGATCAGAGAGCAGCCATGAGAGAGAGCTAACGGGCGAAGGGAGCTAACGGGCTGACGGAGAGCTTTGTGTGAACGACGGAGAGAGAGAGAGAGAGAGAGAGAGAGAGAGAGAGAGAGAGAGAGAGAGAAAGAAAGAAAGAAAGAAAGTGTATTATTGTCCACTAAAGGCCAAAATGGGCCCATGGGACATCAAGAACTCTGCATACAAGATAGCAGAAAATCAACGTGCCACAAAGAAGAGGCATCGTCGAATATCATCTAAGTGCTACGCAATACAATGCAAGTGAAAGTACATAATGTCAAATCTGAGCCTAAATACAAAGTAAACTAGATGCAAGGAAACCACCCCTGGGTGCAAAATGGGGGGATGAGTACAATATGCCAATGCAAAGATACAAGTCCAGGTGTCACGGAGTCTGAGAACCAAAATAATACTGGAAATCCTGTCCATCGACTCTACCTCCTGCTATGAGAGTACAAATCTGAGCAAAGGTGAGGTGAGCGGCTGGTGGGGCGAGATCTCCATGAGTAAGTCTCCTCCGAAAAGCTGCCATCATCCTGGATCGTCTGGAGATGAAGCGACGAGTACGTCCCCTATGTAACAAGATCCTGCGGCGTCTACAAACCATCTCATATGTACATCCACAGGGTGGAGGCATGTGTCCTGTGTGAGCTCTGACCTCCTCGTGCTCCTCCTGGTCTCTGTCCTCTGGTATAGCGTGTGCCTGAGCTCTATCAGGCTGGGCTCTATCACGCTCCGGTCTGTGCTGATGGTCTCTGAGGTAGTCTCGTCGAAGCATAGTGGCCTCCCTAACATAAAGAGCTAGGCAATGCTGATCCTCGTAGTCCATCACTCGTGAGAGAGGTCCAAAGCCATCCGTGAAGAGACAATGGAATCTACCTCTGAGCTCATAATATAGCGGGCATTTGCAAATGAAGTGCTCCTCTGACTCCACCTCTCCCATGGTGCAACAAGGGCAGATCCTGGTCTCTCGGCCTGGTCGCCATCCATCCTCCATGCGTCGCATCCTACCAGCCTCTATCTCGAGCTGATGCGAAGAGACTCTAAGCTGGCCAAGGGCAATCCTCAGTGAGTGGGACATGTGGATACCTGTATAGCCTGGTGGAATGACAAATCCATCCTCTGAGATCCGAAGGAAGTGGTCACGATATGTGGCCATCTTCGTCGGAAGCTGCGTGGGATAAATCCAAGTGCGATACGTATGAAGCTGCAGCAAGTCTGCTCTCGTGACCTGGCTAAGCTCGTGGCAAGTCAACTCGAGATGAGGGGCATCTATGCTGTATCGGAAGGGAGGCAGTCTATCCATGTCTAGTCCAAGAGATGTGAGCCACCTAGTGAGTCTGAAGTACCAGCAGTATCGGGCCCCAGATCGTGCCAACTCCATAGAAGATGCAAGTGCTAACCATGGCATCCGAGCTCTGCCTGCTACTGAGTCTCCAAACTCCCTAACCCTATGCAAATACATGACCGACTGAAACGCTGCATCCAATGCAAGGGGAGTAGCTCCAAACTCTGCTAGCATGATCTCGTGCGGAACTGTAGCCTTGGCCCTAATGAGCCGAGAGAACATGATGATCTGTAACCTCTCTCCTCGTCTCCAATCTGCAGCGCCGAGGTCTCCTGCCCAGAAAGGAGCTGCATACATCGCAGCTGGTCTCACCAATGTATCAAAAAGCAAGGATTTCGTATCGGGATGCTGAAAGTGGGACTGAAAACACTGACGCTCAAGATGAGCCAACGAAGCATACCCTTTACTAATCCTATCTCGTGCTACATATGTCATGGTGAAAACCGGTCCCCTGAAAACTGCCCCCAAATAAGTGTACTCTCTAACAAGCTCAATGGGCTGTCCGTCATATGTGAAGCAAAACTCATCCGTGCTGTAAATACGATCAGAGGTGTTGAAAACCATAACCTTGGTCTTGCCAAGGTTTACGGTCAACCCCCTGTCCTGGCAAAACCTGTGGAGTGCCTCAATATGTGCCTGGAGGCCCTGAGCAATAGAGGAAATGAGAACCACATCGTCCGCATACAGGAGGATAGGAATGGAGGATCCTGAGAGAGTAGACCCCACACCGCCTGTCATCTGTATAAACATCTCTAGCTCATCAATATATAATCCAAAGAGAGTAGGAGAGAGCGGGCAACCCTGCTTCACCCCAATCGTGCTGCAAACCTCCTCTGAGAGCCCCTCACGTGTCCGAACCCGATCAGTGACCCTCTCATACAAAGCCATGATAGCCCACTGTATCTCTCCACTGAAGCCCATCTGGCGAATCCTCTGAAACAATCTGAATCGCGGAACTGTGTCAAATGCCTTCCTGAAGTCCACGAAGCAACAATAAAGCCGTTGCCTTCGTGACTTCGCCTCCTCTACCAGTGCCCTGAGTGTGAAGATGTGGTCAAGTGTCGAATGATCCCTGCGAAATCCAGCCTGCCCTCTGGCTCTGAGTCCTGTCATCTCGGCATGGTCATTTATACAGCTTTCCAAAACTGATGCATAGATCTTGGCCATAACGTGGCCAATCATGATGGTCCTGTGATTCGACGGCTCCATAGGGTCCCCCGACTTGTGGATAGGTACTATGGTATTGCCTAACCAGGACTGTGGTAGGCCTGTACAAACAGACTCATTGAAGAGACGGGAAAGAACAAAATCTAAGGCATCAATCCCATGGATTACATACTCCGCTTGCAATCCATCATGATCCTTAGCTCTCCCGTTCTTCAATCGGTGGACTGCTGCACGGACACTCTCTGGTGTGAAGAGACTAGATGAAGCTGGCCTAGGGGAATGGGATAAATCGATGGCTGGCTGATCTGGAACATTGTATAGAGCTGAAGTGTATGCAGACCAGACACGTGGATCTGTGAGGGGGCTCTGAGACTTCGAGCGGAGGAATTTTCTCCAGAATTCCTTGGAGTCACAGCTGAAAAGCAAGCTTCTCAGCTCCTCCTCATTCCGGGCTAGAAATTGGCGTTTCTTGCGCCTAACCAACCACTTGTAGTCTCTCTTGGTTTCGACAAGGAGGGGAGACTTCTCCTTGGTCTCAAGGTGAAGTTTCCTGCGGAGTTCCTTACACTCCTCGTCATACTAACCGTTGCAAGGAACAAGACCAACCGGTGGGGGACTAGACGAATGACATGTGGCAGGGAACGACATGTGAGCGGCAGAAACGAGTGAAGTATGTACAAGTTCCCACCGGTCCTGCGTGGATGGTAGAGCATCTAATAGATGAGGACGGAGTAGGCGGCTGAGGTTCTGGCTATATACATCATCGAACTAGTGGTCGAAATGAACCTGGTAATAGGGGTTGGCGGTCATGATAACGAGGGGGGGTGGGTCATGGGAGACATTAGTCAAAGTAAAGTGGATGAGTGCATGGTCGGCAGAGGGCATGAAGGGGCTAACAGTAAGGCTATGGATGGAAGGGACTAGAGTCGGGGGACCTATGATGTAGTCGATCACGCTAGTACCACGCCCAGAAGCAGAAGAGAATGTAGGCATGGAAGACTGTGGCCACCTGGACAAGCCGTTATAAATGACCATACTGTGCGAGGTGAGGAGCTCCAGTAACTGACGTCCCTGATCTGTGGGCTGTACTGTGCAGTCTGATGAAGTCCGACAGAGGCTATCATCGTGAAATGCTGGGAGTATGACTGATCCTCCATGAAGTCATAAGTGAGGGCCTGTCTGTCTGAGGTCCTCGCGTTGAAGTCTCCTAAAAGGATGACTTCTCCGCGATGTGAAAAATCTGCAATGTCCGCTGAGAGATCCTCAAATATGGACTGGCCTGGTCCAGTGGAAGAATAGATCGACTGCGCCGGGGGGAAGTAGCAAACTGCAATAAAAAGATCTCGCTGAGGGGCTCTACAGCAGATGCGTACCCACAAGAATCGGGCATGTGAATCCGCTCTCTCCACTGTGATGATCCGATCGAGATGCTCTCTGTACAAAATGGCCACTCCTCCAGATCCTCTCACTCCAAATGTTCGAGTGTGCTGCCTGAAGGCAGATCTCCATGTATACCCTGTCACTCGTGGCAAAGGTCTCTCTGGACTCTCGTGTGTCTCCGTGAAAAAGATGATATCTCTCCCAAAGAATGCCCCCCGTAGATTGCCTGGCTGTGCTGTAAAAGAACCATTGCAGTTCCATACAGCGATGCGTAGACTATCTGACGGGTGGTGTGTCCCATGGGCCCTGTCCCATCAAGCGGTCGTAGCAGGAGGTGGAGATGGGGCTATATCTGCTGGTCTATCATCTCTAAGCACTGTGGGAGCACGCCTCAAAGTGCCTGTGATGAGTCTGCCATCCCTGATCACTGCCCACTTGCCCTGAGCTCGGGCTGCATCTCTCTGAGGCATGAGCGCCTTGCGCTCCTCAACCTGTATCTGAGTCAGATCCTCGTCCATGGAAATCTGTGGGTGGTCTCTGAGTGTCCCTCTCCTCCTGAGGGTAGCTAGACGTGCCTGGGCATCTCTGAATCTGATAATGAGGGGCTGCTCTCTAGTTCGATCCCTCCCGACTCTATATGATCCTACTATGCCATGATCCTGTACTCCCAGTGTCTGAGAGACAAAGGTCACAGCCTGTGTCATCGTGGACTCTGTCGCCGAGGGCAAGATACCACGAATGCGAATGTTGAGGGCCTTTGTGGCCCTTTGCTGTGACTCGGCCAATGTAGCTGATACAGTCGATCTCTGAGGCTGTGATGGCTGACGGCGGACGACATCCACCCACTCTGTGGCTCTCTGGACCTCTGTCTGAAGGGAGGTCAAACGCTCCTCAACCGCTGCTACTGCTGTAGTGGGAGATGTGTCTATGTGCTGAACGCGAGTCTCGATCTGCTGCATTCGCTCTGTGTGTCCATGAATCTCTCCAGCAAGAGTCCTATGAGTCGCCTGTAAGACCTGAAGATCTGTCCTAATAGACAAGATCTCCCGATCCTGCTGTGTCACTCGATCAGCAAGAGATGCAACCTGAGCTGTAAGTAGAGCAATGGTCTCGTCCTTCCTGTGAAGCATCTGAAGGGCAGCTCGGAGGTGGGTCTCAAAGTGCTGAAGCTCTGGTAGGATGTGGCGGCAAGGACAAACAGCACAAGGCATGGAAGGAGAAAGAAAGGGAGAAAGGGGGGAAACCGGTATGGTGGGTAGCGGGGATGAAGAAGAAGGCTGGAAGGGGGGAGAGAAAGCGGGTACCGGGGATGGAGAGGAGGGGATGGGTAAAGTCTGTAGAGAGGATGAGGAGGAGGGAGCCTCTGGCAAAGTAGGTAAAATAGGCAACAAAGGGGGGGAAGAGGTGACAGAGGGCTGTGAGAGGGGGAGCAAAAAGGGTGGAGAAGGGGTAGGAGAAGAAGGAACCTGAGAGGGGAGGGGTGAAAAAAACTGCGGGTACAAAGTAGCTATGGGCGGAAGATGAGATAATGGAGCTGAAACCGGTGTACCTGCGACTGGGAGTGCGGCAAGTGCGGGCACTGCGCTGGGCGGAAGATGAGATAGTGGAGCTGAAACCGGTGTACCTGCGACTGGGAGTGCGGCAAGTGCAGGCACTGCGCTGTCCTTTGAAGAAGATGCAAGTCCTCTTCTACTATAGTGCAGCATATCGGTCGTGGCGGCCATTGATGTTGCTGCTGTTGCTGCTTCTGTAACATGCTCGATGGTGTCGGCCATGTTTAATTACAGAAAACTGGCAACATTGAAAAGCGGGAGATGGCGAGCGCTGCCAATGTGCGATGAGAGAGAGAGAGACAGAGAGACAGAGACAGAGACAGAAATTAGGATTTCTTGCTATTTTAGGCGTACTAGGCTCAGGCCTATATAAGAAGCCCAGGGTTTCAGTTTTCAGGGGGCGCGACAGAGAGACAGACAGACAAAGAGAAGAGAGATTTAAAATTAAAAAAGAAAAGTTGGGGTTTTTTTTTAATTTATTATTATTATTTTTTTAAAGGGGGGGTTGGGGCTGCGTTTTTTTTTTTTTTTTCTTTTTTTTTAAGGGCGGGGGCGCCGGGGGGGGTCGGGGCTGCAAGTGCGAGGGGGGGCGGGGGGGTGAGAGGAGGGGCGCGAGGGGGTGGGCGGCGGGGTTGACCGAGGGGGTGAGCGGGAGGGTTGAGGGAGGGGGGTGAGCGGGGGGGCTGCGGGGGCTGAGCGGAGGGGTGAAGGGGGGGGTTCCAAGGGGTGAGCGGGGGGGCAGCGGAGGGGTGAGAGGAGGGGTGCAAGGGGTGAGCGAGTGGTGAGCGGGGGCTGCGAGTGCGAGGCAAGTTAGAAAGAATATTTGCAGTAAATACAAGGCATGAAAGGTGAAAAGAGAAAGGGAAGTAAGATGACTCAGAATAATGAAAGGTGGCAGCCAGTCATCATAGAGATGCAAGTGGAGCATTGGCAGTGGACTTCACACTAGGCATGATTGAAATTGTCTTTTTGCTTCTTTAATTGTTGTCTAATGAACTACAAAAGGCACAAACCAACAGACGAGACAAAAAGAGAAATCTTACTCCTGGAAATCAGCAGCAGAAAGCAGATAATTTTACCTGTGCGGAGTTGAATGCAACATTTTCGCAGTCTGGAAGAATACTAACACTCCAAGCAGGAAGATCATAAAACAGACCATTGAACTGTACAGTTGCATCAGCAAGGTCACTGTTCGAAATAAATGCTGCACAGTGTTCAGATTCGTTGGAGAAAATATACACCTGTAAAATGTAAACTTCATTATCAGATTGGGTAGCTTGACAATGTTAAAGCAATTTAATTTTTTCCTTAGACTTCTTGAAATATTTTCAACTCCTCTGCACATGACTACACGCTTATAAAAAGGGACGATAGAGATATCATGATCTCATCTTATTTATGAAATCCCATCCACGACATTTGTTCCCTTCCTTCCATTGCTTAATTTCTCCTTTTATGTGTAAGATTGGAATCTGGAAGGATAAACTGAAATGACCTCTTGGTTTGGTCCAAGTGATATGTAGCTTGATGCATCCCCTGTAACAAGGGCTGGTTCAGAAAGTTTAAGAGCATGGTGAAGGTCCTTCAAATGGCCCCATTTGGGTTGCCGCAGTAGTCCTTCAAAAGCAACGTTACAAAACAGATAATCAGCTCCAATATTGTGCCCTTGGCAGACTGACCAGTCATTCATTTTCAAACAGACAACAGAAGAGCTTTTAAAAACTCCCAACGGCAAGTAATCGTGCATGAAACAAATTAAGTCACATATTCCTGGATAAGTAAAACAAACAAGCGATTTATAAACTGCAAAAGGAATTAAAGACTTCAAGGCAACATGAAAGAATGTATGTGAATCATTGGAAGTAATCAACTGGTTGTATTCTAATACAATTCTTACAAATCAATTCTTTGTAAAAAGAGAAGGAACAAACAAAGACAGAATAGAAAAGGGAAAAAGCAGGTTCAGAAGAAACTTTAAACAAAACTAAGAGTTAAAGAGAAAAATAAAGATAACTTAATATGCAAAGATATGCTTATGTTCTCATCAATACCCAAGCATAACCTGCCATCTACGTTTTGAAAATTTCTTGAATCTCTTGGGTAAACCCAATGCTTACTAAGCTATTAAATTGCAATCCAAACAGTAAAAACTATGAAAAACAAAAAGGAAGATAACAAAGAAGAAAAGAAGAAGAAGAAGGGAGGGGGGAGAGACAGAGATGTGTTATCTGTTGAAACAAAAGAAATACCATTGCATGATTGGAGTACAATTATGTTCTACAATTCAACATGAGTTTCAACACTTTATCACTGGTATAACTCAGATAAATCATTCAAAATCTATTAGAACATCAGCCTCCTCAATGGGTTTCACCAAGGCTCATGGACTCATGGTTACATGGCCTCAAAGCAAATATCATAACTTCTTTGTGACATCTCTAAGAAGAGTCTTACAAGAAGCTGCAATGAATTTAGCTTTCTTAGGGCTTTTCTGAAACTTCCACACCCCACAAAGGTGAACAATACTTGAGTTGCAAACGAACCCAAAAGTTTTGGTGTTTCAAAAATCAAACTTTTTGAGGTATAGAGCTATAGAGAAGAAGAAGAAATCAAAGAGAGAGAAAGAAAGAAAGAGATATTAAACGTCTACAAGAGGCCAAAGTGGCCTATGAGACCAAAACCACTACATCTATAACTAATGAAGTCTCACCAATGAAAGAGAAAAAGACAATACTGAAATCAACTCTATTCTAACTAAATGAAGAGAAAAACTCTATAGATACAAACTATCTAAGATACTTCTCTCTCCAGCTCATCCCAGTATATCCATCATGATGCTATGTAGGCCAGAGAGATCAACACGTCTTGGCAGACGCCTTCAATGTCGCACAATAATGTCCATGGAAAGGACACCTAAGGCGTGGCCCAGGTAGTTGGGGACGTCGTGCTCGACTAAGTGCAGGTGCTCTATCCAAAGTGATCCCGTCTGAAGAGGATGGTGGTTGTTGGCGACTTAGGGGTGTCGGTGCAGAGGCTGCTGCTGCTGGTGTAGGTGGCATCATAGCTGGCGGAGGAACTACTCTAAAGAAAACAATGACAAATCTCCAGCTAGGTGGAGCGGGTCTGACAGAGTTACTCTCCCTCAAGATGGCCGATCAGCAACGTTAAATCTCTAATAGGAATAGAGACTCAGACATCTCTGATCCTCAAACTCCATAACCGTACCCAAAGGCCCAAAACCCTCCCTGAACAAGTAATGATACCTCCCCCGGATATCGTACTAAGCGGTGCATCTGCATATGTCATGCTCCTCTATCTCAAGCTCTCTGTCCCCCGGATATGTTTGCCTTGGCTTCCCCTGCACTTGGACACTCAACACCATCACCCCCATCCACAAGGCAGGGGACCCAAGTAGCTACAGGACTATCATGATTGGACATGTGATGTCCAAGATCTATGCAGCTGTATTGGATGCGTCGGTCAGCCTGTTCACAGAGATGAGAGGGCTCAGAGCAGAGGGTCAGGCCGGTTTCAGGCGAGACCATGGGACTATGGATCACATACTCACCCTCAGAAGTGACATTGAGGAGGCCAGATCACGGAAGGAGAGGGTATATTGCTGCTTTGTGGATTTCTGCAAAGCCTTTGACATAGTACCTCAAGCTCGTCTCATCACACGCCTACAGACACTAGGATTTGATCAGGAGATCATCTAGGCAGTCATGGCACTGTATGAGAGAGTCTCAAGCCAAGTTCGGACAGGTGCAGGTTGGACAGATGAGATCTTGAGTACCATAGGGGTCAAACAGGGTTGTCCCTTATCACCGACCCTGTTTGGCCTCTACATCGATGAGCTTGAGACTTTCATGGGGGCGTTCTGAGGGACCGGTTGCTCACTTGCCGGGATCATCATCAGGATTCTTCTTTATGCAAATGACATGGCACTCTTGTCATCCACACCCGAGGGGCTCCAACGACACCTGGATGCACTGCAAGCTTTTTGTTTATCCCATGATTTGGAGGTCAACCTTGGCAAGACCAAGGTCATGATCTTTAACACCTCTCGAGCAAACATGCAATGGAAGCAGTTTACTTTTACTTTCGGTGGGTCACCAGTTGAGATCATATCCTCATACACTTACTTGGGGGTCATCTTCTCTGGCCCGATCTTCATGATAAGACCAGCAATGCAGGCCAGACTGAGAAAGGGATACGCCTCACTGGCTCGGCTAGAGAGACAATGCTTCCACTCCCACTTCCAGGACCCTCGAACCAAGGCTCTTCTCTTCGACTCCTTGGTCCAACCAGCCTGTATGTATGGCAGCCCTTGTTGGGGGCTTGACATGTCAGAGATAGAGTGGACACGGGTGGAGCACCTGCAGATCCTCATGCTCTCACGGATGATCCGGGGGAAACCATCTGTACCACATTACATCATTCAAGCCGAGTTTGGTGCTTCTAGATGCAACCTTTCAGACCATCACATATCTACACTGGGTTAGATCATATGGGGACTGCACATAAGGGAGACAAAGGTTGCCATGGTTGGCTCTATGAGGTTGGCAGCACAGGGAGACGAGCGATGTTGGTATGCACGGACTCAGATGGTTTGTGAGACAAGGGTTTCACATCGATAGGATACCTCCTTTTCAATACAGTTTAGATGCCCCTCCGGTACTCCCATCCACCATCCCGATCGGGCCACACACCAACCAGGTCATTCGAGAGGATCTCCTACAACTACACACCTTTAGGACCTGGTTGGAGCCAAGGGAGCTTCCAGTGAAGCTGACTTTCTACAAAGATTACTGTCTTTGTATTTCGGAGGAGGGATTCATCACACCACCGGGGTACACTGAGCTTCATATGCCTCACTCACTACAGATCTTCATCGGACAGTTTCAGGTATCATCACACTGCCTCCACATAGAGAGCGGCAGAGCAGAGGGGATTCCTAGGGAGCATCGCTTATGCATATTGTGCAACTGTCAGGAGGTTGAGTCGGAGGAGCATTTTATTTTTAGGCGGCCAGTGTACTACGAGATTCGAGGTCGCTACCACTACCTCTTCACAGACAGCTTCAGGCTCCTTTCCAGATTCCTCGCCTACCCAAATCAAAGATGCCTCGCGGCCTTCATTCACGAGGGGGTCTGACATAGAGAGTACTTACTCAGGCGACGAGGCTTGGCCACATCATCAGACACCTCTCAGAGAAGGATCACAGAGTTCTTTCCATCGAGTGACATCGATCGTCCAGTCTCTAGCCGCAGACGTGACAGAGACCCTGACCCAACGATCGCAGCATGACACATGAGACATCGAGGGGACACACAGATCACTCTGGGATACATTCCACGGGAGTCACGGTGGCTCTGGTCTTGCATCAAGCCTCGTCCAGCAAACCGAGACACACAGCACCCCTTGACGAGCGCCAGCGTATCATCACTGGCTATGCACCAGCCAGGGCGACATGACATACGGAGGATTCTGCTCCGCTCCGCTCCAATCCTTTTCTTTTCATTGTTACATCCAGATGTATTTGATTATGTTTGATCAGACTTAGGATTCAGCATGGGTGATGATGCTCGTTTCAGTAGCTCCACCCTTACTGTGATTTGTATTAGGTTTTCTTTCAGTCTCATAGACCCATCGGTCTTCCGAAGACTCTAATAAAATTTATTTCTTTCTTTTCTTTCTCCCACAAAGCGGACATGTCCATTGCTCTATATCCATGTAGCTGGAGCGATGAGATCCGAAAGTTGTCCGATGGCCACTTGTATGCCATGTGGAAGGGGGGTATCCATGTAGCTGGGCCATATGATGAAACCATCCGCTAAGAGGTGTAAGAAAGGACTCTGATACAACAACATCTTCGTTCCCAAAGGGAACGTAGGACTGACCCATGTCTTCTCGGTATCCAATCTCAATATGTCCATCCTCATCACCCGGTTCAGCTCTGAACGGCTGAGATCTAGGGTGGGGCAATCCAAGCTGTAATCGAAAGGGGGGGGGGGGGGTGTCTATCAATTTGCATGCTATGCATGCTCAACCATATGCTCTTCTAGGAAAACCAACACTCATCATCCCCTTTGGATGCCAACTCTCTAGAGGATGTAACTGCCAACCGGGGATACTACTACTAGGGGAGCTCCCAAATCCTCCACAAGAATGTCAATGCCTGAAAAAGCTTCTACTACCACTAGTGCTGCTCCCAACTCAGTTCTGACAATCTCATGTGGGACCAATCCTTTGCCTTTCCCTCGAGATCTTATTCTCTGGTATGGTAAAGACTCAATCTTCAAACTGCTCCATATAAGAGTGTGGGTGTCACCATCACATCAAAGAGCCATAATTTGTTGTGTGGCTCCTGAAACTGAATATGTGCACATTGTCTCTCCAGTGCCCCCAAAGTTGTATAAGTTTGTGTCAGCTTGGCCTTCGATGCCCCTCTCAATGAGAACCATGGCCCTATGAAGGCAACCCCGAGATAAACATACTCCCAGACCAGCTCAATCGCCTTGTTGGGATAAATGTGATCAAGGGCTTGCTCTAAGGTGCATGTGTGCATCTAGGGGAGTCACATGTTGGTGTGTGTGTGTGTGTGTAGAAGAAGCGTGTGTGTGTGTGTGTGCACGCGCGCGTGAGATTCACAGGGAAATGCTTTTGGAACATTTGCCCCTCTTTTTTGGGCAGCAAATGGTGCACGTTTTGCCATGGTCTCCCACAAGAGATTTTCACGCTTTGATCCGACACCGATGTCCGGTCTGGGTTGAAGTTGTAGATTTCCCGCAATGCATGGCTTCACTCTTGCCTAAAATTGCAGCGACTTTAGGCAAAGTGGTTTGCCCACCACGGCCTAATGGCAATTCAAATCGATTTTGCATTCTCTAGGATACTGATACTCCCACACCAGAGTCTTATTCAGTCACAGTGAACAATGTTGACATGGGAAGTGCTTTTTATAAATTGAAATGGGGCTTATTTGCAAGGCCTTGCTTTGACTGTAAAAAATTTGGGCACATGGCTTCGCAGTGTCCAATGAGTCAGCATAAAATGCCTCCTACCACTTTACCTGTTCAGATGCCCACTAAGGATGCTCCTGCCTCTATTGGGAATTTAAAAAAAGGTAATAGACAGCTTTTTGTGAATCAGGATAAAGGCAAAGCTCCAGTGGTTTCAAATGGGACTGCTTCTTCCCCTTCGCTTCCTGCTATTCAACCCTCAGCAAAAGGACCGAAACCTCCAATTGATGGATGGCAAAGTCCAAGAAAAGTTATTTCTGTTCCACGACCTCCACCCCCTCGCACTTGGAATGGTGCATCTTCTAGTGGAAACTCTCCAGAGGTCAATTCAGGAATTGGGCTGCAGTAACAGCTAGCAGAACCCTCTTCCCTGAAGAAAAGGTTGCTGCTTTGCTGTCTACTCCTCAGGCAAATGTTTCTTCTCAGGTAAGAGGCCCTGACCCTGAGGTAGAAATGCAAGGTTGATATCCTGAAAGTTGCAGCTGTACATAGCTGTTATTCTCCTATAAATATCTGCAAATATGACTGCTCATATCAAATGCTTTACACTTAATGTTCAGGGCATGTGTGACAGTAGGAAATGGAAATCTGTGTGGCTGTATATCAATAGATTTCAGCCTGATATCTTGGCACTCCAAGAACACAATCAACATGTCTCTGCAAGAAACACAGGTCATTACTGTGGCTATGATATCTTCTATGCTAGGGAGCACTCTTTCTCAGGAGTAGTCTTTCTGATCAAGTATGAGCTTCAGCCAGCTATTGCTTTAAATGACAATCAAGGTAGATGGATTATTCTTCAATGCATCATTCAAGGCGAGGTGTTTGAATTTGCTTCTGTCTATGCATCTCAATCTTCTCAGAATAGATCTGCAATTTGGGATGCCATGCAACAATATCCATGGAGATATCATGCCTTTATCTGTGGGGATTTCAATAATGCTCTGCAACAAGGTGACAATACATCAGGACATACTCATATGTTAACCCTTGAAAGGCATGCATAGTCTCAATTACTGATGCACCTTGATTTGGTAGATCTTTGGAAGGAATTGCAGCCTTTGTCACCAGGATACACTTTCCAACATAATGCCCTTTCCACTTATCAGGCACGTCTAGATCGTTTGTATAGTGTAGCTCCGCAACAAAATGATGATTTTACATGCAAAATGAGAATTGGCTATGCCTTTGTGCATTCAGATCATGATTCTTTATGGTTGAAGTTATCTTTTTATGATATGCCAGATGATAGACTGCCTCAAAGGCGGCATCTAATTGTGAACAATAGCTATTTGCAACATGTTGCTTTCAAGACCATGGTTACTGAAGCATCTCACTCTTTGTCTTCTCAGAGCCACTTTGATATTGATAATGCATGGGATTCTTTTGTTTCTAAAATGCAAGCATTAATTAGAGGTTATGGCAAGTCTTACATGAAGACTCTGAGGGAAATTGTTGCTCAGGCCAAATTAACTTGTCAAGACCTCACTGAACTCAGTCATCTTCGTTCATTGTCATTGCATGAGCAAACAACACTATGCCAAGCTAAACAATGTCCTAAATGGGAGACTAGAGCAAGACAAAGAGCCTTTACAGATAAAGGCTGCTCTTCCAAACAATTTTCGAAAAGCTTGCATCAGAAGAGATTAAAAACAAACTTGCAGGGTGCTTTTGCCTGATGGTTCATGGACTACATCAGCTTGCTTCTGTTTGTGTACATCATTTCTCTGAGCAGTTTGGTTTTGCTGATCCTCCCTCATAGCAGGTTTTGTCTATCAAAAATTTACTTTACAGCATGTTTCTCCTATTATTTCCACTACTCAAGCTTTGGAATTGGAGAAACCTTTTACTGAGAGGGAATTGTCAGATGCAATCAAATCCTGTGGTAGACGGAAATCTTCAGGATGGGATGGTCTTACAGTTAAGTTTTTTCCAGAATATTGGCCTTTATTGAAGCATGCATTGCAACATATGGTGAACCCTGCTTGGCAAAATCAGAAAATGCCAGACACATGGAAGCGAGGTCTTATTAAACTCCCTCCAAAAAAGCAAATTTGTGAATCTTTGGCTTATTGGAGACCTTTCACGCTTATGCCGGTCATTTACAAATTTACTACCAAAATGATTGTTCATCGGTTGAAAGGCTATTTACATGATGGGTTGCATCTTGCGCAATATGGTTTTGTTCCTCGTAGGCATATCACAGATAACATTGCTAATGCTTATGTTGGAATCGAATATGCCAAATATATGCAGCAGCAAGTTGATATTGCCAAAGCTTTTGATACTGTTAAGTGGGACTTTATTTCATCAACTATGCAGGCCTTGGGATTTGGCCCAAAAATGCAGAAAGTTATCAATTGGTTATATCAAGATAGTAAAGCTGCTTGCATACTTTTAGGGGATATTTCTACAACCTGGACTCTTGGTTGCTCTGTTCGGCAAGGATGTCCCCTCAGTGCTTTACTTTTTGCCATAGCCACTCATCCAATGCTTCACTATATGGACCACCTTTTGGACACTGGCATGTTGCATGGATTGGAAATTCCTAGCAGCCGTAGCATGATCGCCTAAGCATATGCTGATGATTCTTTCTTTACCCCAAAAAATACTTGGAGCGATCTCTCCATGATTGTGCAGGCTCTTTCTACATATGGTTTGGCTGCTGGTCTTCGTGTCAATTTCCAGAAATCAAAATTATTGCCGTTGCGTGCTAAACACTGGCATAGTCTTTTGTGGCCTAGGAAAATTTTCATAGTCTTTTGTGACCTGGGAAAATTGTTCCAACTTCTTAACTAATTCGACATCTTGGCTATCCTCTAGGTTGGGAGCTTACTCATTCTCAACAAACTGATTGGGTGCTTACAAAGTTAAGGGCAAAACTTGAATATTGGAAGCTTGCAACTTGGCCATTACATGTTCATTTGCGAATAACGCAATCCATTTTGATAGCATACATACAGCCTCTCATCATGTTCACTAAGGCAGATCTCGTTTCCTTTATGTCTGCTATCATGGAGATTTTCTGGTGTTCAAAAAATGGCAAGAAAAGTCTCAAATTACTCTCTATGCATCGTCTCTGCTCTCCAAAGATGCACGGGGGTCTGAACATACTCAATATTCAAATGCATATACTTGCTTACAGGGGGAAAATGATGTTGCAGTTCATGCAAGGGGATCAGCCTTGGGCTTTCATGATCCGCTCTCTTTTGTTGCATATGGATACTTCCGCTTTTGGGCATTGGCAGCCTACAAAGTGGGATTTCCTATTTGGCTCTATTCAAGGCAAGATCAGAGGCTGTCCTTTGGTCTCTCGTTTGCTTCTTGACTGGAAGCATATTTTATCCCACCTGGAATGGAATGGCAGGGATTCTTTGTCAGGAAATTCCTAGAGGGCTGAGAATATTTTTTGGTCCAAAGTATTTCACCCTCCTTTGGCTATACAAGAACCCAGGCGTTCTTACTTTCTATCTTTCAAAGGCATTTTCTCTGTGGCAGAGGTACTTCAGGACGATGGCACTCTTTTACCTTTTTCTATGGCTGCTAGCAAATATGGTTTGGGAGCTCATTATCGTCCTTTATGGCATCAAACTTCAGAAATGCTTCAACCATTCTTGCCAGTACCTCGGTTGGAACTTCAGAATAGGCTTGAAGATTGGACTCTACATTCTTCTTCCTCTTCAGCCCGCGTCCTTTGAAGCTCTCACATATCACAGTGCCTTCTCTTTATAAAGTGTTATTACTTCCACCTTGGATTTCTGACAGAGCGAATTCTATTTGGCATATGGATCGCCCACTAAAGTGGTGGAGAAAGCGGCTGCGTCTCCTTTGGCATTATAAAGTCCCTCTTCAGCAACAACTTTTCCTTTGGTGAGTCCTACTTGGAATTTTTCCATTTGGACAGTTATTCGCACATAAACATATTGCTCCAACGGTTTGCCAAAGATGTCTACATTCTGCAGAATCTGTGCTTCACATCTTCCGGCACTGTCCACACACTTGTGATTTCCTTGCTCTCATCCGATAGCGGCTTCAAGCGAGAGTTCCTACCATTACTTTTGACAGGTTCTTTTGGTTATTTGGTTTTCATCCAGTTAGACAGGGTTCTCATTTATTTTTTGTTTGGGTGCGCTACTGGGCACTGTGGACTCTAGGGATAGATAGAAATCATAGAGTCTTTGGTGATCCTACTTTTCCATCTTTTGTTTTTTTCAAACGATCTCTGCGGCAATCATTCTATGATTGCTTTCAGACTCGTTTGATTGATCATGATGTATATCTAGCTTATACTCAGATTTTCAGTTGAGTAGTAGTTACTCCACTTTGGAAGTAACTACGAATGTAATTATTTCACAGCAATAAATATTTCTTCTCACCAAAAAAAAAAGGTACGAGAGGTTGGACAATGTGTGTGGTGGAGGTGGTGTGTCTGTCTGTGGGGGGTGGGTGTGTGTGTGTGTGTGTGTGTTCTCCATCCTGGACTCTTGCTTGCTCTGTCAGACAAGGATGCCCACTGAGTGCTTTACTTTTTGCCATAGCCACTCATCCACTGCTTCAATATCTGGATCACCTCTTGGACACTGACCAGCTGCACGGTTTGGAGATCCATGGCAGTTGCAGCATGATTGCTCAAGCATATGCCGATGATTCTTTCTTTACTCCAAAAAATACTCGGGCTGATCTGTCCACGATTATGCATGCTCTTTCTACATATGGATTGGCTGCTGGCCTTCGGGTAAATTTTCAGAAATCAAAATTGCTGCCTTTACATCCACAGGACTGGCACAACCTTTTGTGGCCTGGGGAAATTGTCCCTGCTTCTCAATTCATTCGACATCTTGGTTATCCTTTAGGATGGGGACTCACCCGTTCACAACAAACTGATTGGGTGCTAGTAAAGTTGAGGGCAAAACTTGAATATTGGAAGCTTGCAACTTGGCCATTACATGTTCGTCTGCGAATTACACAATCCATTTTGATAGCATACATACAATTTTATCTGCCTCTCACTATGTTTACTAAGGCAGATCTGGTTTCATTTATGTCAGCTATCATGGAAATTTTCTGGCGTTCAAAACATGGCAAGAAAAGTCTCAGATTACTCTCCATGCATCGTCTCTGTTCTCCAAAGATGCCACGGGGGTTTGAACATTCTCAATATTCAAATCCCTTCCAATTCGTCACGTCAACTATGATCCCTAGGCCTTCGCCCCGTTCCACCTCCTATTGTCTCCACGCAGTCGCCGGTCGATATTCCACCAGGATAAATAATTCGCTAACTAACCGAGTTCTCGTAAACTCATTGACGGACCACGTTCTAATGGAGGAAGGCCTGCAACACCTGTCCGTCAATCCTACGCCACGCCGTCGCAGCAGAAAGTCCACTTGAGATGCCCGTCAACGCTTGATCGAAATCTTCCACCACCCCGTCACGGCCAGCCCGCGTCACCTCTGCGCCCCAGCCTACGATCGTCTTCCGCATGGTCTTTGAAGGCGACGATGGTCTTCGTGGAGCACGTCGACGAGCAGCCGCTAAATTTTTTTTTCTCTCCGCCTGCTATCCGTCACAGCCTACGAGCCTCCTTCCTTTACCTTCAGCTCTGATACCAATTGATACATTCTCTCAATTCTAACACTCACTCAGATCACGGGCAATGGCATCTCCATTATTCCACCCAGCCAAACTCTCCTGGATCGCATTTTTTCAATAGATACGTCTTTCTTGTTTTTCTCATGCATATCCACAAGACCCTCAACTCCCTAGATGGTTCCCCCTTGCCACATGTCATCATTTTAGCCTTTCACTTGGCGCACCATTTACCCCTCTCTTGGGGCACATTAAAACCATTTGCCCCTTGGCATTATTGCACATTTAGGTGCACCTAGGCCTTAGCACTCATAACAACCTAGTCAATGCCATTTCACCCTCACCTAGGACCTTGGCAGTTACTTCTCTTGACCATTTCATTTACGCACATTAATTATTACAAAAGTTGGTCAACTAAGAGAAAATGCCCGCCGATCTTTTCGAGGTCATGCTATCTCGGCTAGAGCATAACATCACTACTATAGTAGAGTGTGTCTGGCTTCGACAATTACTTACAGATCTTGGTATTCGCCAGACATCCTCCACTATGGTCTACACTGACAGCCAGAGTGCTTTGGCCATTGCACGTAACCCAGTGTTTCATGCACGTACCAAGCACATTGAAGTTCACTATCATTATGTTCGAGAGCGGTTGTCAGCAGGAGACATAGAGATGTCCTACCTTCCCACAGAGGACAACATAGCAGATATGTTTACAAAGGCACTTCCTCGTACCAAGTTCAAAGTCTTCTGACAGGCTTTACACTTGGTTCCCTTTGTTACATGATCTGACAACCTTGTACATTCATAGGTGGCCATATCCTTTTGGATGAACATGTGCCACCATGACCAGAAAATACCAGGTATTCTGAGACGTTTCCAGAATACTTCAGCCCATACCAGGGGTTTGTAGGCCATCTTCTCCCAGTCTAGTGATGCCCTATGGGCCCTGGTATGTGCCTTGTAGGCATAGTTATAGGTACTCTAGTGTTTTAGTGCCTTTTATGCCACATAGGGCATTTAGTCCTATGTGACACCTAGGACACTTAGTCCCAAGGTCTACCTTCAAGTATAATTTACTTTCTTTTCATCTGTTTTTAGTTGACGTGACGGCTTATCTCCATTAACTCCTGTACTTGCTCTTTTTGCTCATCGCTTCTACAGATCGCTGCTGGTATAGTGTAGCTCCGCAACAAAATGATGATTTTACATGCAAAATGTGGGTTGACTATGCCTTTGTGCATTCAGATCACGCACCGTTATGGTTGAGGCTATCTTTTCATGATATGCTACATGATAGACTGCCTCAAAGGCAACATCTGATTGTGAACAATAGCTATTTGCAACATGTTGCTTTCAAGGCAATGGTTACTGAAGCATATCAATCTCTGTCTTCTCAGAGCCACTTTGATATTGATAATGCATGGGATTCTTTTGTTTCCAAAATGCAAGTTGTAACTAGAGGTTATGGCAAGTCTTACATGAAGACTCTGAGGGAAACTGTTGCTCAAGCTAAATTGACTTGTCAAGACCTCACCGTACTTAGTCACTTTCGTCCTTTGTCCTTGCATGAGCAAACAACACTATGCCAAGCTAAACATTGTCTCCAAATCAATGATCACAGGAAACTTGCTAAATGGGAGACCAAAGCAAGACAAAGAGCTTTCAAAGATAAAGGTTGCTCTTTCAAACAATTTTTTAAAAGCTTGCATCAGAAGAAATTAAAAATAAACATTTGCAGGGTGCTTATGCCTGATGGTTCATGGACTACATCATGATCACACCTTGCTTCTGTCTGTGTACATCATTTCTCTCAGCAATTTGGTTATGCAGATCTTCCCTCACATCAAGTTTTGTCGCAAGAAATTTACTTTTAGAGCATGTTTCTCCTATTATCTCCACTACTCAAGCTTTGGAATTGGAGGAACCTTTTACTGAAAGGGAATTGTCAGATGCAATCAAATCCTGTGGTAGATGGAAATCTCCAAGATGGGATGGTCTTACAGTTGCGTTTTTTTTAGAATATTAGCCTCTTTTGAAGAATACTTTGTTGCATATGGTGAATTCTACTTGGCAAAATCAGAAAATACCAGACACATGGAAGAGAGGTCTTGTTAAACTCCTTCCAAAAAAGCAAATCTGTGAATCTTTGGCTAATTGGAGACCTATTACGCTTATGCCAGTCATTTACAAATTTACTACCAAAATGATTGTTGATCGGATAAAAGGCTATTTACATGATGGGTTGCATCCTGCGCAATATGGTTTTGTTCCTCATAGGCATATCCCAGACAACATTGCTAATGCCTATGTTGGAATAGAATATGCCAAATATATGCAGCAGGATGTTTTGCTATTGCAAGTTGATATTGCCAAAGCTTTTGATACTGTTCAGTGGGACTTTATTTCACAAACAATGCAGGCCTTGGGATTTGGCACAAAAATGCAGCAAGTTATCAATTGGCTATATCAAGATAGTAAAGCTGCCTGCATACTTTCAGGGGATATTTCTACAACCTAGACTCTTGGTTGTTCCGTTCAGCAAGGCTATCCCCTCAATGCTTTACTATTTGCCATAGCCACTCATCCAATGCTTCAATATATGGACCACCTTTTGGACACTGGTATGTTGCACGGATTGGAAATTCCCAGCAGCCGTAGCATGATCACTCAAGCATATGCTAATGATTCTTTCTTTACCCCGAAAAATACTCAGAGCGATCTCTCATTGATTATGCAGGCTCTTTCTACATATGGCTTAGCTGCTGGTCTTCATGTGAATTTTCAGAAATCCAAGCTATTGCGGTTGCATGCTAAAGACTGGCATAGTCTTTTGTGGCCCACTAGACAGGGTTTTCATTTATTTTTTGTTTGGGTGCCCTACTGGGCACTTTGGACTCTATGGATGAACACAAATCATAGAGTCTTTGGTGATCCTACTTTTCCATCTTTCGTTTTTTTCAAATCTGTAGCAATCGTTCTATGATTGCTTTCAGACTCATTTGATTGATCATGATGTATATATGGCTTGACTCATTTGATTGATCATGATGTATATATGGCTTATACTGACATTTTCAATTGAGTACTAGTTACTCTGCTTTTGGAGTAACTATGAATGTAATTATTTCATAGCAATAAAATATTTCTTCTCACAAAAAAAAAGTGTATGGTGGAGGTGAAGTGAGTGAGAGAGGAGAGGAGAGGAGAGATTTCGATCTACTTCAGCCCTCTTCCTGTCGTACAAGCTGTACCTTCTCGCAGCCCCTTTTCAGCTTCCTTACCTGTCCATACGTCCCCCGTGCAAACCCTTTTCGACCTCCCTGCCTGTCTGTACATCCTCCATACAACCTGTATGGAACCGTACATTTGTACAGACTGTTGCTACTGGTCTCTGCTATACCTGCGGGCCTTGGGAAGCACACCTGTCGCTAGTTTCGACTTCACACCTGCTGCTGCATATCGATTTGGGTCTCCCTTCACTCCTTTTGCTGTTTTTGTTGCTGATCTTTTTGTCTTTCATATCCTTGCTGCTTTGCCCTCTCTCTGTTGTGATTTGGGTTGATTTTGGGGTAGGTTTTCGCCTCTTTGTGAGCTTGTCTTTTCTTCTCTCCAAATCCTTAAATATCTCTTTCCTCTTCTTCTCCTTGCAATTACACAATTTCCTTCTTCTTTGTGGGCTGTTTTTTCAGGACTGTTTTTTCTCTTTTATCACTTTACAGGTACCCCCTTTTTGGGTTCCATCTTCTTCAGAAGACATGGCTGAATACTCCTGTGAAAAAACTTTTCAAAGGATCGATCAGCTCAATGCAAAAAGCAAAAGCACGCTGAGGGTCAGCATGACCCCGTCCATTCTGTTGAAGCACAACTGGTGTATGATGTTATGCACGAAGGATTTGCCGACACAAGGAAGAGTGGAAAGACTCTCTTCCATCGGTTGGTCTCATGGTTGAAGTGGTTGAAATCGTGGATCCAGTTAGAGAATATGCAAAAAATGCAATCATTTTATTTTTCCCAGGTCGGATGCCACCTGCTGCAGAGGTAGGCAACTGGTTGACCCGAATACTGGCTGGCTTGTTTGTTCGTAAGGTACACTATGCAGCCAAAGGCTTTTTTGAGGTCATTATGGTAGATGAGATTCATAGGCAAATGCTTTTGGAACATTCGCCACTCTTTTTTGGGCAGCAAATGGTGCACATTTTGCCATGGTCCTCCACAAGGGATTATCAGGCTTTGATTCGACATCAATGTCCGGTCTGGCTTGAAGTTGTAGACTTCCCGCAATGCATGGATTCACTCTTGCCTAAAATTGCAGCAACTTTAGGCAAAGTGGTTTGCCCACCGCGGCCTAACGACAACTCTAATCAATTTTGCAGTTTCTGGGATACTGATAATCCCACACCGGAGTCTTATTCAGTCGCGGTGAACAATGTTGACATGGGAAGTGCATTTTATAAATTGCAATGGGGATTGTTTGCAGGGGCTTGTTTTGAATGTAAAAAACTTGGCACATGGCTTCGCAGTGTCCAATGAGTAAGCATAAAATGCCGCCTTCTACTTTGCTTGCTCAGATGCCCAATAAGGATGCTCCTGCCTCTATTGGGAATAAAAATAAAGGTAATAGACAGCTTTTTGTGAATCACGGTAAAGGCAAAGCCCCAGTTGTGTCAAATGGGAATGCTTCTTTCCCTTCACTTCCTGCTATTCAACTTTCAGCAAAAGGACCAAAAACTCCAATTGATGGATGGCAAAGTCAAGTTATTTATGTTAGAAGACCTCCACCCCCTCGCACTTGGAATGGTGCATCTTCTAGTGGAAATTCTCCAAAGGTCAACTCAGGAATTGAAATCATGTGGGCTGTAGTGACAGCTAGCAGAACTCTCTTCCCTGAAGAAGAGGTTGCTGCATTGCTATCCAATCCTCAGGCGGATGTTTCTTCTCAGGGAAGAGGCCCTGACCCTAAGGTAAAAATGCAAGGCTGACATCCTGAAGGTTGCTGCTGTACATAACTGTTTTTTCCTATAAATATCTGTAAATATGCTTGCTCATATCACATGACTTACCTTTAATGTTCAGGGGATGTGCGATAGTAGGAAATGGAAATCTATGTGGCTGTATATCAATCGATTTCAGCCTGATATAGTGGCATTACAAGAACACAATCAGCATGTCTATGCAAGAAAGACAGGTCATTATTGCGGCTATGATATCGTTTATGCTGGGGAGCACTCTTTCTCAGGTGTAGTCATTTTGATTAAGCATGAGCTTCAGCCAGTTATTGCTTTAAATGACAATCAAGGCAGATGCATTATTCTTCAATGCATTGTTCAATGCGAGGTGTTTGAATTTGCTTCTGTATATGCACCTCAATCTTCTCGGGCAAGAAGTGCAATTTGGGATGCCATGCACCAATAACCATGGAGATATCATGCCTTTATATGTGGGGATTTCAATAATGCTCCACAACAGGGTAACAATACATCAGGAAATACTCATATGTTAACCTCTGAAAGACATGCATGGTCTCAATTACTGATTCATCTTGATTTGGTTGATCTTTGGAAGGAATTGCAGCCTTTGTCACCTGGATACACTTTCAACATAATGCCCTTTCTTCTTACCAGGCACGTCTGGATCGCTGGTATAGCGTAGTTCCGCAACAAAATGATGATTTCACATGCAAAATGTGGGTTGACTATGCCTTTGTGCATTCAGATCATGCACCGTTATGGTTGAGGCTATCTTTTCATGATATGCCAGATGATAGACTGCCTCAAAGGCGACATCTGATTGTGAACAATAGCTATTTGCAGCATGTCACTTTCAAGGCAATGGTTACTAATGCCTATCAATCTCTATCTTCTCAAAGCCACTTTGATATTGATAATGCATGGGATTCTTTTGTTTCCCAAATGCAAGTTGTAATTAGAGGTTATGGCAAGTCTTACATGAAGAGTATGAGGGAAACTGTTGCTCAGGCTAAATTGACTTGCCAAGACCTCACTAAACTCAATCAATTTCGTCCTTTGTTCTTGCATGAGCAAACAACACTATGCCAAGCTAAACATTGTCTCCAAATCAATGATCACAGGAAACTTCCCAAATCGGAGACCAGAGCAAGACAAAGAGCTTTCATACATACAGACTGTTCTTCCAAACAATTTTTTAAAAGCTTGCATCAGAAGAGATTAAACACAAACATTTGCAGGGTGCTTATGCTTGATGGTTCATGGACTACATCACGGTCACAGCTTGCTTCTGTTTGCGTACATCATTTCTCTCAGCAGTTTGGTTATGCAGATCCTCCTTCACAGCAGGTTTTGTCTGCAAGAAATTTGCTTTTACTACATGTTTCTCCTATTATCTCCACCACTCAGGCGTTGGAATTGGAGGAACCTCTTACTGAAAGGGAATTGTCAGATGCAATCAAATCCTGTGGTAGTTGGAAATCTCCAGGATGGGATGGTCTTACACTTGAGTTTTTCTTAGAATATTGGCCTCTTTTGAAGCATACTTTGCTGCATATGGTGAATTCTGCTTGGCAAAATCAAAAAATGCCAGACACATGGAAGAGAGGTCTTGTTAGACTCCTTCCAAAAAAGCAAATCTCTGAATCTTTGGCTCATTGGAGACCTATCACGATTATGCCAATTATTTATAAAATAATGACCAAAATGATTGTTGATCGGATAAAAGGCTATTTTCATGATGGGTTGCATCCTCCGCAATATGGTTTTGTTCCTCGTAAGCATATCACAGAGAACATTGCTAATGCCTATGTTGGAATAGAATATGCCAAATATATGCAACAGGATGTTTTGCTATTGCAAGTTGATATTGCCAAAGTTTTTGACACTAATCAGTGGGACTTTATTTCACAAACAATACAGGCCTTGGGATTTGGCATAAAAATGCATCAAGTTATCAATTGGCTATATCAAGATAGTACAGCTGCCTGCATACTTTCAGAGAATATTTCTACAACCTGGACTTTTGGTTGTTCTGTTCAGCAAGGCTGTCCCCTTAGTGCTTTACTATTTGCCATAGCCACTCATCCAATGCTTCAATATATGGACCACCTTTTGGACACTGGCATGTTGCATGGATTGGAAATTCCTGGCAGACGCAGCATGATCGCTCAAGCATATGCTGATGATTCTTTCTTTACCCCGAAAAATACTTAGAGCGATCTGTCCTTGATTATGCAAGCTCTTTCCAGATATGGCTTGGCTGCTGGTTTTCATGTGAATTTTCAGAAATCCAAGCTCTTGCCGTTGCATGCTAAAGACTGGCATAGTCTTTTGTGGCCTAGGGAAATTGTTCCACCTTCTCAATTGATTCCACATCTTGGCTATCCTCTAGGTTGGGGGCTCACTCGTTCTCAACAAACTGATTGGGTGCTCACAAAGCTGAGGAAAAAACTTGAATATTGGAAGCTTGCAACTTGGCCATTACATGTTTGTTTGCGAATAATGCAATCCATTTTGATAGCATACATACAATTCTATCTGCCCCTCATTATGTTTACTAAGGCAGATCTGGCTTCCTTCATGTTTGCTATCATGGAGATTTCCTGGTGTTCAAAAAATAGCAAGAAAAGTTTCAGATTACTCTCTATGCATCGTATCTGTTCTCCAAAGATGCACGGGGGTTTGAACATACTCAATATTCAAATGCATATACTTGCTCACAGGAAGAAAATGATGTTGCAGTTTATGCAAGGGGATCAGCCTTGGGCTTTCATGATCCGCTCTCTTTTGTTGCATATTGATACTTCTGCTTTTGGGTATTGGCAACGTACACAGTGCGATTTTCTATTTGGCTCTATTCAAGGCAAGATCAGAGGCTGCCCTTTTGTCTCTCGTTTGCTTCTTGATTGGAAGCATATTTTATCCCACTTGGAATGGAATGGCAGGGATTCTTTGTTGGGAAATTCCTTGAGGGCTGAGAATATTTATTGGTCCAAAGTATTCCACCCTCCTTTGGCTATACAAGAACCCGGGCGTTCTTATTTTATATCTTTCAAAAGTATTGCTTCTATGGCGAATGTACTTCAGGATGATGGCACTCTTTTATCTTTTTCTGCAGCTACTAGCAAGTATGGTTTGGGAGCTCATTATCGTCCTTTATGGCACAAAATTTCAGAAATGCTTCAACCTTTCTTGCCGGTACCTTGTTTGGAACTTCAAGATAGGCTTGAGAATTGGACTCTCCATTCTTCCTCTTCTTCAGCCCGTCCTTTGAAGCTGTCACATATCAGAGTGCCTTCTCTATATAAAGTGTTGTTACCTCCGTCTTGGGTTTCTGACCGAGCCGATTCTGTTTGGCATATGGATCGCCCATCAAAGTGGTGGAGAAAGCGGCTACATCTCCTTTGGCATTATAAAGCCCCTCTTCGGTAACAGGTTTTCCTCTGGCGAGTCCTACTTGGCGTTTTTCCATCTAGGCAGTTACTCGCGCATAGACATATTGCCTCGGTGAAGTGAATATGCCTTCATCTTGTTGTTCTTCAAATAAAGCTCATGTGAAGACAGACAAGCCCAAGAAGAAGTCAAAGCTTCAGGTCAAGAAGACTCCAGTTAAGAGGCTTTGGGAAAAGCCAACTGGTTATACTTATGCTAAACAACTAGGCTTTTCTGAGTTTCCCTCTAGCAATCTACATTTATATGGTGAGGGAGATTTCTTTGTTTAGCAAGATTAGTCATTTTGTAAGAGAGTAGACACTGCCTGATAAAGGTAAGACCCTCTCATGGCTACCTTTAAGATAGACAAGTTCAATGGCCAAGGTTTTCACACTTGGCAAATAAAGAATCAATCTTTGTGGTAAAAGATAAAGACTATGTCTTTTGAGCACTTTGTCTTTTGAACTTTATTTATCATCACTTGGTTAATTTTTGAGGTTCTCTACCTAGAATAGTCCTCCAAAAAGAATGTTATGTGTTTTGTCTTTTGTATCACCTCTGGTCACCATATGATGTAGGCCATGTGATATGTGTCTTTGCCTCCATAACCAATTGGAGGGGTCTATCCCATTTTTGTAAACCTTGACCCTTGGGACCTTGCTAGTATGAGATCCTAGCCATAGATTTATCCTTGACCACCATGAGATGGCATGAGAAACTATGAAGCTAGATGCATCCTTGACATAGCATGAGGCAAACCCTTAAGGGGGAATGTTGGGATAAATGTGATCAAGGGCTTGCTCTAAGGTGCATGTGTGCATCCAGGGGAGTCACATGTTTTTTTGTGTGTGTGTAGAAGAAACACATCTGGTGCTATGAGGTGTCAGACCATGACACAGGCGATGATGTAAGTACAAGCCCCCCCACATGGGAGGTTCCTTTGATCTAGGCAATTCATATGATGTAGGGGCTGATTGCCACTGATATAGGGGAGGTGACTATGATCTAGGACAGCTTCCTCTCCACTCTATATAAGGGAGGTTCTCCCTTCTTTTCAATACACATGCTTTTGGTTTCACTTGTGCTCTTCCTTTGTGTCATCATGAATCTCTTCTATCCCACCCATCTCTTCACGCCTCTCCTCCAAGGGTGAAACTGCAATCAAATCTAGTGATACATACTACCGAGTTGTTGAACACCATAACCTTGGTTTTCCAAGGTTCACTCTGAGGTCTCTACACATACAAAAAGCCTGTAATGTGTCTAGATGCTACTTCAATCCCTTCGTTGGGTCTCACATAAGTACTATGTCATCTGCATATAACAAGATTGGTATCAATATCCCGGCTAGACTAGCTCCATCTCCTCCCCCTCTATCAACCTCATCATACATACAATCCAAAGGTGATAACGGGCATCCCTGCTTCACTCCAATAGTGCTAACCACCATGTCAGACATCCCTCTAAGGGCCCGGACTCTGCCAATCACTATCTGTAAATCCTCCATCGCATAACCTTAGGTACACTGATGTCCTGCGATCTCTACATCAAAGTAGCGCCGTGGTACTATATCAAAAGCCTTGTGGAAACCCACAAAACAGCAATAGGTCCTCCCTTTCCCTCCTTCCCATCCACGTGGTCGTCCCTCCTCAATGATGGCTCTGAGTGTGAAGGTGTGATCTAGGAAAGTAAAGCCCCGTCTAAAACCGACCTGTCCAGCTGCTCTCAATTCTCTATTCTCTTCCCAAACACTCAGCTCATGCTTCAATATATATCCATAAATTTTGGCCAAAAGATGGCCAATCATAATCGTGCGGCAATTACTAGGAGACCTAGGATCACCACTTTTTTTTTTTTTTTGGTAAAAAGAGACTTCTATTAAGTATTAAAGAAAAACCGTTAGAGCAAACTCCATACGGGATACATCATGCAATGCACGAAAAGCTCAAGAGCCAAAAAAAAAGGATTGAGGCTGATAGTGCCATCTCAATCCGGTAGAAACCTCCGAGAAAAAGGGAGAACCCCTCCAAACTCAAAGAAATATAGTCCTTCTAGAAGAGGCTGCCCGTGAAGGGCCCTGCATGCTAGCCCATATGGCTATCAAAGTGTGAACCGTGTCAGTCCAAATACCCATGAACACCTGTGATGGATATATCTGGGTGCCATCCAAGGCCTCAGTACATCTAGCTCTCCAAATGTGCCAAGAGGAAATGCTAGCCAAAATCTCCCAAGAGGTGTCCACTGAAGCATGAGAAGCTCTGAAGGGAGTAAGTGGTACATCCTGAAGAGAGCAGGGCTCTATCACCTGCCGGCAGACCGAGAGTGCCCAAGAAGAAGACTCACCCTCATAAAACACCTGGGGCCCAGTAAGGGATAACCATGCGACCAAGCCCCAAGTCATGAAGAAAGGGGAAGTATGAAAGATGCTGAGTATCGAGCAACCCCTTTCCAAACAGTCCTCGCCTGACTGCAGTCCCAAAGGCAATGTCGCACTGACTCCTCTGCAGAATGACATCGAGGACAAGTGGGATCAGCCCCAAATTGTGATCTCCACAGGTTCACTGCAATCCCTCCATGAATAGAAAGCCAAAAGAAAAGAGTGATCTTTCTATTTCTGAGGGATTTCCAGAGCCTCCTCCAGAAATTTCTACGCAAATCTGCGGTGATGAAGAAGCTTTCCCAATGGGGGGCTCTGGAGGGAATCCAACCCCTACTGTTCAGCTGAAATCTCCTGGCATTACCAACCATGAAACGAAAGAAGGGAATCCCCCTCTCTTGGTGCCCATGATCTATCCACTCCCACTCTCCTGGGTCCCACTGCAAGCACCTGATAGGTGCACCTCCATATAACCACAACCTCCAAGATCCCAAGGCCAAGAGCAGAAGGTCGGGGTCTAAGTACCACTGCAAGCCCGCTCCATGGTCCACAAAACCAACAATCCTGACAGGCTAAAAGGCAACCTCAAGAAGAATGCCATCCTTGGATGTAGAGAGTAAACCTCCATCCCCATCGTCAAAGACCAATGCATCTTCCCCGAGACCTCGGAGAGCGATCACCTATAAAGGAACTGATGTCCTCGAAAAAACCCCCATCCAAGTGGTGGAAGTAATAGGCAACTCAACTGTCCATTCCACCGGGATGGCTGCACCTATCTGCTGAATCCTGCGTGCTATCCCTCTGAGGTAACTCACGGACTGCAATCTCTAATCCTCAGGTAGCCTGATAAAAGCTTTCCAAGTGCCTACTGTGTAGGCGGGGCCTCTCTCCCATTTAGACCACTGCATGTAATGGGAAGTGCCTAGTGGTCTGGCATGCTCGTCAAGAATACTATCATTCCAAATGATCGGCTGCCTATCAATCTCTTCGACAGTAGAAGGTGGAATCCTTCGAAGAGTGTTCCTGAAGCTCCCCCAAGCTTTCAGGATGGCAGTCATGAGAGGATAGCAGGAGATCTGAGAGGGGCGGAAGTGAAAATCCAGCGAGGGCTGTCCACCCAATCATCTCCCAAGGTTGGTGTGCAAGCCTGAATGCGTCCAAAAAAGAAATCCTTTCAAGGTTCCTTCCCAAGCATGAGTCCCCTCACCACCACCTTACAAAGCAATGCCCTGCACTACAAGTCCGGGTCAATGACATTAAGGCCCCCTTCACATGTAGGGAGAATAATGGTCTCCCAGGCCACCCTTGCTGCAACATCCGCTATGCCATCAAGTCCACTCCATAAAAAATTCATGACTAGTCTGATGAGTTGAGTGATGCAAACCCTAGACCGGCACCAGCAAGAACACACAAACCAAGAGGTGGCCAAGAGAACCTGGTTCACTACCACAACTCTAGATGCAAGGTCGAGTTTGGCAGAGCTCCAGAAAAGAAGTTTTTTCCTTATACTTTATAGTACTGGGGCAAACTGCTGTGCTGGAGAGATGTCCAATCCTACCTGGCATCCCAAATACCTGATAGGAACACCCCTCTAAATCCAAAAAAAGCCAATGTCAACTCCCCAGCCTGGAGTGTCCTCATCACTGATCCAAAAGCCAAAGGATTTATGCCAGTTAATGTGTGCCCCTGCAGCTGAGAAAAAAATATCCAAGGCTGTCCAGAAAGAATCAAGTGACTGCGAAGAGGCCTCAATAAAAATAGCAGTGTCATCAGCCAACTCACAGTCAAGAAGCTCCTGCTCCTGTCTCAAGGGCAATCTCAGCCCAAAAAGCTCAGCCTGAGATCTAAGGAAGATCCTCGTAGCTTTTGCCACAAAAAGAAAAAGGAAGGGGACTAAAGGGCATCCCTGACGAACTGATCTGGAAATCTGAAACCTGTCACCCCTTTCTCCAACACTGCCTCTGTGAGAGTGTCATCCGTGTATAAGGCGTCGGGGATCCTGATACTGTGAGACCGTCCTCTCAGATGAGGCTCTGAGATGGACAAAATTACCGAAAAATGGTCTGAAGTGGAAACACCGGAACTGTCCCCCCGATAAAAAGAGCCCAGTCACCCACATAGAATTTGTCAATCCGAGCATGGATAGGCATCTGCACCCTATGGTTCAACTAGGAAAACAAAAGTGAATGAGACTGAATAAGAAATGCATCATCTGACCAAACATCTCTGCCACTGAACCTGAATAAGAAGGCATCCCAAGCTACTCTCTCAAGGGAGTGGATACCACCTTCTCTGTCCCCTTTCTTATCAGAAGGTGCCTCAACCATGTTGAAATCACCTCTAATAATCCACGAATCCGCAATGTCAACCCACGAGAGCAACTCTTTCCAAAACAAAACACGGTCCCCTCTGTTGTTCGGAGCATAGAGGTTGAGGAAACCAAACTTACGTCCGTCAATCAGAAGTAAAACCCACTGGGCCCTGGAGGGGGTTATGGTACCGTGTCCAATGACCAGAGGGAGAATAGAATCTGAAACTGAAATGCATGTACCTCCTCTAGTTCCCAAGGCAGGAAGCCAAAAAGTCCGACCTCAGAGCAGCTTACCTGACTTGGAGCAATCTCTGACATCTAGTTTGTGTTCCTGAAGAAAAAGAATGTCTAAGGAACCACCTGAAACACCTGGATGAAGCTAATTCCAAATCAGCTGTTTGCGACGGCGATGAGGGATGCCGCCCAATCCCTCTATATTCCAACTGGCTATCCTCATCAGCGGGAGGAAGTGGGTTGGAATGCCTTACCCGACGTGGTGGCGGAAAAAGAAACCTCTACCGGAGCAGACCTCCTGCCATACACACGAGGTCCAAGGGGAGGAAAGTCCATAGGTGAGAGAGAGAAGGATCTCTCAAGAGGGATGCCGATAACTGGCTCTCCAAGTAGAGGGTACAAAATCATCATCTGGGAGGCTAGAGAGGTCCTCCAAAGCGAAAAATGAGTTCCGCTAAGCCAGTCCTGAGGAGGGGGTAGGAAGGATTCCTACCGAAGCATGAAGAGAATGTAAGACCCCCTTCCCTCTGTCCAAAGAGAGAGGCACCTGTACTGGATCCTGATCAAAAAGTGGTGCGGACGAGGTACCAACAACCTGGGCTGCTGAGGAAGGTATAGCTTGATCCAAGGGTGGAGTCGAACAAGGCTCCTGAACACTAGTCTCCTCCCGAGGCTCCAAGGGGATAGCCTCCGAAGAGGTGGAGGTGTGAACTAAAGTAGAGGGCCTAACCGCGACCGGAATCCACCGTGGGCCAGAGGTGGTGCGGGGTGCAAAAGGGACTCGAGTAGCCCTAAGAGGGGGGGGAGCCCGTGTCTGAGGCCATGTCTGTGGAGCGGTAGGTCCTGCTCTTGCTCTCTATCGTAAGCTAGTACGAGCTGGTTGCTTTCTGGGCCTCTTTTTCTTCTTTGGGCAATCTCTGGCAAACTGCCCCGAGGATCTGCAAATCCTACACTGGTCCTACCGACCTGCAACCTCAAATCTCTGGCGGAAGAAAGACCCATCGGGCCGCTGTAGCATGATGTGGTCATCTGAAATATTGGGGTCCTGGAAAATGACCCTAACCCTGGGTACCCCATCCATCCTGACCGCCTCAGCAGCCGAAGAGGGCTCGCCAGGGAGAGGGGGGATCTCTACTACCACACCAAACCTCTCGCCAATAACTGAAAGAAGCCAGTGATAAACTGAGGGAAGACCAGGAAACCTGATGAAAACAGAAACTCCCTGCTTGTCGTCTTCAACTGGGTCAAATCCCAGTTGAAAAGGAAACAAAAAAATCCTCCTGTAGCCTAGAAGTAGAATCCCGGCCTGTAGCAGGTCTCCCGTGACGTACAGGGAATCTAAACACACCTGAAAGAAACCCCGTCCCAACAAACGAACATCCTTGAGATGGGGGGCGAGGTCCTGAGGAAGCGCCGCCAGCATCCAATCTCTAGCTTGTGACCTGGAGGGGTGTGAGCCATGAATGTGTGCGAAGAGAGTCGTGAAACACTCATGCTCCAAATCCTTTTGCAATTGTTGCAGCTCATCTTTTGAAAAAGTGACAGTTCTCGCGGCCGGTGTGAGCGGAGACGGATTGACTGAATGGGAACCCATTCGTCAATCGAGGTGTGTTGGCCAATTCAAACACAAAAAATAAAAAACTCCGTCCGCTTTCCTGAAACCCAAGAGACCCCTATAAGAGAATAGGGGTACTCCAGATGAAGGAGTGGGTGAAGGAAGAAGGGAGAGAGAAGAAGAAGCCAAGGAGGAGTCAGCAAGGGGGCAGCAAGGAGGAGGGGAGAGGAGGGGAGGATAGAGGAGAGGAGGAGTGGAAGAGAGGGGGAGGAGAGAAGTAGAGGAGAGGGGAAGGAGGAGAGGAGGAGAGGAGGAGTGGAGGAGAGGAGGAGAGGAGAGGGGAGGAGAGGGGGCCTGGAGAGTGGGGGAGAGCAAGGAAGAGCAGGGGGGGAGAGGAGGGGACGGGGGGGGACGTGCAGGCAGCAGCATTGGGGAGTAGGCTGCAGCAGGGGGGGGAGCAGCAGCAGGCGCGGGGGGGGAGCAGACTGCAGCGCAGGGGGGGGAGGCTGCAGCAGGTAGGAGGGAGGGGCAGCGCACAGGGGAGAGGGCAGCGCAGGGGAAAGGAGGGGGCAGCGAGGAGGGAAGGGAGGGGGCAGCGAGGACAGGAGCAGGAGGAGCAGCGGGAGGAGCAGGGAGAGGAGGAGCAGCAGAAGGAGCAGGGAGAGGAGGGGAGCAGGAGGAGCGGGGAGCAGCAGCATGCATCCACTACGGGAAGTGTGTGGAAAAGGGAGTCTAAGTGAGGAGCGAAATGTGGATCACCACTTTTGAACAATGGCACTGCCAGAAAGCGTCACAAATAGCTCTGTTAAACATGCCCATCAACACAAGCACCATACTCGTTCTTGCATGTGTAAAATGCTCTGCAACCAGTCCTTCCCATTCTTCAAACATGCAATTGTATCCTCCACCTTCTTTGTGAAGAAAGTACAGCGGCGGCCTAGAAACCAGGTGGCATGGGGGGCTGCCCTGGAACATCATACATGGATCTACATAATCATGCCATGTCCCTGGCTCTATAATCGAGATCGAAACTGCCTCTCATGGAACATCCGCCATACTTTCTTGCAGTCCTGCCCCAAGAACAATTTGTATATCTCCACCTCAAGCTTTGCTAGGTAGTCGTGCTTCTTCGTTTGCACAAGGCAACGAAAGAGCATCCTTGCCTAGCCATGTGTACGGACACCAAGTGTAATCTCTTGTGCAAATGAGCCGGAGTTTCTCTACACTCTCAAACCATTTTGTGGGGCAATCGAGAGCGAGGGCACAACAGGAGGTACTGTATGTGGGAAAGCGCGTGCAACTGACTCATGCCAAGCGACTAGTGCATTCATCCAGTGATCCACTCATGTCTAGATTCCTAGGCTATCTCGTACCGCACAGTTGTATACATATGATGTCTCCTCAATAAAGTGGTATCTCAGGAAATGGCAGGTCAAGGACACTGCCTTTCTCATCTGTCCACATGCCAGAGTGAAAGACAAAATAGCATGGTCAGTTGCCACACTAATAGGTCTACCCAAGATCTCAAGCTTTGTATATCCTATATCAATGCCCCTCCTTTGGGGTGTTTGGCAGCCTTCTATTCAATGGATCTTCACTTCAGCTCCTTTGACTCAGCCCCGTTCCCCCTTCCTCCGTAGCCTCATTTCGGTATGGAGGAAGCTGCGACACAGCCTTTCTCAGGTTCCCCCTAGCTGCCGAGAGGAGACAGACAGATAGCCCTTGATCTAGAGCAGCCGGGTGACAGATGATACAGGTCGTCAACTTGGAGAGAGATCCCATATCCCTTGGGCGCTCTGGGCGCATGGGCCCGCACGCTCGTTCCGGGTTTGGAGGGACGTCTACAGTAGGATGAGCCCAAGCGAGCTGGCAGCAGCAGTAGGTACGGCACGTGGGATCCAGGCTCGGCGAGCGGAGATTGATGCTGCCATCCCTGCATGTTGGAGGATTCCCGTAGGCACCGGACAGCTCTTCCCGGGAGATGAGAGGTGGCTAGGACAGTTCACTCCACGAGGCATTCCTTTGGTGGTGGCAGGCCTCTTCTCGGATTCTTCGGTACATTTCTTCTCCATCACTGATGACAGTCGCCTACAGAGCAGAGAGGCCGTGATCGACCCCCAGCTTCCCTGGCAGCGCCTTCGCATTGTAGGGCTGCAAGGGAAGACTTGGCATATAGACCCCCTGATTATACAGGACCAGGATTGGAGACTCTGGATATGGGAGGGCCGTTCCTTGTCAGAGGTGGAGTGGGACCCAGGGGAGTGGCTTTGGCCACCGTCGGAGACCTCAGAGAACCCTACCCCCTTCTTTTCTTACAGTGCACGCACGGGCCGGCGTGCTCTTGGGGCTCTCCAGCGTGTGCTACCCACACAGGCACATAGGTGGTATGCCCAGGGGATATCCTTGGTCTTTCTTCGCACCTTCTGGAAGACTCTTTGGGCTAGTTGGCGTCCGAGGAAGATCTCCTACTTCCTTTGGATGGTGGCACACAAGGGGCTTCCAGTTGGTAGCTGGCTGAGAGAGATGTGTCTTCAGGAGGAGGAGTCCCTGAAGCATTGCCTTTGGAGCTGCTCGCACGCGCAGACGGTTTGGAAGGGAATCATGGGGATCTTAGCTAGGGCTACACCCGAGCTAGGACCGATCACTTGGGGAGCCGTTTGTTGGTGCAGCACTGAGCCGGGACATCACTTGGCCTATGAGTTCTCTAGACAGGATCCCGTCTTTTTCATCACGCAGGCCACTTGGGCATACATGGACAGCTTCCCGTGGCATTTGACAGAGACAGATGCAGGAGCGACGCCTCGGCACCCAGTTTGGGAGATCAAAGGGAGCATCACAGGCTGGCATATCTGGACTTCCAGATGCACGCAGACTGTAGGAGCTCAGACTTCTACCACCCAGACCCTCGCAGATATCTGGAGCACGATCATTCACACGCTCAAGGGTCAATGGGATCAGATTCAAGGAGAGTCTCGGGCAGGGAAGGAAAAGAGACGATGTTTCCTTCGCGACTGGGACCACGGGAGTTATTCTTCCAGCACTCCACTCAGAGTCTTCAGTGGCATTACGCCCCTCCACCATGGCTGTTTGTCCACTCTCCGATGATTATGCCCTAGGAGGCTTGTATTTAGCTTTTTGACTTCTCGGGCTGAATCCGTTTTGTGATTACAGCCCGCTGGCCTTCAGGCCTTCTTGTACTCTCGCTTTCAAGTAATATAACTAGCACTACTTTTTGCGCAAAAAAAAAAAATGCCCCTCCTTTGTGATTCCAACATGTGAAAGCATTTGTCCCCAGCCATCATGGCAAGACAAAGAATATCACTAAGCCATGTGAGCTTCCCATATGCAATAGGTATGTGCCATGTGTTCTCACCTCACTATCCTAGGCTGATCTTTGAAGGCCTACATCCTCCAAGGAGATCTCTTTGAACATAGTGTAAGAAATCCTAGATTTACTATATTTAGAAATGTGCTAAGGAACAGAAAAGAGACAGGTTAGGCGAAGGGCGAAGGGACATTGCTATGTACATAGAGACTCACCAATGCAAGGGGAGTACGTTACCAGATGTGCAGGGCTACAGATGGGAGACGGTGTACCGATCCCAGCCAGGACACTAGGAGGCACCAGAGGATCAAGTGGCATAGGGATCTTATTTTGGGAGGGCCTCAAGGATGCTGTACATGTGTGGTACATGGAGATGCAAAGGCGAGAGATGTGTGGGTCAGGGTTGAGACTGGTAGACCGAGGGACTGGTACATAGTGGTATGTTATTTCCCACCTGTATATTCTGGTTTTGCGTCACGTGATGGACCACCATATGCTCCTATGCATGAGGACATTATGAGCTATGCACACATGGGGGACATCATGCTAGTGGGAGATTTTAATGTAAGGACAAGGAACAAACAATCGGCATTCTATGAGTTGGAAGATGCTATGTGTCACGATCTGTGGCGTATTCCTTTCTTTTTCTAGACTTATGGATGGTTTGATGAATGGACACTTGTGGAAGGGTATGCCCTTTCGACGGGACACTTGCCCTTTCGATGGGACACTTCCTAATGAGGCATAACCCTTCACAAGAGACATTCTAATGAAGACACATTCCTATTGTAATGTACCCTCTCATCAAGGGTCACACCCTTCACAAGGGGTACACACCTCTTCATGCACATACCCTTTGGAGTACACACCTTTTCATGTGTGACTCTTCACTGTCTATATAAGAGAGGCCCAATTGTATGGATGACATCACATCCACCCTACAGATATTCAAGCAATACAAATATTCCTTGTTCTCTGCTCTTGCAACCCTCCATACATCCATACACATGAGCTCCAGCTTCCCATACTGCCGTACAGGCCTGCTATACCTTCCATCCGTACAACCTGCACATTTGACAGCTCCGTATGTTTGCCACGTGGTGTCCGTACTGTTGCTGCCCATAAGAGCATTTGGGATTCAGCCAGTGTCTGGCTTGGTTTCAAGAAAATTTTGGAAGCAGATTTAGGCATTGGGCATTTTAAAAATTTTGGGGCTTTTCTTCTATTTGCCCCAATTTCAGCCCAATTTCACCTAGCAAATTGGGGCTTTTGGTCTTGGACACCAATTTTGCAACATTTGAGGCTTTTGGACACTTTGCAAGTGTTTTGCAGGCAAATTTGGCACTAAGAGAAAACCTTAGTCTTGTATCTTTTTCCTTATCTTTTCCAATACAGTGTGGTGTGCTCTTGCTCTCTTTTCTCTCACATTTGGTATCAGAGCCCGTGTGCTGTCCTGCAAGCTCCTGCATCAGCTCAACTGCAGCCTTTCATTCAACTCAGCTCCAGCTCGCATTGGTCGCGAGGCATTCCGTACCACCCGTCGTACTTGCAAGAAGCCATTCTGCCTGTACATTCCATACAGACTGCATGGAATTCCGTATTGTCTATAGGCCGTACCTGCTCTGTCACCCGTACATGCTGCTCTGTACCTGCATCTCCGTACACAGATAGCCATACAGCAGCTATAGCCACGTCTGTACAGTTGCACGCTGGCACCTGCCCTCCTGCACCCCGCCGTTACATCCGTACACCTGCACTCTTGCAACCCGCCATACATCTCATACACATGCACTCCTGCAACCCTCCGTACATCCGTACACATGAGCTCCTGCTTCTTCCCGTACTGCCATACAGACCTGCTATACCTTCCGTCTGTACAACCTGCACATTTGACAGCTCCATATATTTGCCATGTGGTGTTCGTACTGTTGCTGCCCGCAAGTGCATTTGGGATTCAGCTGGTGTCTGGCTTGGTTTCAAGAAATTTTTGGAAGCAGACTTGAGCATTGGGCATTTTGAAAATTTTGGGGCTTTTCTTGTATTTGCCCCAATTTCAGTCCAATTTCATCCAGCAAATTGAGGCTTTTGGTCTTGGACACCAATTTTGCAAGATTTGAGGCTTTTGGACACTTTGCAAGTGTTTTGCAGGCAAATTTGGCAGAATTTCAGTTGGGCTTATGCTTTTGGGCAGTTGCATTTTGAGCTTTTGATTGGCATATTTTTTTTAGCAATGGGCAGCTTGCATCTATATCCCGGAAGGGATTTTGTGTTGTGCACCTATAAATCCCAGGAAGGGATATTTCTTGTCATAGATTTTTCCATACGTTACCATACGCATACGTCATACGAGTATGGAAGTATGATTGGAGTATGGTTCAGCCCCTAGGGTTGAAACATACATGACCCTAACCAAAAGTCTTTATGGACCTGTGTGTGTCGCCTCCGGTGATGATAACATAAGTGATGAATCAGATAGAAAATCTGTAGCAAAAGAGAAAGGAGAGATCGATGATTCAAATACCACTGAGGTAGCTTCTTCTCTACTAGACGTGGCTTTGTTGGAGTCACCTTGGGAACCGGTTCTGGAATACCATGCTCCTCGACTCCTTGGGCCACCATCTTTCCATGTTAGAAATGTCACTGCCCCACCTGTGAGCCCCCGATTGGAGGGAACAAGGGGGCAGGAGACTATAGAGGGATGGGGCTGAGAGTACCTGACTTTCAGGAGGCAGCACCCTGCGTGGAATTGTGCCAGCAGACATGGGAGAGGCTGGAGCAGCATGCAGTACACTTGGGGGCCTGGCATCAGCAGCCCAAAAGGCCCACAAAGGGGGCCTATTTATAGGCCAGACCAGCCTGGTGTAGTCGGCCCACATTCAGCCCCAAAAGGGGCCCTGACCTGGTCGGTACAGTTGGCTGAAGCCGACTGGCCAGGTCGGCTAGTTTGAGGGCTCCAGGCCCTCCTATAAAAAGCCCCCCACTCCCCCTTCATTTCTCATCACCTGCACAACAAGCCTTGCACCGGCAAGCGAGCAGGGAGAGGAGTAGACTCAGGATTTGGTCCAGCATCTCTTGGCTGGTTGTATGCTCATCTTTGAGCTTTTGTCTGCCCACATCTGTGAAAGAATATATATCTGAGTTTTGCTATCTTTCTCTCCCATTCTCTTTGAGTGTTGTTTGAGCTGCAATCAGGAGTGTGAGGAGTGAGTGATTCTATCCTCTACTTTCCAACAAAGGTATCCATGCACAGCTGATCAATGGTACAAACATTATCAAGACAACCAATCACCTTAGTCTCACTACATGAAAGGCAATAGAGTCTTAGATCCTCACTAGTACAGACAACCCAAATGCATACCTTAAGACAAAACCTATCCGAAATTAATATAAGATTAATGCATAGAGGATAAATATGAGGTCCCAATATAGGTAGATCATCGGCCCTCATGAACCTTGATGTGGTGTGTGATTGAAGCCATAAGTAGGAAGGTATAATTTCCAAAGAACGTATTATGTCATTGCAACCATTTTTTAAGGGAGTGTGGACATGTTTTGTTATGAGCTTATTTTAACTTTCTTGGCGTTAATGACTTACTTGCTAATTTGTAGGTCCTCTCAAGTCTCATTCAGCTGAAGCGAATGAAAAAAACAAATTGTTGGCGTCAACTCACAAGATATATAAGAGCAGTACAAGAAGAATTTATCTCCATGCATATAAATAATGCACACTAAAAATATAGCATGATAGGCATCTTGAGAGAAAAATTTCAGTTTTAGCACAACAATCAAGAATAGATTTGGCCACGTCATGCAAAAGTACCAAAAATCCATCCTCATCAAAAGTAAATATAAACACTGCATCAAGCTCCCTCATCCTAAAGAGAAACACATCACCACAAGTCATGCACCTTTCAAATAGAACAAGAAAGAATACATTGAGGCATCAAATACATACCATATTCATCAAGCGGTGCATCATAGTCATAACTAGTTGTAATGAAAGGGCCCCCAGCTGTACGGCCAAAATTTGTTCCTCCATGGTACTACACATTTAAAAATTTAATCTTCATCTCTGTCTCTCTCTCTCTCTCTCTCTCTCTCTCTCTCTCTCTCTCTCTCTCTCACACACACACACATACAAAACCCAGGAGTACGCCTCCCTTCCGAAATGAGAACATCAAGCACACTTTGAAGCTGCATAAACAAAATTACTGTTTTTTCACTCATAGATCAAACTACCTGCTACATATGAGGCTTAACGTTTGGGTGCCTACGTCCACAAGGACATAGAATGGAGCAAGTAGATTGAGTATAGGTCGTGATGCTTTCTGGAATATCAACATAACAACAACTCCATATGAGATAATATATGCAAGTTTGTAGCATCACTTCTACATGCGGCTTTCCACACCATCCATATTTTTCATAGGAGAGCTACGAGTCAAGGCACAAACACAAGTTTGGAGCATTACCTCTACATGCGGCTTTCCACACCATCCATATTTCTCATAGGAGAGCTACGAGTCAAGGCACAGAAACTTTATCCAATCTTACTGGCTGAGACCGCGGTATGATACCATTGGAGGGAGAAGCTTTATGCCAATTCATGGGATACCTCAACAAACTTGGGAAGATGGATGCAAATCCGACACCACACAAAGCCATGGAGGCTACAACGACCATGTGCAGGTATAGATTAGGAGAGAAATGGATGGAGCTATGGGGCATAAAGACTGCTGATATATCAGAAGATTTAAGTGAAATCGGAGACCTAGTAACACAAAAGATGCTACAAAAATTATGGCTAGACTCGGGAACAAAAATGCAGCTTTACAACCAAGAAATTGACCCGATGACACGTATGAAATACAGAAAGATCTTTGGGAAGAATATCTCAATGTTTAAAAAGCTGGAAAATAAGAACCAGCTCACATGATCTAGTGGTGAAGAGAGGCAGGCTAGCACGACCCAAGATCCCAAGAGAGGAAAGGATATGCTCAATATTCCCTGTAGGAGCAGTAGAAGATGAGCAAAACGTTCTCAAGAAATGTTGAGCATATGCGCAAATCAGAGAAAATCATAGTGGCAGCAGAGGTAACCTGAAAAACCTACTTAACGGCCAGCCCAAAAGCTTGGGACCTACCTATAGGAAGCCTTGGAGCACCACAGCAAAATACTCAGGCTAGCTCAACAAATACTCATGATATAGAAAGCTTCGTAGAGATTTCTTTCACAATGTAATTGACCACTTCAATGAGGCCTTCTATAAAGGCTTACATTAGGAGGCAGAGGCTCAGCTCTTGCTGCAGAGACCCTAGTATCCATTTTGCTATACGCTGAAGACGTACTAATCTCACATAGGCCAGGGTCCGTAGGTGCACTTGCTCTCTAAATACTTTGTGACAGCAAAGACATGAAGGTCAGGCTTGATAAGAGCAAAATTATGACCTTCAACACTAACGCAGCCCATTTTCATCATGCACCATTCGCATTGAGGTAGAGCATGGTCGAGATTGTCATGGCATATGTGTACTTAGGATGCATCTCCACACGACTGCGATTTAGTATGAAACCAGAAACCCAAGCACGATTGCAAGAGGATATACGCCACTCTCTAGGAAGCAAAGACATTGCTTCTAGGCCCAATTTCAGCACGTCAACACAAAATCTCTTCTCTTTGACTCCCTACTGAAAGTAGAAACACTATAAGCAAAGGCATTTTGGAACTACACCTCACAAACACTGAATGGATCGAATTCAAAAGCGTACAGGTCGTGATGCTCTCATGTATTCTCTGCAGGAAGAGATTCATCTACATGAATCATCCTTACTAAGTTGCACCAATGAGAGACTACAAACAGATGTGTCGTTCCAAACCCATCGCATATCTAGACTACATCAAGAAGTATAAGCAGACGGATGCAAATCATGTGACATTGATTCAAGGCTCTAGGGAATCGAGTTTCACGACTAGAGGATTGTGCCTTTGCAAGAAGGTTCAATCAGGCATGTAAAGAGTTCTTGTCTACAAATGGTGGTATTATGTCTGGTATAGCAGCAGAGATGTCGATTTCAAAAGCCTCTTCAGCTACTGCTCTTCTTTCCTCCTCTCATCGAGTTCCTTCTTTCACTAACCCTAACTTTGGCGAGTCAAGAAAGCTAGTGAGACCAATTATCTTATTTGAAAGGTGAAGAACCGAGTGATTTAGTGGCTCAAAAATTATGAAAGATTACAACAGGAATGGAGGCAAAGCCGGAGGATGTGTTGGACAACAAGGGGAGGATACTTGCACCAGTGATATAGATGAACTCGAAACGTGGGAGGATAGACATGTCCACGCACTGGCCTTGATCATAGGAACAACAACGAGCTCGGTGATTCCTGATATCCAAATAACAAACACGTCAGTAGAGGTGTGGACTATTCTGAAGGATCTGTATGAAACAGATAATGCATCCCGGATCTTGACTCTTCAACGTTTACTCTACAACATGGATATGGATGAGAAAGATTCGGTTCATGACCACTTGACGAAAGTCAAGGTGGTGAGAGATCAACTAGCATCAGTTGGTCAGAAGGTAGAATCAAGCAAGTTTGCCTTACTAGTACTTGGGATGCTAACACAGAGTTTCAAAAGCTTCATTATGACTGTGACAGCAGGAGAGAGAACAAACCTCTAACCTTTGAGGATTCGGACCCCTTCTTGCTACAGGAAGAGGCTCGGGAACAAATACAAACGACGACAAGGCGTTGTTGGCAAAGGACAAAGCCGGTAAAGGACAGGGCAAGCCTAGCGGTGACAAGGCCAACAAGGATGACTCTGGAGATGAAGAGGACACTTCCAATAAGAAAAGAAGCAGAAGAAGAAGTACTTCTATTGTGATCACCCAAGCCATTTTGCAAAAGATTGCAGAAAGGCGGCGGCAAATCAAAAGAACAAAAAGGAGTCTGGCTCAAATTCAGATGGTGAGTCAAAAGCTTTGGCTAATGTGGTAGTCAGAAAACTATTCTTGGTGATATCTCCATGTGTTACTGAGGTCCAATATGCAGACCTAGAAGTCACAGTGCAGACGTCTGATATTGAGATGCGGGCAGACGAGAAGTCAAAGACCTTTGTGAAGATGAAGGACAACAAGGCGTGCTTGGACCTCTTCCAAGTGCTTGGTTGTTAATACTAACATGAGGGTGGATTCCATGGAAGGCCCTAGGGTTTCAAGCTGTAAGTCAAAAGGGGGCATTACAAGACTACATGCGTCATTCATATATGCCTCCATGAGGTGCATGAGAGCAAGCACACATGCAAGATGATGTTCTGGTATGTACTTTGTAAAATTAATTTGAGCCTTTTCTAACTTTCTATGGGGAGAATCTGCTCTTCGTGTGTCTCAGGAAATGCTAGATTGAAAGACATGTGTCTTCCTGGAAGGCAGAAGGGGAAGTGTGGGTGCTTTTTCAAATCTTGGAGCATATTGTTGAAAGGTGATTATGGACAAGGTGTAATGAAGCGAGAAGATTACTCACTTGAGAACTCAGTGAGAGTTCATGGTCCACAGGTTATCTGGAGATATTCTTGGGATTTCATTTCTTGAGATGGTTCTTTTGTTGCGGACCTTGCCAGAGGGAGGACGAGTTGAAACAAACCCTGAGAAGATGGCACTTGGAAGATTCCAAGCTGTTCACTCATTATGAGACGGGCATCTAGAAGATGATCACATCTGGATTGTTCGAGCTCGAAGGCAGAAATGTGGCTCAAGGTGGTGGTGCCATCTGGTACTACCTTGGATGGACCTGTGTACCAGGATGGTTTGCTTGTGCAAAACGGGACCTGAAGGAGCAAGAGCCACTGGTTGAAAAGCCAGGATTCCAGAATTGATACTGGGTTGTTGGGCTTCATCATGGGAGCTGCTGGAGCAACTTCATCGATGAGTTGGCATTGGGCTAAGATGTGTTGGTGAGAGGGGTGTTGGAAAGGTCACCTCCCCATCTATAAGCCTCCAAATGAGGAGAGGAAAGGGGGGTTTAGGGTTTAATGTACATTCTGGAGGTCCAAGCAGGCTGTGTACTGCAGACAAAGAGCTTGAAGAAGGGCTGCACACGTAGGCTGACACTCAGGGCAGCAAGGTGCTGGCGATCAGACACGAAGACTAAAGTCTGTCACTCATCAAGGAGCACGCAGACTCAAGGATCTAGGAGTGTCTCGGAGTAAGACAGCACCTTTTTGTGAGAATAAAGGACCATGATTTGGTGGGACGTTGGCCCTATGTTGTATTGTGTTCATTGGACGGAAATATTTTGTTGGTCCTATATCTCTCTTGAGCATTGTCTATTTGCTGAGCTGCACATATATGTGAAGCACATTAAGTAAGGAAGTTTGTGCTTCCACCCACACCACCACTGTGTGAGCTCTTGGGCTATACTATCAATCTTCCGCTGTGTGTACCCTCTGTTTGGTTGATTTCTAACATTTTGTCCAAAAGATCCTATGACTAATAAAATAGTATGGCATTATTCTCTCTCTCTCTCTCTCTCTCTCTCCTTTGGTCTTTTGGTTTTGGTTCTCGTATGGATAGTGTTTTGTGTCTTCTCCTCTCTATTGATATTCCCATTTGAGACGTCAGCCTTAGGTGTATATGCCTGCTTAAGTAGCCCCACCCCTTAGCTTCTATTTTATCTAATTTTTATCCAGTGTCATTGAGTCTTCGGTCTTTTGAAGACATAAATTAACTAGGTCTTTCAGGAGCATCCAATACAACTACACATACAAGACATGGTTCCTATGAAGCCTAGCTTCTACAGAGAGCACTGTTGGAATATGAAGCCAAAGTGAGTCTAAAATGAGTCTTTTAGGTAGTCTAGGTGTGGTTTTATAGTCTAGTGAGTCCTAGACATGCCACGTGTCATATTGGGAGATATCCCATAGACATTGTGACTTTCTAGAGTCTAGTGGCACACTATATAGTGTTGTACTTGTTTGTTGTCTATTACATCAGTCAGCATCAGGCTCTTTTGGTATCATGTGAGTACTTGTCCATTGCTTTCATTTTCTTTCCATTTCATTTCCATTATGCTCGTTATCTTTCCTTTCCATTCCTAGTTAGCTTGCTTCTCTCCCTACCACTACGATCTTTCATGTGGTATCAAAGCCATGTTCCTAGCCCTGCTCTTTCTTTCCCTTTCCCTTCCAAGAGGTTGAGGTGAGGGAGGAGGCCAATGAAGCTACACTACCTCCTCCTCCTTGGAAGGCTGCCCTCTTCTCTCCTTCCTTGAGCACTCTTCTCCACGCCATGATTTGCCACCTCTCTTCTCCTTCCTTCAACTACATCTTTCTATGACCTGCGGACGATGTGATGCTTCTATCCGGATCTAGATGTAGAATCACGGTTTGTGTCTTCATCAAAGTTGTAGAGGACCTTGAGTACTACAAATTTCGTTCTTACATCATTGCAATCCGAGTTTTCTGTGAAAAGTTATAGCCCTTGCAAGAAGTGACGAAATTTATTTTTGCACGCGGATTTTGTTCTGGAGCTCAATGATTTGACAGCCCAAGCATGATGCATTCAGCTTAACATGGAGCTTCCCATCCTCTTCATCATTGACCTCTGCTCCAACCCACCATTTGCTCCTTTTGGCCAACATTCTCTTGGAGCTGCTGCCCGTATTCTATCCGTACCCAAGGTGAATCTCCACTTCTACTATTGCATTAACACTACTTCGACACACTACACTATAGTGACTTCTCCAATTGGTCCATTGCTTCGAGCTTGATGTGAGTCCCAGGTACTCCGACACTACTTCGACACACTATACTATAGGGACTTCTCTGATTGGTGCATTGCTTCGAGCTTGATGTGAGTCCCGGTTAACTCCTGACTTCTTCTATCACCTCTCCGAGTGCTCGTGGTGCCCGTGTACACATCGATTGGCTCCTCGAAGTGCTTGTGACACCTCCGGACTCTACTTCGATATCGGTGACTCTCCCTTAGCCATTTTGAGAGTCACTATGTGAGTGCTCCATTTAGCTACCCCATGGACTTCAACAACACATCTTTTGGGACATTCCTGCCTAGCGCTTCATTGACATCGTCATCGACTAGCAAGGATGTGCACACATGTGCATTAGCTACTTGGAGAACATCTCTTACTTCTAAGAGATCTATTCTTATTATTCCTACAGCTTGATGTATTTTGGGGTCCTCTACCCTGGGTAGTTCCCCTAAAATGATATGTATTGAGTGTTTGGTTTTCATTGAATCTAAAGGTCCTCTGCCTTGGATAGTCCTCCTAAAAAGATGTATTGGTTTTCCTATTTTGGTGTATGGCTTCCTAACATGTCCTGTTATGAAGCCAAGGGGGGATGTACTGTGGGAGCCAAATGTATTGGCTTTGATAGGTCTATTTGTTTATCAGGCTTGGCTTGAGAGTTCCAGGATGTTGGTGCATTAGTCTCCTAGACCTATGAGTTGGTCATGCATCCATGCATGATGAGCCTCTGAGCCATGCTAGATGAGATTTCTATGTTATGCTCACTAGCCTCTGAGGCGATGCTCACTTGCCTCTGAGATTGTGTGGGAACCATGTCTAGTTTTAGACCGGCATGCACAGTTTTGATGGCCGTCATTATCATGTTCTGTTCTTGGTTCCATTCTAGTAGTCTCTCACCTTGCCTTCATGAGAGGGTGTTGGAATATGAAGCCAAAGTGAGTCTAAAATGAGTGTTCTAGGTAGTCTAGGTGTGGTTTTATAGTCTAGTGAGTCCTAGACATGCCACATGTCATATTGGGAGATATCCCATAGACATTGTGACTTTCTAGAGTCTAGTGGCACACTATATAGTGTTGTACTTGTCTATTGTCTATTACATCAGTCAACATCAGGCTCTTTTGGTATCATGTGAGTACTTGTCCATTGCTTTCATTTTCTTTCCATTTCATTTCCATTATGCTTGTTATCTTTCCTTTCCATTCCTGGTGTTAGCTTGCTTCTCTGCCTACCACTATGATCTTTCAAGCACTACCTATACATATAAGAAGAGGGCTTCATGGACCCACATAAATCCACCTCCCCCACTTGGTGAGGATCTTGCTCGGGCAATTTGTGCTCCTTCCCACCAATAACGGGTTGAGACTGGTGTTAGAAATCACCCAACAGAGGGTTATTACACGGAAGACTGATAGAATTGCCCAAGAGCTCACACAGTGTGGTGTGGGGTGTGGAATCACAAACTTCTTAAACTTATGTGCATAGAATAGATGTGCAGACTCATCAATAGACAATGAACCAGCCAGATAGAGAAACCACCAAAATAATATATTTCAGTCCGAAGCTATGGATACAATACAAAAGAGATAGATCCAGAGTCCCACCAATGGTGTGGTCCTCTCATCTTACCACAAGGTACTACTCCTATCTGCTGGCTATCTCTAGACTTGAGCCCGAGTGCTCCACCTCGAACGTCTGTAGACTTTTCGTCCAGAATGATCTTCTCAACCTTGCTGCCCTGTGTGTTAGCCTAGGTAGGCAGCCTTCTGTGAGCTAAGTCTGCAGCTCCTCAGGCCAGTTCACCTCCTGGTCACAGGCCCAACTGATGCTGCTCTGCTGCTCCTTCCTGCTCCCTGAAGTGCTGCTCCAGAAGATGATTTATGGAGCAGCAAAGGGCCCCTTTATATAGGGCACAAGGCCCCCTTGAACCAACCGACCACCTAGCCCTAAATGGGCCCACTGGCTGGTTTGCTAGGGTGGCTAGCAAACCGACCTGGTTGGCTCAGCCCAACCAGCCTACAAGGGCCCTCCTTGCTGGCTCATCTGTACCTGCCTGGCCATGTGGCACTGCGCCACTGGCCCAAGTCATATGCACCCTATTGCGGGCCTTCCTGCAGGCTCCAGCCTGCCCTGTTTGCAGCGCCATGGTTGCGCCTCTCTGCTGCAGCATCCTTGCCTCCTGCCAGGCCTATACCAGCCCCGTACTGTCCTTGCTGGAAATCGCTGAGCAATCAGGCTGCTGCAGGTCCCTGATGTCCACGTGTCTGCTCCGTACTGCTTTCACCATCAGGAGCTCCACGACTTGCCAGGTACTCTTCTTGTTAGCCCATTGGCCCTATCTGGATAGCTGCCCACATGGCAGCCTGTGTGCTGCCCATGTGGCAGCCTCTACCTTTTGCTGTGCGCTGCCCACATGGCAGCTCATGTGCTGCCCATGTGGCAGCCCCAATATCCCCTGGTCTACCTCCCCCATGCTCTCCTCATATGGGGGCTTATAGATGGGGAGGTGACCTTTCCAACAACTGGAGGGGCTGAGAGCATACCGAGAGATGGCCGCATCTGCACTATGCAATCAATAGGAAATTGAGTCAGAGGAGCGATTCCCATGTACCATGAGATCTGAGGCCACCACAATTGTCTTTTCAAAGATAGGCCTCTTGGTTCACCCAAATCAAAGATAATTAGCGATCTTCAGTCACCAGGATGTACGACACAGAGACCAGCTACTCATGACACAAAGATGAGGTCATAAGGCCAACCAAACTCCACTGAGGGGATGATTACTATTTTTTTAAAGTCAAATAGCGTGGACAAGAAGTCCCCAATGTGACAACGCAAATTGAGACCCGGGGTGAGAGATGCAACAAGCCCGCCAACACATCAATGTATGGATGAGGCTTGGGGATCTTTCATCATGTTCACAGGGCTAAGGCGGGATAACATGGCACTTGTCTAACAGAGATCTAGATACAAGCAAGGAGACCACAGCTGACCACATAGCTTGATCGATATCAACCTCCATCACGAGTTTTTATATCGCTCTGCAACGCCGATCCCCGCCAAAGCCTCTGTCAGTTGGGACCCTCCTATCCATTCTCAAGGGCCCAATGGACCTGTTCCTCAAACACTATACAAAGGCCAGTCAACAGTGATACCACATTGCAGGTCTATCTTTCTCCCAATGGGTTCACATTCAGCTCACTTAGTGGCTGCCCATTCAGCTCACTTAATGGCCCCTGGTTTTTTCAGTCTCATTGACCCTTTGGTCTTTGGAAGAGTTTAATATAACTTTCTTCTTTCTTTCTCTCTGTTTCACGCCACAAGTCCAACGTACGCCTATCCCCATTGTGTGCCAAGTTTCAACCAAAGCAGATGCATTGGGCTCTTCCAAATCTTAAAAGAGTTGGAAATGTCAAGAATAGGGAAGGCCACGATACTAGGTTTGTTAAGAATTGTACAAATCCCTTGCACAAGAATAGAATCGATGCTAGCAAGATGCAAATTATATTGGCTTGATCTTCAAGGCTGTACATCACATTCACCCCGGCACCTGCTGCAAGATTGGTATGTGTCGTCTCATTACACAATCAAAACTTGGGCTGAGAGCGGACAATAGGCCCAGTTCCTGTATACACTATCGTGCAAAATAATGTGTCTTAACTCTCCAAAATCATGGACAATAAGCCTCGTTCCTATAAACTCTATCGTGCAATACGATGTCTGCTTAACTCTCCAAATCATCCCAGCGACAGAGTGCATTTGGACACGTCCTCTCCCCCTTATTAGCCTTCGTGAGGGGTCAGATGCCAAACCAATGTCACTGCTTGCTTACGCCTTCCAGATCACCATGTCACCGTTGCACTAAGACGAACCAAGCAAAGAACCATTCTTTATGAAGTTCCGTCGTTGTGCCTTGAATGAGCTAAAAATTGCAGAGTCTTTGGCAAAGTACATGCATTGCTAATAATATTTAGACCCACCATGTAATAGTTCTGAAAACTTCCATTCTTTTGAAAGAATCGCAACACAGCATACGCCAAGTCCTCCACGGGCCTGTAGGGAGTGGGTTTTCCATAAGACTGAAACCTGCGCACGGACGACATGTTTGAAATGGTGTCAATCCACAAAAATTTTAAGATGATTCCATCTGCTAATATTCAAAGTACACTTTATTATTATTTCAAGTTCCCCCCGCCTCTTCTCTCTCTCTCTCGTGAATTCAATGAGCTTCTATCGCATTTACAGCAAAGCCCTTCATTTAAGGGTGGCTCATGTTGCCTAAATTTTGGTTTGAACGAACTTTCCGGGCAAACTAAGCATCTAGTGGGTATGTAGTGCAATCCCAAAAAGTTGGAAAGCTGATCCATTTTCTAGTCCGTATGGAGTGTTCCATTCTCCAATCCCACATTGTATTGCAAATAGTCCATTTGACGTCTTTAACATATAATTCTAACATCAACCGTCTAGCTTGTTGGAAATAACGAACATGTTGTCACATTGTTGAGCAAGCAAAATTCATGTGTAAAATAATAAGCTACAGAGAGACTGAATGATCATGGGCACTGTCTTGTTGTTTTACATGGATGGAGAAAGAAAAAGAGAGGGGGTGGTGGGAAGGGAGGGTGTATGTGTGTACGCGCTAGTTATGCATCACTCCAAGATGCGCACTTTCTTGGAGACCTTCGTCTGGGCCAGCTGACGTGTTTTATAGTTCACCTATGACTTTTATGAAGGATAGTGATTTTCATTTGAAAATATGTGTGTGTGTAAAGAAAGGTGTCGTTACTATGGTCACTATATCATGCCCCTACCTCTCAGCTCTATGGACACTCTGCTGTGAATGTTTACCATTTCTTCCGTTCCTCCCTGCTTTTTTCTCTGCAGGATGCACATAGCATGTGAGATCTTTCAGCGGACCAGCCAGTGTTTTATGATTCCTTTTAGTTTTTGTGTATTAGATGTTCTTCAGTGGAGCAGCTTTTCCTGCTTTTCTCAGTATTTGTTCTGAGTAGTAGTTGTACCACTCTGGGACACTACGATTCTTAATAAATATTTTCTTAATGCAAATTGTCTTTATTTGCCCTGCTTTGCCTGAAAGGTAGCCTTAGTAATCAAACTCATCTTCAAGAATTGAAATTACGATTTTTATTTTCCAAAAATTATCTCCCATATTTGGACATATTCCACATGCAGCTAGAGTTTAACTTCCACATAATCCCCCGTCTCTCTCTCTTTCCCCTAAAAATCCTCCTTTACACTCTCTCTCTCTCGTCCCCTCCCTCTCTCTCTCTCTCTTTCTCTCTCTCAACTCTCCATCCTCTTTTCCATGCTCCACATCTAAGGCAGGCCTTATGAATGATTATGAGCATTGAACTTGTTTTTCTTAAGTGTGTAAACAAAGGATTGAGGAATTCAGGTAAAGAGCGGGTTCAAGATCCCATTTCGGGTAGAGTGATTGCAGGTTTTGAAGCGATTTGCGATGCGACGCTATTTACGCATGCTGTTTGAACCAAACACGCCCAAGGGGCTTTGAGGGAGCTTTAAGATGCGAACTCAGAGTAAGAGGGGTGGGTGCTCACCAGCCAGTCCAGTCCTCGGTCCACATTTTGGGTTGGTTGTTGTTTGGGTAGAAATCATCGGCATAGTAGGAATTGAAGGTGTTGATCTGCATGTTGAGGAGCAGCACATCGCAGTCAGAATACTCTCCGCTTGGTGATGATAAAGAAGGAAAACAAGGCTATGGAAAATAGTCCCCGAGGTGGTGCTGAAGATGAAGAAGAACAACAAGAAGGCTATGGAAAATGCTCGCTCACCACAGGAGGAGGAGCATCGAACTGCAAACACATGATCCATGGCACCCCAGTGTTCAATGAGACCGCTGTCTTTGCACTCCACATTGCGTATGCATGCTCCGGAGTCCCCAGTGGCCACGTCCCAAACTCGTTCTCTATCTGCAGCCCAATTATTATCAGTCTCATCCGCTTCTACATCGTACCATGCACCCACCATATGCGTGGAGATGTTTGGATTCGTGTTGTAATTCGTCCCAAGTTGATAGCTGCCGCGAAAGATCACGAGTATAACCACAAAAATTTGGTAAACCGCCCATCCATCATTCATCGTTCTTTCTTCCGGAACAAATATCACACCTGTGCCAAAATGATCGGACCACCTTGCCATGCGAAAAGCCCCTCGTACTTCATCATGTCTACAATTTTCTTCACGAATCGATACATCGCTGCCTGTTGCATCTCTTATTTCAGCTCGCTATCTCCCAAAAAACGAGCCGAATACTCTCACACCGTATAAAAGACAGTTGCCATTAAACAGCAGCGCACACACCTTAAAAGGCACGTTGTCTGTGCGAAACACAACGTGAGGTTCAAGGTGCAGCCACACTGGCAAGCCTCTATATTGCCAGTCCAATCACAAAAAACAAAAAGACATCATCAATTGTTGAATTTCCTCCCGATTCAGTCGTTCGAATGCCAAAGAGCTACCATTTGGATTCAAAAAATATTCCAAGTTTTGAGCGCATCGAACCGAACCCGAAGTTCCATTCCGCGGAGATGTAAGGGCCTATTCGGAGATTCACGAAAAGGCCTGCTTGCTGGGCGACCTTTACAAAGCGTACAAGATCGCGTCTTCCCTTGAAATCGTACTGCATTCAGAAAATTCAGCTCGCATAAGTTATTAACAGACGCAATGTTGATGTAATAAATGGTTGAGCTATGCTTCCCAATGAAAGAGAGAGAACCTTCCCCTTGACGGGCTCATGCTCGTCCCAGAAAACGTACGTCTCCACGACGTCCAAACCACCCTTCTTCGCTTTATGTATCAACTGCGGCCACATCTACACGCAGAAAATAGTTCAAGAATTGGGTTGCCTGCTTCGAACGTATCGAGAACAACATGGACGAGCAGACAGAGCGAGAGACGTCGCAAAAGCATGGGTGTGAGCCAATGGGGGTGGAATGACAACCTCGGGAGTACTGCGAGGATAATGTATGGACCCTGAATTGAGAATCCTACGCTCTCCATCGATGATGAGCGATCTGTAGTCGTATGTGACATTCACGGCATCGACTTGGCCATCATGGAAACCAGCTCCGAGGAACAAGAAGCAAAGAAGAATAGATGCGAGGCTGACGGAGCTTCTTCTATGGCAGCTATGCCCGGCAAGATGAAGATGAGCCATGGGGGATGAGGTGTGCTGGTCTGGAGCACAGAGACGTACTCTCTCTCTCTCTCTCTCTCTCTCTCTCTCTCTCTTGCTCGCTCGCTATCGCTCTCGCTCGCCAAGCACGCTCTCTCTTCGCGGTTCGAGCTGCCCAAGAGTGTATTTCAGCACGTCCCACGAATCTCAATCTTAATCTCTCTCGCTCGATGTCTCTCTCTGATCTCTCTCTCTCTCAATCTTAATCTCTCTCTCCCTCTCTCTCTCCCTCTCTGTCTCTCTCGCTGCGCTTCACATTCTCAGTCTCGTGTATCGTTGGGCGCTCTCGCCGACAAGAGCGTCGCTTCCGCACTCTCTCTCTCTCTCTCTCTCTCTCTCTCTCTCTCACACACATTCGCATCAACCCACAAGTGTAGAGACTGACAAAGGCGGAGGCTACGAGGAAAGCAAGGAGCAAGCAAAGCGGCAGGGAGGATGCAAAGCATCTACAAAGCTGGGCGGGCAAGAAAAGGGCGAAGCAGGCCAAGTGATGATGAGAGAGTGGCAGAGTTGTATCTACAGAAGGGTGCAGACTCGAGAGTGAGTGTAGTAGTTGATGACTCTGAAGGGAGTTTTTGTCGTAATTGTGCACCGCCCAACATCGGTGATTAACTGCCAGGTGCTCCTCACGTGATACCCCACGTGCTCTCTCTTTTTTACCCCACCTTGGGTTTCCCCACATCTCTGAGTTCACTCACCACTTCTAAGGGTTAGCTTAGCTTCGGTCCCTCGTTTTGGAGCTCCTCCACCCAATCATCACTTGCCATTTGGCTCCTTTGATCTCATTTGGCAGCTACATTGAGGCATATTCCAATGTCGGGAACTATTAAATGCATCCATCCAAGAGAAGGTGATGTTAGAATACACAACTTCTAACTTGGGACTACAGGTGTCATAGACCCCAACTGCTTGTTATCGCAATCAAGAATACGACCCAATAGTCAACCAAGAGATCATAAATTTTGGAAAGAATATCTTTTGGCTACCCGTGCCACAAGGGATCATGAAGATGCCATCATGTCATGATAGAAAGTATCCACATCATAGTTTTTATATTGGTGTTGCTTGAGTGATGCTTAGATCATGTCCCTAGCAAAGTTGCAGGGGATCTTTAGAAAAAGGGAATTCTTCAGGAAGGAATCATCGCTAGAAACCCAAGTATAATAGTACGCAGTAATAGGATAGAATTTACTAGTTCAAGGACTTGGTTGGAGTTGTCATAGCGTTGTAGACCGCAGGGAATCCATTGGCAGCATGCAAGAAGCTCCAAAGTAGCCAGATTTGCAAGAAAGAGGGAGGGACAACTAAGGCAAACGATGAAGTAAAGGCCCAAGAGAAGCCCGAGAGCAACGAGCTCACACGACAAGGAGGTAGAGGCAATGTAGGCTTGTGAGAAAGGCATGGTAGTGGATGAAGAAGATGTCAAGGGATGAAGGCCTTGAAGAAGGCTTGAGCCATACCTTTGAGAAGGGAAGTTTGAGGGGGAAACCTAGAGAGGGAGAACAAGGGAGATGAAATGAAGGAAGGAGAGAAGCGAGTCGCCAAGGAAGGGAATAGATATTAGCAAAGGGAAGGAAGGAAGGAGAAGGAAAGTGGGGGGGGAAATCCAAGCGCTTATTACTCGAGGATGCACTATGAAGCAAAAGGAAATGGAAGGAGGTAGTGCGGTCCATGAGAGAGCTAAGGCAAGGGATGTCCTTTTGGGAGCTCATGGATTTTTTGGGCTCTATGTTGCTCTACTCAATTTCCTCATAAGTGCTACAAATAGGATTGAAGTATTTTAAAGAATTCAAGCCTTTACTCCTCTTAAAGGTATCCAAGGCTGCTATAGCCAATTTTCTCATAAGCGCTAAGACTAGGCCATGTACCCTTAAGGGTATAATTAAGTGAGTGGTGGACCAAGAGAAATGAGAGGTCCTTTGTTCAACATAGGGACCCTATAAGCATGCAACGTATTAATTTTGGAGTAACAACCATATTACCATAGTCTCTTTAGACTCTTTAGTGGACCTAGTGGTGGTAAAAAAAACCCCAGGGATGAAAATAATGTCTTAAATACCATCTTAACATTTGAAGTCGACACCTAGGGTAGGGTGCTAACACTTTAGATGTAGCTACAATGGATTGATAATTCCCCATACTCTAGGAAAAATACAACATAAGGACATATGGCCAGTTGGTGCCATAGGACATGGCTTGCCAAGTGATAACTGAAAATCCAAGGCTAGGAGATATCCATTCTCAAGGGTCTTATCTAGCTAGATCATGTTAGTCATGAGGTACCAAAGGGGATGGGGGAGTCATAAACATAATCAACCTCTAGAGCAAACCTTAAAGAGAAGTATGTTATTGTAGTTAAGAAGACATAGCTAAGATTAATGATGACGGAGTAAGAGAAAGAGGCATCATAGACAGTCATTTCCATAGCCTGATCGTGTGTGAAAATCTGACAAAAGAATACATGTGTGTGTGTGTGTGTATGTGCACATGCTTTTAAATGTAAAAACATATCGTGTTTCAATGGCTAGGGCAATGGGCTATCAAGGGTACACATCCCCTTTGTGTCTCGATGATCAAAGGGGAGTTTACCAGATGATGGCTTCACACTACTCCAATGACCTACTCACTCTCCTATAGTTGCTAAGAATAAAGAGAGTTAGGCCCAAATAGAGCGTGGCCACATGCATGCAGGTTTTGTAGTTTTTACACAAATCAATATTTTGAAGTCAATATTAAATCATGGACAATGGCTTTACTTATAAGCCCATGATTCAAGATTCACACATGTCACGTAAAAGGTACAAGTAGGTTCCTCAAAAAACAAGGTTGAAACAAAGGCCCTTATAATTTGAACTAAATAGGTCACGCGTCTAACAATCTACCAATATGGTAGGATAGGCCCCACGAATGACGAGGTGTGCACACACTTAATGTGCAATTGTCCCTTTTGGCCCGCCCCTTATGGTGGTGAAACTTTGTCCATCCATGGCTTTACCACTCAAAGAAAGAGAATTGGGTGTGTTGGGTATTCTGATCTTCTTTCTACCTTTTTTAATTAAAAACATACCTCTACTCACCCATGCCTACCTTCTAGAACCTTTAAAGTCTATGCCTTAAGTAGTAAAAACTAGTTTGGTTGAACCACGCCCTTCATTTTCCACAAATCAAGATGTTTACCATTCAGCCCTTGTCTTCGTTTCTACTCATCAAAACCCCCTTCTAAATGATGCAGATGATAGCACCCAATAGTGTTGGTTGCCATACTTAATTACATGATGTTCAGCCGCCTCCACATACACATGGGAAAAGAAGCCATTCATGCACCATCTAGAGCTTGCATTTTATGTTCAATGCTCCATACATTCTTATCCATTGACAAATGCTATTTTAGGAAAATAAATGCATAGTGAGTGTGCTTCATCAAAAGAAAACTAAAAATAGGGCATAACAATGAGCGCAATAAGAAATGAGGTGGATGGAAGGGAAAAGAAGCATATAGGGTTAACATCGGAGCGATAAACCTCATGGTTGGAATACACATGTTCTTGACTTGAAACACATTGTAGCAGTAGCAACTGTTTACTTGTCTAGTATATGGTTAGTTAGGATGACTCTAAGGCTTCAAATCAAGAAAGATTTCATGCCCAAGATGATAATGGGCAAAATGGCATCTTCTTTTAGGATATCTTTATGATGACATTTCAATGATGCCAACATAAGCACCCATGACAAGGGTGGTGAACTCAAGCTTGAATAAAATGTTAGGGTTCCTCAAAGTGAATATCCCCACAAAGGTAGTTTTGTAAATTTTTGTTTCAATGTTTTTATTATCTCAATGCTTTGGGGAATGTGAAGTTGGGAGATGATGAACATTTCCCAAAAGATTCATGACACTAGATACAACAACATGCTGAGGGAATGCGTAGAAATGCAAGGCTCCCAATGATTTAGTCAAATTCGACATGATGATTGTTGCTTAGGCATGGAAATGCACAAGAGTTGCATCATGGTCGACAAGTAAGCACTAGAGTGAAACCACTATTAACATAGTAGGACCACCCCAATTTGAAGATGAGGTCGGCTAAATTATCATTAAGAGGATAAACTTAGCCAATATGCTTGAATTTATGCCACACTTAAACTAAGCATCTACGAGTTGATATGTGATGGTTTGGCATAATTAATAAGGGTTTGTGATTGAGAGACATCAAAGAATCCCTTGAGTTATAGGACATGTCTAGCTAAAGGATGCAAGAAGAGATTAAAATGTTTAGAGGCATTGAACTTTGCCAAAGGGAATTCATATTAGGGAGACACTGGAATATTCTCAAGAACCTAATTGAGTTCTATATAGCCTAAAGCGAGAGACTATATTTAAGAGGGTTTTTTCAACAATCTTATGCTCGTAAAGCTCATGCATCTAAAAGGTGTTGTGCCTAATTGATGCTCAGATTTAAAAGAGAGAGCTAGCATAATGATGAGTGCCTAGGTACTTAATTGTACAAAGCAATTTTGTGCAATGGTTGGGAGAAACCTTACAATGTGCCAATGGTTAACCAAGTGTTTGCATTTTGGTTGAAAATCCATGGTAGCTTGAGTACCATATTAATTCCTATAATGATTAGGCATGTAATTGTATGCAAATACATTTGTGTCATTGTTAAGAAGTAATTAAAATTTTCGATGCTTAATATGGCTAAGTGTTTTGATTTCATTTAAAAAACCATAGTCATCCTTCATGGAAATCTAGGTACAACTAGAAGGGATACCTAAAATAAGGCCTAATCTAGTTGATCTTGTACCTAGTTATCGAAGAGAGAGAGAGAGAGAGAGAGAGAGAGAGAGAGAGAGAGCAAGCCTGTTATATAAATAGTGAAGGGAACTAGAGAAAACCACTTAAGTTTATCGAGATGTTGAACAATCATGAGCTTTATTATTCAATCCCACACTACTATATGGAAAATAATCCTTTTTAATTGATGGAAGAAACTCTCTTCAAAACTTATAAATGTGACTTGTAAATGTTGAATGATCATGAGCTTTATTATTCAATCCCACACTACTAGATGGAAAGAAATCCTTTTAAATTGATGGAAGAAACCCTCTTCAAGACTTGTAAATGTGAATCACATAATGTATTGGACTCTCCATCAATAAAATTTAAGAACTCTCTATCAATAAGTTCCCGAAATCTGATGAGTGAATACAATAATCATTGCCCATTCACTTGACTAAGGTTGAGAAAGTATAGTATCTAGCAATGGCAAAAGATTGTTTAAACAATTATGGGGTGGCTAAGGATGATATTCTTTCCCCCATGATGAACAACATACCCATCCTAGGTAGCTTATTCCATGCACGATCGAAAACATCATCGTCACCCCTGCAAAGGGGACACTTGCATTAGACAAACCCCTTGCCTGACCCCACAATTGTGTGCAACTTAAAATAACAATGCAGGGTGCTTCTGAGTTAAAATACCTTCCACTCTATTGTTGGACTCTTTATGTAAATGTATGCATAGTCTAAGTTTGTTACACCCTTAATAGAGCTGTTAAACTCACACAAGATTGAGCACAATGCTAAAAAAGCGATGCTTATTTGAGTTTTCCAAAGAGGGGAAAAGATAACAGCTAAATACTACCTAATGCTCAAGGATGATGCCCACTTAGGCATCAAGATGAACTAGGTAATTGCTAGGATATGAATTACACAAAAAAATGCGAGCCAGTATACCTAGGGTCATATGAGTTCCTTTGAGCTTTGATTAGGGCCAGTAGATTCTATGCTCATATGAGTCCCTTCAAGCTTTGAATAGGGCTAGTAAATTCTAGGCTCATATGAGTTCCTTAGAGCTTTGATTAGGGCTACTAAATTCTAAAATCTAGCAAGCATTACGTAAGAAAATCAATAATAGTTATGACAAAAATGCGGTGAGAATCCACTGATTAGTATGGTTGTGCTAATTCGAGGATGTCCCCAATAACTTATTGAGCTATTGAGGATGATGCCCACATATCAATTATTGGCTATTAAAGCTAAGACTTGGTAGATGGGGTTAATGTCTAAATAGTGGGAGGGAATGTTACGTATATGATTCCATAACCAGATCTTTACCACCCAATAAGCTATCCTTACATTTGGAATTCATATGCAAAATATTGACCATGGCTCAAAGTTATTATAATACAAATTGGATGACTCATCTTGAATCCATTGAGTTGCTAGTATGAGGACCATATGCAAATAGTATAGGAATCTATAGGTGCAATGGGAATGTTGCCACAAAGTGCCACAATGGTACTTGATGATATAAATTATCTATATGATCAAACATATATAGAGAACGAGAAGATCAACATATAAGGTTTAGCTCATTATATTGCAAACATAAGTAAGGAATCATCCATGCTAATACATGCAATGATTATATCCCAAGGAAATGTAAATAATCCTAGTAACCATAGTAAGGGCAATGATTTGCTATTAAGAGCTATCAAAGAACATACGTGTATGTGATGCTCAAATAGTGCCATATGGAAGACTCCATCACTGTGATTGAAGCAAGTCACTCTCAATTAGGGTTATGAAGATACATGTATGTGATGCTCAAATAGTTTGATATGGAACACTCCATCACTTTGATGGAAGCGGGTCACTCTCAATTAGGGTTATGAATGCCTCAATACCTTTAAAATTCAGAGCAATTCCTTAGCAAATTGATTTATTTGATATTAACAAGTCCAAAACTAGATATTTGTTATCTAGTAGGAATGGTCATACAATTCGTGGCAAACCCATGTGAGCATTATAAAAATTCACAAAAAGGATAATTCAATATCTCAAGGGTAAAATAGATCATCAATTATCACATCTAGGATCTAGGTCAAAGCCTTACCTCATGATGGTCAAGAGTCTCCTCCATGTACAAGTTAGAGTTTTAGCATATCTCATAGAGTTAGGGTGGAGATAAAGAAGAACAACAAATTCAATAACTTCATTTTGTTAACAACTAGAATAAGAGTTATGCGCATGAATCCAATAATAGGCAGTAATCCTTAACCCACATAAGTTGTATGAGTTATCGATTAGTATGTAAATTCTGATTAATACATAATCCCATTGCTCAATTGATAATTCATTCTCATATTCACATATAGATTCTTAGTGTTTTCATGGCTAGTGTTTCATGATGTATGCATGCATACTATTTCATGATGACCCTTGTACATAATACTGGAAATATAATCATCATTTCCTCCTTAAGATAGCAATTCAACAAATAGCTTACCATGTGCATAAGGGAAATATTTCATAAAGGGAATCAAATTGCAAACATAGAGAAAACTTATGAATTACATGCAAATAATATAGTTACTCATGGTGCATGACACAGGTCTCAAATGCAACAACCCCACCACTTGAAACCATGAAGGAACCATCATGTTTGGCAAGATACCCAATGAATCTATCATCTCGCATGACTTCTCATTCCATCATCCACGTCCCATGCTTCTTGCACTCCATGGAAAAATATCACAATATCTAGATGCCAATCTAGAATCTAAGGTAGTGTCAACATGGAAATAACAAGAAAATTTGCATGAAAACGTAAGGAAAGTCTTTTATCCTTTAACATCGAGTTCATTTGTCTTCCTCCATCTAACAAGAGACAAAAAGGATCTCAACACATTAATTCCAAGGAAATGTATTCCTTTGACAAGATCTTCATCTCACAACATAACTTACAACACTCAACACAAAGTAAATGCACACAACAAGCCCTTGATCTTGATGAAGACACCATCCAATAGTTATTTTCATGCATTTATCATGCCCAATGCATGGAAAGGGTGGAGATAGAGAGTAAGAAAGATGGGTGAAATTGATAAAGGGTATTTCTTCCACTTTGAAAACACTTTCCAAGATAAAAAGAACCTGTAAATAAAGTCTCATGGTGAAAGAAGGGAACCCATAACGAGGAGCTTGTGGGGAACGCATGGCTATAGTAACCCACAAAAATTTGATAGGAAGGGGCATCTAGAATCATATAACAAGGGGATAATTATGTGCTCCCTTTCTACTTTATCTGGGTTTAATGGCATGGGTGGAATGCCTTAATGGGGGGTGCCTTCTTTCACGGTGAACTTTGGATTAAAAGGCAATAAAAAATAAATTTGTTGTGCAAGATATGCTCCTTTGTCCTCTTCTATGTGCTCTTTTAAGTCTTGTATTAATTCTCACAGACGATGGTCCTGGTTGCCCTTGAAAATGAATATCTAATGCCATGTGCTTGTGTAGCTCTATTGTATGCTTTCCCTTCTCCGTACCATTTAAGAGCTAATTTTCTTTTAGTTTTCCCTAACCTGATCGATCATCATCATGTTATTGGCTGAAATGCTCAAATCATCCACATATAGTGTAATGATTGTCAAATTGCATTTTGATTATGGGTGGAGCCATGAGTAGCTTTACTTGTGACAAATCATTAACTCTAAGTGCATGGGCTAGTGAAATCGAATACATTAAGGCGTTTAAAACTTCTAGACAAAATGAATGTGCCAAACAACTTGTTTGCAATTTAAAATAGAGCTTTCAAAAATTTCTCAATTCTTTCTTTTTGCAACACCAATATGTTTCACAATATTTGTTGTAGTAGTCTACCTTAAGAAAAATAGAAATTTTTTTTTTTGATGTAATCATCAATGAAAGTAACTAAATAATTGCTTCCATAAAATGATGGTGAGTCTAATAGCATGTGAATAGTGAAATTTATGTTATCGTCGTCTCTCTCGAGTCCAAGTTTCAATGGTGTTGGTCACCTATAGTCATGTCATTGTGTTGTAGCATAGGTGTTCACAAGTGTAGCATAGGGCCTTGGGTTGCACTTTGGTGAGAGGTGTATGCTAAAGTGTGGAAAGTAGATTTCATATGCACGTGGGTGGGAAAGAGTGCTTGATCACAATGATGGATGGAGGCTCTCAACCTCCATGGGAGTTCAAGGATTAGAAGGGGATTGCAAGGTTTAGAATGGTGGCGATAAGGTTGAGAGAGCTGACTAGGAGTTCCAGGGTTCAGAGAGGTTGCATGGTTAGGAGGAGTTCAGGGTTGAGGAGTGGAGAGCTAGTCTCCTTTGTGACTTCAAGGGGTAAAGGGTTGAGGAGGAGAGACGAGGGAGGAGAGAGGTAGGGCATTCCATTGAGAGAGATCTATACATGTTGGTCTCCACACAATTCGTAGGAACATCGAGGGTGGGATAAATTTTATAGGAGACCTCTTAGATAAGAGTCCCTCCACTTTTTGGGGGGACCTCTTGGGTCTCTACACTTTTTGGGGGAATCTCTCGAGTCCCTCCACTTTTTGGGGGGATCTCTTGGGACTCTACACTTTGTGGGAGAACCTCTTGAGTCCCTCCACTTTGTGGGGGACCTCTTGAGTCTCTCCACTTTTTGGGGGGACCTCAAAAAGTGCAGGCTTTTAGTCGTTCTCTCTCTAATTTTAGTATTTCTCTCTCTCGATCCTAATTTTGCAAGTATGATTGAATCTTTTTTAGAGAGGATTTTGGCTATTCTCAATGTGTTAAATTCATCATACTGTCTTTCAAGCTCAAGATATTATAAGCGGAGCTTTGCCGCTACTCTATACACACAATGATCTCATCTTCGTTGCTCTAGACTGCACTTGTGGCCCTTTTTGCCACATGGTTAACAACTCTCCTAGACCGATTTGATTACCCATCCTCAGGTTATGGTTTAGTCTGCATGTGATGTTATGATGTGGTTGTTTTACCTAGTGGATATGGTTAAGATGGCATCGGTGATAGATGGATAAAGCTTGTTGTCGATATTGTAATCCACAAACACCAAAGATTATTTGCTTAGTTTTGGATCAACTATCTCTTCAAACAAACACACATATCACCTTGAAGAGATATGTCTCTTTGAAAGAGGCAAATAGTTGTTTGAGCATATATGTATTCATTCGGGTTGAAACTGAGTGTGTTAAATGGTCATCAGATGGTCATCAATGGTGAGGGAGACCTCCAGGACTATTGCTAGAGCTTCACTATATTTGGCACTTTTATTGAGCATTTTATCATAATTACCTCACATTTTGATGGAAAAGAGAGAGAGCAGGAAGCAAGAGAGTGTGAGAACTGAACGTCAAATATGCAATTAAAGAGTGAACCAAAATACAAAGGGGGGATAAGGTTTTGTCTAAATGACAAACCTTATCCTTCAGTAACCATGGTTAGTGAATTAACTGTGGTTAGGAGGAAAAACCTCTAAATGAGGGAAAAGTGTCCCTAACCCACTTATTGTCATTTATTAGGTCACTGCTAGAATATGTCAATAATTGTAACACCCCCCTGCAGTGCCAATGTCATGTACAAGGAAATGATCAATCACCAAAAGGAGATAAGTTCAGGGCACTATGAAATGCCTCAAACTTCTCACGTGGAAGTGCTTTGGTGAAGATGTCTGCAACATTGTCATGTGTTGACACATAGATCATACTGATCTCTCCTGCATGCAACTTCTCTCTAACATAGTGATAGTGAACCTCAATATGCTTCGTGCGAGCATGAAACACATGATTTTTTGCCACTGCTATAGCACTCTGACTATCAGTGAGAATCGAAGAAGGACCCTCTAATGAAAGATGAAGATCAGCAAGCAAACGACGCAGCCAAACACATTCAACTGTCACTGTGAAAGCTGCCCTGTACTCAACTTCACATGAGGAAGTAGCCACAGTAGATTGCTTCTTGCTTAGCCAAGAAATGCAAGCTTTGCCCAAAAAGAAACAATTACCACTTGTGTACTGCCTAGTGTCATAGTCTCCAGCCCAATCTGAATCATTGTAAGCATGCATTTGCAAGTCACCCCCCTGGGAAACGTCAAGCCATAAGACTTTGTGCCTTGCAAAAGTAACGGAAGATGTGTTTTACAGCATGCCAATGTGTTGTCTTTGGGCTGTGCATATACCTGCTCATGTAAGATATTGCAAACTGAATATCGGGCCTTGTATTGCACAGATATATGAGGCATCCAACCGCCTGACTGTAGAGTGTGGCATTTAGAGATTCTCTTGCATCATACATTGTAATAAGCCTCAGCCCTAGCTCCATGGGAGTAGCTATAGGTTTGCAATCTTGCATCCTAAATCTATCCAAGAGTTTTTGAACATACTTGGATTGAGACATAATGATACCACGTGTCTCTTGAATGAATTGGATCCCCAAATAATAATGTAACATGCCCAAATTTGACATGTCAAAAGTGGCTCTCAATTCAACCTTGAAATCTACAATTTTATCACCATTTGGCCCTATGAGTAGTAGGTCATCTACATAAAGAATGATGACCAAGATTTTCCCCCCATCCTTCTTAATGTAGAGGGTGCTTTCAATTGGACTATTGCTGAAACCCTTGCTAGACAGACATCATCTGATACCCCAAAGCCTGGAGGTGGTTTCACATACACCTCGTCCAACAAGTCTCCATTAAAAAATGTTGTTTTTATGTCCAACTGATGGACTTTCCAATCCAAATGTGCAACCATGCCAATAACAGTTCTTATGGTTGTCATCCTGGATGTAGGAGCAAATGTCTCCTCATAATCAATGCCCTTTTGCTGAGCATATCCTTTAGCAACCAGCCTGCTTTGTACCTATCAATGGATGCATCAGAGTTCTGTTTGACCTTGAAAACCCATTTTGTACCGATGGCATGCTAGTGGAGGAGGAGGGGGGGGGGGGCAAGCAAAGAAAGAGCGGGGGGAGGGCTGTGCAGGCAGCAGCGCGGGGGAGGAGCTGGCAGCAGCGCGGGAGATAGAGAAGGGGAGAGAGGGAGGGGAGGCAGGGGGAGGGTGAGGGGAGCAGCAGGTAGGAGGCAGCATGTGGGGGAGGAGCTAGAAGCAGCGCGGGGGGGGCTACAGCAGTGCGGGAGGCAGAGAAGGGGAGAGAGGGAGGGGAGCTCTTTCAATTGAGACAGCTTATGCAGGGACTCTTCTTGATGAAGAGGAGCCTGACTCTTTTGAAGAAGACAAGGATAGTGTGCATTGGATGCAAGCCATGCACAATGAGTTGGAGTCCATATAGAAAATTTAGACTTGGGCTGTTGTAGATTTGCCACCAACAAAATTTGACCTTTGAAGTTGTAGAAGAGCTTGAGTACTACAATTTTTATTTTTACCTCATCTTGCTCGAAGGTCTGTAGCAAAAGTTATGGCCTCTACAAGCATAGATTTTGGGCATTTTGGGACCATTATGCACCGTGTATTAATACACAACCTCCACCACCCATCAAGATTTATGAGGAAATCTGACCTTGGAATGGCATTGATGAGCTTGAGTACTACAATTTTGGTTTTAAAATCATCTCGACGACGATCAGAGGTCTATAGCAAAAGTTATGGCCTCTGCAAGCGAGATTTTGGGCCTTCTAGGAACATTCTCCACTATGTATAAATACATAGTCTCTACCACCCCTCAAGCTTAATGATCAAATATGACCTTGGAATAGTCTATATGAGCTTGAGTAATGCAGTTTTGGTTTTTACATCATCTCGATCAGAAGTCTGTAGCAAGGGTTATGGCTTGTGTAAGCACAAATTTTGAGCCTTCTAGGACCATCTTTGCACAGCATATTAATATGTTATCTCTACCACCCCTCAAGTTTCATGTTGAAAGTTGACCTTGAAATGGTGTAGATGATAAGGTTTACATGACAATCGATGCTAAGTAAAATTTTTTTAAATTGCATATCCTTTAAATAATGCAACAAGATTCCCTCTAGTTTTTTATTTTATTTATGATGCAAAAGGAAAAAGAAAAATTTCTTTTCAAAGTCATGCGAAGTTGGGGTAAAAAGAGAAGAGGTTAGGAAAAACATCAAGAAATGAGGGCTTTTGGTGCTACTATCATGCGTTCTAAATGAGGAATATGTGTAAAGAAATAGAGATTCCACTCCTAAAGGCAAGAGGTGATAAAGAAAGGTAGCTACAATGGGTAGTAGTAGGGGGCCAGGCCCGGCAAGAGAGGTGCCAAAAAGTTTCAATAAAGATTTGATATGTTTGAGAAAAGGAGGAAAGTTATACATTTTGGTTAGATTAATTGAGCTTCAATTAAATTTATGAATTGATAATTTCTATATAATGGATGGTTTGCTCATTTTTTGTTGCTCGGTTTAATTATTTTGCTTGGTTCTTTTTGCTCGCTTTTTGGTAATCCTCTCCAAGAATGGGATCTGCATTGATTATAATAAGACCAAACTTATCTTGGAGCTACCGCCCCAAATTAATGCAAAGAGTGTCCAGAGATTTACTAGGCATACGGGCTATTATCGTAGATTCATCTATAGTTATGCCAAGATAACTCGCCATTTGTATAAGCTGATGATCATCTTTTATTGGACAAAAGAATGCCAAATCTCCTATGAGACCATCACATTCATTTTGGCTTTAGCCCTGATCTTGCGAGCTGTAAATTGGGACTTGATATTTCATGTCGATATATTGATGCATTAAATTTCACAATAGGGTGCATGTTAGTGCAACCAGGATGGTTTAATCGAGATTACCCAATATATTTTTCAAGCTTCTAGTTGAATGACATGGAAATGAACTCTACCATGACTAAGTAAGAAGGGCTCATCGTGATGTATGCGGTTAAGAAGTTTATGCATTACTTGTTGGGAGCTTGTTGGCAAACAAGTTTGTCTACAAGATCACGAGGCTCTCCTCTCTATGGTTAATAAACCATGTATGACTGGATGGATTACACAGTGGATGCTCATTCTTTTAGAGTTTGATCTCACCATCACTATAAGGAAGTGACATGCACACTTTATGGCCAGATCCTCGGCTACAATACAAGGCATAGGTCCTTTTCCGATGTAAATACTGACCTTTTTTACACTTAAAAGTTTTTTTTTGATGGGCGCAAAGGTCGTTATTTATGTCATGATAAGCATAAAAAAAGAACGGTCGCTATATAAGCGTCACTATATAGCGACACTAATAAACGTCACTATATAGCGACACTGGTAAATGTCGCTATATATCGATGATTAATAGAAGCTTTAAAAAAACATTAGTGGGGCTAAACAGGGCCACAACAAACCTTGTTTTTCCCCACTAATGTTTTTTATTTAGTAATTATAAAAGAATTTTTTTTATTATACAAAATTTCCCTTGTGAAAAGGTTGATACAAAATCACTCAAATGAACCGAGCGACGGAAACATATACATGTCAAAGATATACAACATTGTTTGTTATAAAATTACCCTTTCAAAAAGGGTGATACAAAATCGCTCAAACGAGCCGATATACAAAAGCATATATATGGTGAAGTATATGTAAACTACTACTAATACTACTACTACTCATTCGAATCATCATCGTCGTCGTTCTCCTCCTTGTTTTGCTAGCCTGATCCTTGGCCCTCGTGAGCTGCGTCTGATTCTTGGTCCTCGTGAGTTGCACCTGATCCCTGGCCTCGTCGAAGTCGTGTAAGCCTAATCCCTCATCATCACCGCTCACCTCTGCTGATGGGATGTTCGAGCTTTGATTCTAAGAGTGAAACCATATTAATTGGAAATTAGATTGGAACTTAAAGAATAAAACAGTTTAAAAAGTGAGATTACAAGTAGGAGTAGACTTATACCGTGCGAGCAGCCACCTCAGCCCAATCGATCGTCACTCCCAATGCCTCCTACTCAATAAATCACGGCTTTGTTCCTACGCGAAACGTGCGTCTCATTTCTGTGTCTGTAGGAAGGTGACCCATCACAGCTTACTGTGGGCCCAATTTATGAGAGTTAGATAAAGTGCATGCAATATGTAGTAAAACAAATAGAACAATACATTAAATGAGAAGAAGTAGACTTACCACAGTTGCCTTGAATGCCAACCGTCTGCCTACACCAAAGTGCGAAGTACCTACGGAGTCTAGCCATCTCCTCACAGCCCTCCTCTGACCCTTGAACATTTCGAGATGGTCCTTGTTCTGCTTCTTGAAAAACTTCCAATCAGCTTTGTCTGCCTAGCTGGGTTTAGCCTTCCCCCTTTGCGATGAAAGTATGCAAGGTTGACCTACGATGCTTCAAGACCAAACCCCTGCACTCTCGCATGTAATTGTCATTGAACTCCCAATTTGGGGGTTTAGGGTATTTTCTTTTCAATTGATCGATGACTGCCTGCTTCTTTTAGTCATATTGGTACTGCCAGTCAGTAGCTATGCCGCTCCTAAAGTGGTGGCTCATCAACCCCCTCATGGTGGCCATCACTGTGCTGCACCCTTTTTATCTTATATTATCTCTCCACCAGTAGCCGTGATTTGACAGGACAGGTCCTCAACGGGGTAAGGAGGACTCATGGTAGTGGCAGAGTTAGAGCGAGTGGTGTTTGTGCGAGCGCTTTCGGTTCGGAGTGTGGAGTAGCAATGGACTCGAGTAGGAGAGGGCAAGGGACCTAACTGGTACTGGGTCTCGGGACCAAGTGGAGACCTGTAGGGATGTGAGTGTGTTGACTCGTCTACATCTCCCGAGTCAGCACAACATAAGTGACCCGTCCTACTCTTCCTTCCCTTATGATGGGCACACCTAGGTGATGACCCCTCAGTCGAAGGGGCTAGAGGGGACGGCTAGACAGTAGGTCCAGCCATCGGTGTACGAGAGAGATTTGCTGAGGTCCTCTAGGATAGCAGAGAGAAGAATCTCGTTGCCTTCGCATCGGTCATCTATGCGACAAACTCATCGGACATGCGACGTGATCCCATGTCTAATTTGGGGGGATTGAACAAACGTAAACACAAACATGAAAACAAAAAACAAAAAACAAAAAACAAGAGCGAGTAAGAAGTGGAAAGCATATGCATAAGAGAAGGAGAAGCATAAGAGAAGCAAAAGAGAAGGAGAAGCATAAGAGAAGGAGAGGGGAAAAGAAGAGAAAGAAAAGGGGAAAAGAGCTTGAAAGAGGGTAAAAGAACCAAATATGTATAAGAGAAAAAAGAGAGAAAGCATATGCATAAGAGAAAAAGAGAGAAAGCATATGCTTATGCATAAGCATATGAGCATATGCTCATGCATAAGCATAAGCATAAGCATAAGCATAGGCATAGGCATAGGCATATGCTTATGAAAAGAAGAGAAAAAAAGAGGGAAAAAGAAGAGAAGGAAAGGAGAAGGAGAAGGAGCAGGGGACATATACTCATGCATAAGCATAAGCATAAGAGAAGAAAAAACATATGCATAAGAGAAAAAGAGAGAAAGCATATGTTTGAAAGAGGGGAAAAAGAAGAGGGGAAAAGAAGACAAGGAAGAGGGGAAAGGAGATTGAAAGAGTGGAAAAGAAGACAAGGAAGAGGGGAAAGGAGATTGAAAGAGGGGAAAAGAGCATAAGCATAAGAGAAGGAAGCGACATATAAGGTTTCCACCAATTACATGTCCTTTAGCCTAGTATTTGGGGTAGAAGCAGTCATGCCTATGGAATTCATAGTCCCGAGCCTCAAAGCTGCAATCAGAGACCAAATATCCAATGAGCCAATTCTAGAAAAGCTAGTAGAGCTCAACAAGATTGACGAGACTAGATTGAGAGCAGTACATGGCACTAAGTTCAAAAAACTCCACCGCAAGAAGTGGTCGACCACAACCTTTGGGATAAAGACCTACAAGAAGGATACCTTGCATTACTATATAGCATAAGGAATACAAAACATAAATTGAAATATCGAGGTATGGGCCCATATTGGGTTGTGGAACTCACAGCACAAGGGTCATGTAGAATCACGACCATTGATGGCATTGAATTGGATGGTTACATCAACGGGATTAAGCTCGAATGCTACTATGGTCCCTTACCGCTCTAAATGTTGCAGACCATATATCAAAAAAAGGAGATGAGGAAAGAGGTTGTATGCACTAAAATGACAAGCAATAAAGGAAGCTAGGGCTCAATCAGACAAAACAAAAACATTAGGGGTAGGGACAATTTGTAAAGCATCCGTGGAAGGATTAAATGCATGGATGATCTCACCATTGCTCTGACTAGGGTACCAATGGATTTCCAACTATGCAGGGAAATTATTTGCTTAGTGGAATCCTTGATTGGCCCTAGTGCAAGCCATAACTTGATATCCTACGAGATTTGCACCTGGCTCCTGACATTTAAGGTAACCCTCAAACCTACACCCCTCATGGTACATGTAGTGAATGGGAAGATCACACCCCCTTAGAGTATGAGTAAATGGGGGGAGTTTGTATACCCTTTTGGCAATTCCTTCTAATTGATCTTGCGGCCTTATACATTCATGCCCCTTTTTGTAGTTTCTTGATCTTAAAGCTTTATACATTCATGCCCCGTTGAGGGAATTTTCGTAATACGTCTTGCATTATATGTTCATGCCCCTTTAAGGGAATTTTTGTGATTCGCCTTGCATTATATATTCATGCCCCTTTAAGGGTTCTTTAATATACATCTTACACTCTTTTATATTAACTTATGGTGGTGTTGAATGAGGCTAACAAAGCCCCCTTTTGCCCACCAAATGTTTTTGCCTTATTGAGCACATCAGCATCTAGTGGTCATATTCCCTGAAGTTTTGGTAAATATAGCGATAATTTTACTCCAATATATGTATGTACATGTACACATATATGTATACATGTACATACATATATCTACATATGTATGATACATACATCTATGCCATACTTGGTGAACGTCTTAGCAAACTAAGATTGATTATAAAGGAGCCGATAGATCACAGAGCTTGAGTTGATGAAAGATGACTCTAAAGTGGCGCTACAATCTAGTATTCCCCCTATATACAATGATATTGCTTAGATTTTGCACATCAGTAATGAGGAAGCTTTGAACAAGATGATAAACACACTCTTAGATGAAGAATATCATTTGTCTACTTTGATATTTGAAGGTCATGAACGTGCATATCTCAGTAAAGGTTGAAAGGGCTTGAAGAAAGAAAATCAGAAGAAGTTCAAGTGTGACTACTATAGAAGGAATGCACATAAAGGAGAGTTTTGTTTTACAAAGAAGAAAAAAGCTGAGAAGAACAATGTGGCTATAGAAAATCATGTTTTTAATGAATATGTAGGCTTATATGCACGGGAAACAAGAGTTTGAGAGAGGTGATGATTACTATGCTTTTTGAAGGTTACATCTACTAATCAATAGAATTTACATTTAATCATCTTTGTCTTTGGATGTACTTTTGGTAAGCCTTTTAGTCTTGGATTTGACAAATTGTCAAGTTTGGTTTGAAGGCTCTTAATCCTCACTTTGTTTTGTGACAAAATTTATTTGGTGAGTGTACACTCATTTTAGAGAGTGGTGCAAACTATTTTCTCCATCATCGGCTTAACTTGGGGCTAGAGTCTACCATAGTAGTGAGTTTGGCAACTTATAATAACTTCTTGATGTTCTCTAATGTCTAAGTGGCCATCTAGTTGCATAAGAGTTGCATAATAGGGAGTTGAAGTCATATTTGGAAGCAATATTCTTAAAACCTAATGCCTTCTCTCAAAATCATACTAGTATATTGGCATCCACACTTTAGAACCCATGGAGGAGTATTGGAATGGTTTTATGTGGAGAGTAATTCACCCTTTACCCACAATAAGAGTATGTTTGAGGCCGAGTTGAGGCCCCATGCATGAGCGTTGAAAACAGACTTCTACTTTTATGGTGCAAAGAACACATGACATGAGGAGCATTGAGATGGGTGAATGCTTATGGAGGTGATTACACAAGGCCCACGCAAGGCAACCTATAGGATTTAACAGAATCTTTAGGTTTTCATCAAGCCATGTCTGTGCATTATTGGTGATAACGAAGAAGAAAAACAGAAACAAAAGCGCTCTTAAAAAAAGGCTGGCGATATTTGGTTTTCTCATCCTTTTTTTTTAAAGGAAGAACACGTGTGCTTAACCTTATGTGAGTTCAATTGCAGAAGTTAGAGCATTATATGTAGCATCTGAAATGAGGTTGAGGGCAAGGTGGAGGGGGGCCGTATTATACCTAACATTCATAATAAGCTCATGTCCATAATTTGGAAAGACCTCATATCCATAATTTGGCAAGAGCCTCATTGGTGTTATGGATGAATTTCTCAGCATTCATGGTGATAGGATGATCTTGAGGCTGTTGCGATTAGAAGAAGCAAGAAAGATAGTTGTTTCAATACTTTTTTGATGCTCATAGAACTATTCATGGTGATAGGGTGAGGCTTGAGGTTGTTTAATTAGGAGAAGAAAGAAAGATGTTGTTTGAATACTATTTGTAATGCTCAAATGGGAACTATTCATGGTGATAAGTTAGAGCCTAATCAAGTGAGATAGATAAATTAATAGAAAGATAAATTGATAGATAGAATTTATAAAAAAACCATTTGTACCTAACCACCTTGTCCCTTCCAAGATTGACCAGCAACTAGGTTTTTCTCCTGGCCCCTACACGAGAGGAGAGGCTCATAGGTTTTACCTCCAAAATTGCTACACATGAACCTAATTCAAAATCTCACATCCACTGTGGTTTGCAACCTGCCCACTTTGCGGGAATAGGCTCTGGATAGGTTGAGGTTGTTGCAATTAGGAGAAGCATGAAAGATTCTTGTTTGAGTACTATTTGTAATGCTCAAATCAAGAGAGATTTTGTGCGAAAAACCCAGATCATGATTGCTTGAGTGGGTTAAGAGCCGGTCCCCATGGACCAGTAGAACTAGCTTTTTGGAAGATTGTAAAATCTTCCCTCCGTTTCTCCAAGATGCATGGCGGAGCAAGATATGTTGATCAGCTAGCAGGAGTGTCACATTTAATGCAATCTCCATTTGGCACAAGCTGCCACAAACTCGGTGTTGAGACGTAGCATTTTCGAGCCCAAAAAGGACCTGAAATTGTGAAGTGGGCATCTCTGATCTTCGGAGGGTGCCCTGGGGCACCCTATGGACTAGCTCTATATTTTCTGTTGCCTCAGTTCATGAAAGTCGGGGCGGGTCCAAAAATAGGGAGACTCAAGCAGCGCCTTCTAATACTCCGGTCCATGGGGACATGCTCTAAGTGGGGCAAGTGAGGGACTAAACGCATGACTGCATGTAGTGATGAATGGGAAGCGTTGGGGGCACGTTATGAGTCGTGAAGGCAACGAAGGGAGGTGCCAACCCATCGCCCCCGTTGACTAGCGTCTCCTTAAACCCTCTAAAATCAAGGTAAAGCTTTCTTCTTCCACCACCACCTTGTTTTGTTTACTACGTAGAGCCAGCAGCCAGCACCATAGCCATGGCTGCCATGCACCTCTTGCTGCTTCTGGCTCTCTCCCTTCTCCTCCTTCCCTCTGCCCTCGCCTACTCCAAAAAACCGCCTCCTTATCGCACCTTCGACCCCGATACCACCAAATATGTCATGACCCGTGAGTCCTCCAACCCCTACGTCCGAGACTCTTGCCGCTGCCTCGCCCATAATCCCTGCCACTTCAAGACCCTCAAGTGCCCCCGCCAGTGCCCCAAGCGTAAAGGCTCCAAATACCAGCACCAAGCTTGTTTCCTCGACTGCTCCCGCAAGTGCCAGGCCACTTGCAAGCGTACGTTATCTCATTTCGTGTAATCCAATATCCTTACTCTAATTCCCTGCGGGGTTGTTTTTGGTTCTTGTAACTCATCGGTGTTCTCCTCCCTTTTGCAGATCGCAAACCCAAGTGCTTTGGCTACTCCTCCGTCTGCTACGATCCCCGCTTCGTTGGTGGTGATGGTATCATGTTCTACTTCCACGGCAAGGCCGGTGAGGACTTCTGTCTTGTGTCTGACCCCAACCTCCACATCAACGCTCACTTTATCGGAATCAGGCCTGAGGGCAAAACCCGCGACTTCACCTGGGTGCAAGCTGTCGGAATAATGTATGATAATCACAAGTTCAGCGTACATGCCAAGAAGGTCGCTTCCTGGAACGACAATGTGGACCAGCTTGCTTTCTCCTACGACGGGGAGGAGTTCACTCTTCCCACGGGCCCTTCCGCCACATGGAGCTCCCCAGCGGAAGATGTCAGAGTTGAGCGCATCTCTGAGACCAACAGCGTGGAGATCGTTATTGATGGGATCGTGTCTTTCTCAGCAGAAGTGGTGCCCATTAGCAAAGAGGAGGACAGGGTCCACAGCTACAACCTTCCAGCCGACGATTGCTTTGCTCATCTCAATATCCAGTTCAATTTCTACCAGCTCTCCTCCGGTGTGGATGGCGTTCTTGGCCAGACTTACCAACCCGAATTCAAGAATCCAGTGAAGGTGGGTGTGCCCATGCCTGTGATGGGAGGGGAAACCAAGTTCCGAGTTTCCTCTCTGTTTGCCACAGACTGCCTGGCCACCCGGTTTGCTAAACCTAATGCTCTTGACTTCTCTTCAACAATGGTTGGAGCCTTGAATGCCAAATGCACCAGCACGCCCACAGCCGGAGGAATTGTGTGCCGTCGCTGAAGAAGCAGAAGCTGAGTGCAGTAATGCATTTGAAATTTCCCCGCTATGTTGGACGTCCCTGAACAGGATACGCACAACTTTCAAGCACGTCTTAAGGGGGAATAGATTGCCTTTCGACTTGTAATCGAGTTAAGTTTCAAGCTTTGGTTTCTCTGAATCAACTATGTTTTTCATTCGAATAACAAATAAGCTATTGCAATTGCGTAAAGCGCATTTGAAATTCGTGGATTAAAGCCACGGGCTATAGCTAGAGGGTGGCTCCACAAGCGTTTTTTTGCCACGCGAATGAGACAACTTTGACACAGGAATGAAAAAACTCATAGCCGCAGTTAAGAGATTGACACTTCCCTTGAACAAAACTAGAAATTAATCCCAAACTCAAAAACATATTAATCATGCAACCTATTTTTTGCTAGGCTTTTTTAAACTAATAATAATCGTAAAAAGAACGAATGCGGTGAAAAATTGCCTATTCAAAATAGTCGTCGCTATTATAATCAATAAGCTCACTATAATACTAAGCAATATACCAACTAGAATTTCGACATCTATAAAACTAAGCCATATACCAACTAGAATTTGGGTTCCGGTTGAAATATATTCATACGTTGATGATGAAATTAAGAAAGTCATTGTCATAATGCAAGTACAAGTTAAAGGGTGAAGGATGAAAAGCCCTCTCCATAATAAATTGATAAGGAAGTAGTATTTACATCAAGGGATACAAGCCGATTTGAAGATACATGGCTCAAAGTTCAAATGTCACTCATTCTGTGGCTTAACTTGCAAAAAGCTATTTAGATCGAGTTCGAGGATAGGCAAATCATATGGAAGGTACAAAAGATGTGAGCGGTCAATAGAAGTTGTCTTTCACCTTTTTGTTGTCTACCCAGATTAAGGAAGAAAATTCAAAACCTGAATTTGGGAAAACCTCTTTCTTGTGGAAGGCTATTCTCCTTGGTAATGCTTGCAAAAAACGGAGGAATGGACAAAAGTGAGAGCACATGCACTATGTGCCATATGGATAGCCAAAATTGAGTTCTTTGTTGATGATAGTGATGATAACCTGAGATATCTTTCTACTATAGTTTAACAATGGACAACCTCCCACGTCCAACATACGCATTTGAAACTCTAGGAGCTCCTATTATTTGTGTCTACTTTTTGGAGGATGCATTGGTACACCTACTGTTGTACCTACTACTATACTTGTTATACCTACTAACACTATACATGGTGGAGCTATATTTGTTGATCTTTATCCTATTGTACTTAATGTTGAACATGTTGCTATTGTTGTATATGATGCTACTATCGGTATGCATGCTACTACTACTATTCTACAAATTGCTACACATGATTCTAGTGTTATTGCTGATGCCTTGGTCTTCTAGAGGTGCTAGATCTACTGTAGTCCCTCTTATTGCTATGGATGTTTTTGGAGGCAATAGGATGTTTTTTTTTGGGGTAGCGCTTTTGTTGACTACCTATATACATGGTCTTTGATACTCCTTTTGTATGCCTTATAGAGAGCATTGGTCTTCTATGTTGCACATACTTACTTCTAGTAGATCTACTGTAAGTTAGAACTTGCCAATTTATATAATATTTTCTCTAATCTGTGCATCACTCTTTTGCCCAAAAAATTAACGATTGCTTGTAATGTCCTATACTCTTTTTCTCTAATAGTTCAATCAACAAGTTACTTGAAGCTTAAGCTAGCACAACAAGACAAAGCACCTACAGATGCGCACACAGATGTGTTTACTGAACTAAAAAAAAACTTACGGGCACGTCTATTTGCACGTCTAGAGACCCGCGTCTAACGGCGCATCTATATAGCCAACAGACGTGCATATAGACGCGCATATAGACGCATAAATAGACACTCTGTTAGAAAATTTAAAAAATAGACAGATGCATCGTTAAATGCATGTATAGATGCACTTATAAACAGTCTTATAGATGCTTTTATAGATGTGCAAATAGATGCTCCTCGAATAGACAGATGCGTATATAGACACGTTTATAGACGCCCTGATAGATGCACTACATAATATTTTTTAAATTTACAGAATGCTGTGTATGTTGTGTATGCTATGTAGTTACAGGAATCCCATTTCCATATTATGTAATTCAATTCTTACAGCCAACCGTATTTTAATTAGCACTCTTGCAAGCACGTCTATAGCCGACAATTCCAATTCCAAATATAACATTACAAATCCAAAACGTTTAGTTCACAAGGCATTAATTGATAGAACGTTGCACAACAAAATTAAAAGCTCAAAAAGTGCTTGTATGTACATATAGCACGAAGCTAAGCCACGTCCGAGGCCACGTCCTGTGGCTTCAAGTACTAAAAATAAGAGGAGTGTATATACAAGAGGCACGAAGCCAAGCCAGTGGCTTTAAGTACAAAAAAGAGTAGCTAGCACTACTTCTACGACTAATCTAAGTTCTCATGATATCAAGCTGCAAGATGACACAATTTGTGGAGGGTTAATACAAAGAAACAACCTCCTAATAAACTACATAAACAATATAATTTGAGATTGATACTTACAAATTGGGCCTCCCATGATTCAACACCCCCTGCTCTAAAATGCACGCTTCTATATTGCTCCATTTGGATCCTTCGTGCCTCCATGTGCTGCAAACTGGGTTCCTCCCTCGCTGACTTCATTGCTTTCTTCCATTCACGCTTGTGAGTGGTGTGGGGAGGGCCCCTTGGTGGTTTACCTCCCTCGAGCCTAGCAAGTTCCGCTAGTGCCTGCCTCTTAAGCGAAGATCTTTTATTGCCAAGTATCGTAACAATCTTTGACTTGGCCCATTTATTTGTGACCTGAAGATTGGGGGGTTAGGATACCTAGAGCAAATAGCAGTGAGGGTCTCATCAGCCAACCTCTTTGGCTGGTCTTTGTAGTGGATAAAGCAATCTCTGTAATTGTTAGCAATTACAGAGTGCATGAAGGCCATGATGTCCTTCCCCCGTGCATCCATCAAGATGCCTCTTGTCTGAGTGATGTCATAGAAGATCGTACCATCACCCGGAGGCACGATTAAATCATCTGAATCATCCTCGTCCCCACCACCACCCATCCCAAAGCACTATGCCATGCATCCCCCACCGCTCTCCCTGCTACTATGCTTGCTACCGTGTCGTGTCGAGCTAGTACGCTGGCCACTCGTAGCTGGAGACTGCATGAGACTATGTGGACCACTTGTAGCTGGAGAACCGAGTCTCGACTGCACAAGAGTACGCTGACGGCTCTGCGAGATAGAAGGACCTCTTGACAGCATGGGGGAAGGGGTACAAGATGGCATGGGGGAAGGGGCTCAGCTGTGTAGCCGACTAGGCAATGCTGACTTCGCTGGGGTAATCTCAGTTAGTGTGGGGTTGGGGTGGTTTGGAGTCTGTAGTGCCGACTCCTGGGGGGTGTTTAGAGTACCCGTCATGTAGCCGTATAACTCTCCAAGACTGGGAGGGTGCCGTAAAAGGTTATATAACTCCCGAAAGATGGTCTCCCGAAGATCAGGTGAGCCTGAAGAGCTTCCTGGCCACATAATGAACTGGAAAAAAGAAAAAAAGAAGATTACTGATGAGCTAAGAAGAGAAAAGAAGAGAAAAAGAGAGAAAAATTACCATGAAAAGAGAGGGAAAGAGAGGATACCCACCTTCAACTCTTAATTGCGTCTATTGTTCAAATCTCACTACATTGGGTTACCATGCATGTCCTATTTGTGGTCCTTCGCTAGTTGCCTCACGAGCAGACACATTGAATAAGGTCATCTATGAGAATCACCATCGATTTCTCCCACCTGATCATCCTAGATATGTTGCCCCCTGGAATAAAGTCCTCCCACAAGCACTCACTACGGGAGATTGGATGAGAATTTGGGACGGTTCCACGACTCCTCCACCACTTGGCATGAGCCGGTAAGGGTTTGTAACTATTGTGTGCTTTATTGGCTGGAAATAAAGATTGCCCGCTAACACTAGCTTTTATTTAGATACTCCATCTTTTATCGTTTACCATATTGGTCCCACCTCAAGATCAATCACCTGCTTGATCCCATGTATATCTTCAAGAATGTGGCATCTACCATTTGGGAGCATTTGAATGGGACACGAGATTCCATAGGCATAAGGGAGGATCTACATGCCATAGGGAGGATGCATGAAGCTTGGCCACAAGAGAGACCAAATGGGTGTGTTTTTTTACCTCGTGCAGCGTGGAGGTTATCAAAGCTAGAGATGGCGGTGGTGAAGCGCGCTATTACTACATAGTACTCCCACTGGATGCATGAGGTGTTTGAAGGAGGCCTTTACAAAGAGCAAGAAAAGAGGTGTAGAGAAATTATATGGCTTGAAATCTCATGATTGGCACAAGATGCTCCAAGTAAGTATTTTATGTGCATAATATCTTTTTCCTTTCAAATTTGTGAGTGAATAATTATAAGCAACTAATCAACCACCTCCTCGTGGGTTCAGTTCATACCACCTACTAGCATTTCTCGTAGTGCATCGAAGGATGTGAAGGATTGTATTTACAAGATGGGCGAGCTTGTGAGGTACTTTACATGATACAAAATATGATGCGTATCAATGCTCCATGCAAGGTGTTCATATTGCTAATATGGCATACTTTTTCATTTCTAGGTATGTGAGCTCAAAGGAAATAGATCCCACCACACTTGAGAATGCTTGAGTTATGTCAATGGAGGTGGTTTGTTTGGTGGAGGAGACATTTCCACGTTCTATTCTCACAAGTCAACTACGTCTTATAGTGCATTTGGTGGATGAGATTGCTATATGTGATACTATACATGCACGATGGTTGCTCTTCCTCGAGCGCTTCATGAAGACCTTGAAGGGCTTTGTGAGACAAAATGCAAGACCCGAAGGTAGCATGGCCTAGGGTTGGTTGGTACAAGAGTCACTTGTATATATTTCTGAGTTTCTTGTTGATGTGGATAGCTCTCTCCCACAAATATGGAGAGATGATGAAGAACTTGGGATGACCTCTATTGTGCCTCAAGGGAAAGGACACAACAAAGTAATAGACACGGAGTTGCTTAATAATATCAGCCTCTATTGCATGCTTAATAGTGATGTGATGAAAAGATGGGTGACAAGATACGAGGATGCAAAGGCAACAAGACAAGAAGAAAGGGCCCTTTTTCGTACACACCATGGATCTTGTGTGCCATACCCTCAGTATCTAAGAGCACTTCCAAAGGATATTCATGTGGATTGGCTACTTGACGAAATGGAGAAAGCAGAGAAAGACGAGGGGATGCATATCACAATGGAAGAATGGGAGTATGCTAAGGGATGCATGAGCAAGGTCGGTATATATAATGTTATGCATAAGTTAGGAGCTTTCAATAATTTAAATTGCTTATTTAATTGATTTTTTCTTGGTGTAGTACACTATGTTCAATGCTATATGGTGTGAGGCACAACGGATTGATGATAAGAGAAACACACAAGATTGCGGCGTCATTGCTAGCTTTGAGGGAGCCAGTGGAGCCATGGATGATTATTGTGGCATAATCCAAGATATTATTAAGCTTGACTTTTGACACTTCTTTGTGTATGTTTTGGATGTAAAGTGGTTTAAGGACGTGGTGGAAAGAGGCCCTAATGCAACAATCAAATGCTATGCAATTGGTTTTGTAACTATTGACTCCACAAAGTTTTGGCAAAGTAGGAAGGACACACTAGTACTACCGCAACAATGTGAACAGGTATTGTGCACACATATAAAAATACTCGCTTTTAAATATTTGATACCTTCGATGCAAGGAAAATAACATGATTGTATTTGTGTTTGAATTAGGTTATCTATCAACCAATGGTGGATAATAATAGATGGTGGCGTGTCACACCTATTATGCCACATTCCAAAGTGATGTATAGTACATTTACTAATATGGAGCGTATGGAGGATGATCATGGCCATGGAGGTGATGATGACGATGATACGAGAGAGGAGGATGATCATGAGATAGGAGATATAGATATTGAGGCCATTACCCGTGAGGACAAGCCTACCATTGGTGATGCTGATGTCGATGAGCACATGAGTAGCACAAGTAATAGTGGGTTGAATATATTTGTAGATCTAAATAGTTGTTTGGATTTTGAAGTAGATAGTTTGGCAAGGGTTGATCTCATTGAGGATGAGATTGAACCGTAGCCCATCATTGATATTGGCAAAACTATTTTACATATTGTCTCATTCTCCTCACCTCACTTAATTCTTGTATATGTGGGCTTGCAAAAAAGCATTGATGTTTTTGTTAAAATTATGTGCTTTGGTAATCATGGGCAATGTTTGGAAAGCAGTGATCTACACCGAAATCTCACTTTCTGTATTCTCTGTTTTGCATCTAAATACATGTCTAAATACGCATCTAATTCTCAGTGTAGACGTGCTAATACACGCGCAAATAGATGCTCTGACAATGCAGTATTAGACAGCCCATATTTTCTCAGTGTAGACACGCTAATAGATGTGTCAATACATGTGCAAATAACCGACCTATTAGACGCGCTATTAGATGCGGCTGTAATTTCTCTATTCAAACAATGCCTATAGACGTGCCCACTATTTTGCGTGTCTATCAAGCGCGTCTATAGTTACTTTGTGTTGTTGTGCTTGCAAGCATAATGGTGATGTCACCAAGGTTCTTGCCACGTTTCTAATGAATGGCGCCACAACCTTGTCAAAATATCAATTCTCTATTTTGTGGCACTACAAATCTTGCATTCTAAAAGCTAAATGACATGAATGTTTACACACTGGATTTGACTTATCATGCTTTGAAAATATTAAAGTGTTGAGCAAGGCTCTCCATTTGGCTACTCTTAGGACACTCCTCTCAAACTAACACCATTGTGGATTGTTTGGGTAATATTTTCACCTTAGGAGAAACCTTTGGAATCTTTGGAAGATTCACACAAAAGGGGCCCTTTATAAGGAATCTGAGAATTGTTTTACTCGTGAGTAAAGGCATTTAAAAAATGAGAAAAAATTTTAAATTATCAAGAAGTCTCAAGAAATGACATGATTTTTAGAAGAAACTACGTTCAAAATAATGTAATTATGCTATTACTAGAAGTAAAGGTCATAGACTACATTTTAAAGTCAAACAAACTATAGAAAAGTAACTTACATTTTCAAATCAAACAAACTATAGAGAAGTAGCTTACATTTTCAGAATTGACTAGTCTTCATCAGTTTCTAGATCATCACTATCATTGGTTACATTGGTTTCATTCCCGCATGAAGTGGAAGAAGCATCTTTCTTTGCACTATCGATAATAACATTGTCTTCTTCTAAATGAAGGCCTTGACTCTCCAAATTTTTTGTTTAACTCCTAGCACATCTTTGTTTTGCTCCTCCATAATCCTCATTCTCCTACAAGCATGGAACTTTTTCCTTGAGAATATTTTGTTGGGATATCTCAACGTGTATGTCTCAGGCACACCTTGGTTTCTATGTGTGTGTGCTAGAGGCACAGTTAGGTGCCCATAAGCACAGTTAGGTGGTGATAGAAGCCACATAGGATGATTGAGAGAATCTAAGAGCAGATTGAGGAGATGATTGTGGAGCTCAGAGGTCATCAGTGATGTTAGTGATCATGTAAGAGGTGCCTACTTAAGGACCTCATCTTTCTTCATTCAAAAAGCAAGAATTCTGAGTTTGTGTTCACTCCATGCTTTCTTTTCAGTTTACCAACATGGTATCAGAGCCCTTTGATCCTCCTTGAGCCCATTTGTGCCACATCATCTTCTTCTTCTCCATCTTCTTCTTCTTCATCTTCACCATTTCTTCCCCTTCTTTCCAAATCTTGCTAAAGCTTGTTCTCCTCCGTTTCTTTGTCATTCTCCAAGCCCTTCCTGCTGGAGATACCTATCAAATGGGCAAACCTTTAGCTATAAGGAATCGAAGAACGGTGTCACTGCTAGTCGTCATTTCCCGAAAATCATCGAAACTCTCTTCTACGTTTTCTCTATTTCACCTCCACCTTTCTCTAATTCCTTTTAGGAGAAGCTTCTCCATGCCTTGGACTATCTACTATTGAAATTTGAGCAACAATGGCTGCATATTCAAGGAGAAAACAGAAAAAAACTAGTCAACTTTGAAGAAGCTAGCCATGGCGACCTGACACAGAATTGTGCCTCTCCTCCTCAGTGGATCTTCTCTGGTATAAGAGCTTTCTTTTGCTTCAAAAAGCCCCTTTTTCTACTTTGGAGATTAAGATACAAGCCCTCCAAGTTCAGGCCTCTGTTTTTGACAGTTTTGACAAGGTTGTGAAAGTAATGCTACATTAGATGCTATTTTAGCATTTCTGCTTTGAAGTTTTGAAAAGCATTAGTACAACTGTGGCTACAACTTTCTTTTAAGTTGCTATACCTGGATTTGATTGGAAAGCTTTCATTTAGCCACCTCTGTGAAGCATGTAAGTGAAAGCATCATTGATTGAAATTTGGTCACAAGACTTTGCTACATTAAATGCTTATATTTTGAAGCTTTTCAGTTGTTATTCTAGCCTTGTAAGAGAGAAGACACTGCCCAATTCCTGGGTTAGACCCTCTCATGGCTTGCTTATGCAAAATATGTGGAAAGCCAAATCATAAAGCAATGTCTTGTTATGCTACAATGGAAGAGAATGCCAACATGGCTTCCTTGCTGCAGATTGCCAAGATAATGGTTGCTAAAAAGGAAGCAACTTCAAAGACAGAAAATGCCAATCTACTTTCAGTTGATGTGCCTCCATAAGATGAGGCATCCTTTGAAGATTATGCTTTTTGAATCATCTCCATGTATGCTCCAGATCTCTCTTTTTGTTGAGTCAAGGTACTCAGCCTGGATAGTCCTCCAAAATGAATGAAATAAACTATTGTGTGTTTTGTAAACACCTATGGTCACCATATGATGTAGGCCATGTGTATGTGTTTTTTCCATGGTACCTCGTGCAGACATTGTGTACATGTACATGCAGGGGAGATAACCATTGGAAGGTCTTTTGTATCCCTTTTGTTTACCTTACACCCATGGGAACCCTTGCTAGCTTGAGATCCTAGCCATTGATAGATCCATGACCACCATGAGATGGCATGTGACACCTTGTACTAGCTGTATCCTTGACATAGCTTGAGGCATTCCCTTGAGGGGGGGTTTTGTTGGGATATCTCAAGGTGTATGCCTTAGGCAAACCTTGGTTTCTATGTGTGTGTGCTAGAGGCACAGTTAGGTGCCCATAAGCACAGTTAGGTGGTGATAGAACCACATAGGATGATTGAGAGAATCTAGGAGCAGATTGAGGAGATGATTATGGAGCTCAGAGGTCATCAGTGATGTCAGTGATCATGTAAGAGGTGCCTACTTAAGGACCTCATTTTTCTTCATTCAAAAAGCAAGAATTCTGAGTTTGTGTTCACTCCATGCTTTCTTTTCAGTTTACCAAAATATTTATAGTTGCCATATTGGAGACTTCCGCTAAGAGTGAAAACATAGACAAGTACGTCCACCTCATCAAGGCAAAGTGTACTAGTACTACCTGTATTTTTTCTCTTTTTCCTTGATCTTCCTTGTGCACACCAACTTATCTTTCCAAGCTATATTTTCCTTTTAAGGAATCTTCATGATTTGTTTTATACCAATGTATTGTGATAGACAATAAATTGTTTCTAGTTTCTTCATTTTGTAATCCAATGTCTTTACCAATCCAAAATGGATGCCCCAGGTTATCATCATCTACCATTGTAGCTATAAGAGTGCCCTATTTAATCTATATTGGATTGGTGTTCCATATGTCTTTTAACTATTCAATCTTACTTTTGACCTTCTAGCTCCAAGATACATTTCCCTTATTGGAGCATGCAAGAGGCTATCAATATCTACTATAATGTCTATTGTGATGGATAGTATTTTTGACTTGTAACCAGCCAAACAAAAGGATTAACGAAGTCCCATTCATTTTTTTGGAATTTACAAAGAATTTTCTCTTGGTCATCAAAGTATTCCTCCCACCATGACACATCTTGTTGTCCAACATGTTTTTTAGGCTTCTTGAGTAATCCATTCCGTTCTTCAATGAACTTCTTGTAGTCAATTTTCCTAAGTGACTTTTCAGCTTCCTTGGCCTCCTTTAAGCATAGAAGTGTCTCTAGCTTGGCTACTTTCATGATAATTCAGGTTTAAATATGAGAAACTACAGGCCTGTAAATGGAGCCACTCCTTGCCAGTAGAATATTGCTTGCTTCACTTTGTATTCCTTTGATCCATATGCAAAATGCTTGAAATCACGAGTCTCTTGAGGTGCATTACCACAAGTTTAGGTGTGTAAGCCATATGCACAAGTGACATCATTGCTGGCAATGTAAAAGCATCATGTTGTGAAAGCTTCTTTCAAAATGCACTCATCATTTGCTCAATATGATCGTGCCTGTGTCCCACAAGTAGAAAGTTTATCTTGACTTTGCAAAACGTTCCTAAATAGATCAACATACTCAAGTATGTGAGAACAATTTGATATTCTCTCGAGCGGTATTGTCAAGTTGAAGATAAAGTATCTTTGGCAATGCACCTTCCCATGAGGGTATGGCCAAATGTATTATTGTAATTGTCAAATTTGGGGGTCATTGTTTGCTTAGGTGTAGCCATTTTTAGTGAGGTTCAGGGACTTTTCTATATATAGGTATCTTGCATGACCCATAACTTATGCATTGCTCAACAGAATTTGGTAAACTGTTTCTTCAAGTTGTAGTACACATTCCAAACTTGAACATGAGACCAAAAAATTATGGAATAAGGATTTGGAATGAGACCATTAAAGCATTACAAGTGCTACATTGCATGTGTAGCATGCGTCCTAAAGACTATAGGATATAGCAATTTATTTAAAAACATCAAAATTTTGTTTAGTACCATACATGCAGCCAAGTGATCATTCAAAAGGGCACTACATGAGCTTCTCGTCAACCCAAGGACACACCTAAATGAGAACATTAGGTGCATGGATTAACACGCCTCCAATGTTGTTCTAAAATGATGCACACCCATTTGAGGGCACACTCCCCTTTTTTTTTAAATTTGTTGAAAACCAAAATGGATTGAAAATTTGGAATCCAAACTAGTGGGACTACTACATGGTGGTCTTAAAACATGGATAGTTGTTGGTATTGGTATCTAGATTCACCCTCCCTAATAGACAGCATTTCATAATGATTGGAACATCATGCAACCATGGCTGGTTCAGCTCAAACACAAGTGTGGTTGAACATACATTAGTTGTTGATTAGCTCGGTGGTTGAAATTACTGTGTTTCTTAGTACTTAAATTAGTAAAATTTAATTTGCTTATACTGTATTTTGCTTTTGCACATACTTTATTTTGTTTCATTTCCCTCATAGTGCAAAAAGGGGGCCTACATGTTGGGTTGGCAAAACAGATTGTATCTCATTTTCTGGATCAAAATCCTAACATTTCAATTAGGTAGAGGAGCTTTCAGCATTGAAAGCCCTAGTACATTAGGAAACTCAAAGACAATAATGTTTGTTGTTTCCAATTTGCCAAACACACATAGGCTTTGACCTGTGCAAGCAAGCTATGAATGACTTGAGATTTGGTCATATTGGAGCATTGCTCAGTGGGGATGAATGCCCATGTCTCCCTTGTGAATGTGCAGTTTGTAGGCCTCGTGGATCCTCATTATGTGTTGCAAGAAAGGCCACCTGGATACTCATCATGTGTTCCAAATACCACTACCCTAGTTTTTGTAAATCCCAAATGATAGATTAACCCCACGCTTGCTTTTAGTATATGCCAAACAACCATAGTGCTTGTTTTTAGTCATCTAATGGCACATCATGGGATCCAATTGCATTTTCCTTGGTTGCACACAAGGAAAATAGCTCCCACAAATAGGCTAGTTCTCTATAACTATTATTAGAGTTCAACCACCAAGCCAGTGAAATATTAGTAAATGCATTTGTTTATGGCATCCCCTTTAGGCTGATTCTCTTTAACTATTGTCAAATTTCAACCACCGGGTTGTGACCACAAAACCACGGGTGACCACAAATCCTAAACGAATGAATTGCATTCCATTCATCTTGTAATAATAGAAGCAAACCACCACACTGGTGGTAATTAATATCCTAATGTGCAACCAACCACTGCGCATGGCAAACACTTATCCTAACCACTTATCCTGCACTACCACCTTGCTATCCTAAAACAGATCGTATTGTTGCAAAGTGCTATACTAAAACAGTCTCCTTTAGGCTGGTTCTCTTTATTAATTATCAAAATTAAGCCACCGAGTTGGTAACCACAAATCCTAAATGAATTGCAAGCTATAGAATTTTATTGTATTATTAGAAAATGTCCATCAAATTATAAAGTCCAGCTCAGGGAAACATTTTCAAATTATAAAGTCAAACTGAGTGAAGCAGTTATAAGAAAATAGAACCTTCGAATCAAATTAGATGCAACATTTTCAAACTATAAAGTCTAGCTGAGTGAAGCAGTCATATGCAAGGATGGATAAATGGCTAATTATTACTTTAAAGCTGAAGTTATATAGAAAAGCTAAATGTATAGTCAGCCCCTAAAGTGATATACCCGGGTAGTATACAAGCAAGTTTTACTCTTCTACATTTTGTAAAAAGAGACCACCATCATATCTAAGGATGGATAAATACAAAGACAATTTACTATTTTTTTTCTTTCAAAGAAGACAATTTACTACTTCACTCAAGTTCTATTGAAAAGCCGATTGTATTAGAGGGGTGGTTAGCCCCTAAAAAAGTCCCAAGTAATATACATCCAAGCTTCCAAGAGATCAAGTCCAAGATCTTTGAAGGACTTTATATTTACGCAAGGATTCTAGGACAAGGGATCGACACATCAGCAGACAGTGGGAGCCTTTAGCAACGTACTTCACAAACTGTGGGTTCTTAGAGTATTGAAGGCCTTCCCATAGTTCTTCCTGCAATATGACCATCTTGTGAATGACACTCTTGGGAACTCTGTGTTCCTCCTCCAAGCGATCAATCTCATCCAGGACAATCTTGGGTTGTTGAGGTACCCCTTGTGAAATGGATTCATCAAGCTCAGGACAAGCGACATAAACAATGTCATTGCCTCTATGGCTTTCCATCTCTGTTCCTTGATTGTTCCTTCACTCGAGGGCCTGTCAGGTTTTTAAACTAGTTTTCTCTCCTACTATTGAACATGTAATTGTTCACATATTCTAATCTATCAAATCAAGCCATCTTGACATGCTCAACGATGTAATCCAGTGAGATATTTTCCATCTTTGAAGATGCATGTACCGATAGATTCCCCACACATTACATTGCTGAATATGACATGCTAGTTGTATGATAGTTAAGGCTAGAGGAGGTAGGCACTTGCAAGGAAATGCATTTTTGTTTGTTTAGGATAAACTTCAGCCCCCACAAAATATAACCTTTAGTAAATCCCAAACAACCACAGTGCTTGTTTTAGTAAATCCCAATTAATAAATCCCAAACAAGGAAAAATGTAAATCCCAAACAATATACTAATCCAAAATAACCATCGAGTTTGTTTTAGTGACAATGACTATGCATGAGGGACCATCTAATTCATAGGTTCAAATTAGCATTCAATCAGAGTCAGACTGTAATAAAAATGATTGTTCATGAGGGACCATCTAATTCATAGGCTCAGATTAGCATTGAGCTGAAATTAGACTGTAATAACAATGACGTCGCATGGGGAACTATCTAGTTCACAATCTTAGATTAGCATTCAGTCAGTTCATCAGGCTATAATAACAATAGTTCTCATTCTTATGACTAAGAAGTATTGTTATTATAGTCTGATGAACCAACTATATGCTAATACAATGTCTTGTTTTAATATTTCCTTTCTTTAGTTGACTATAATAACAATGACTTTGCATGAGGGGCCATCTAGTTCATAGTCTCAGATTAGCATTGAGTCAGAATTAGACTTTAATAACAATGACTTTTCATGAGGGACCATCTAATTTGCATGCTCAGATTAGCATTAAGCTGAAGATAGAGACTGCAAGAACATATCAAACTATTAGAATTTTTCGATGATCGAGAAATTTTCCCATGGCAAGCATCTAATCGCACATCATGGGGCTAGACAATGATGTATACAACTACCTATGCTAGGCTGGGCTACCAACAAGTTGGGTGTATGTGCCACCGCTCCTTCCCCCTAATCCCATTGAATTATTATGGTCTTGGCTCCGTTGACCAAGAAATTGTCCCATGGCAACCATCGAATTGCACATCATGGCTAGATGATGATATAAATGAATGCCTATGCTAGGCTAGGCTGCCAACAAGCTAGGTGCATGAGACACCACTCCTCCCCCCTCATCCCATTGAATTATTATGATCTTGGCTCCGATGACCAATAAATTCTCCCATGGCAACCATCTAATCGCATAACATGGCTAGATGATGATGTATATGACCGCCTATGCTTGGCTAGGCTACTAGCAAAATCCAGCACGTGGATTGTGTGCTCGTAGCAGCAGCGATAGGCACCTAGAGTCACACAAACTAACCTAAGAAATGAAGGGGAAAAGACTGGTAGGGCAGCAAGTCTAGCTATATAAAGGCCTTAAGGGCAGAGAAACAATTCATTGCACCCATGAAAATCCCTCTCCTACCCCCTTCCATGCTCTCTCCACAAACCCCCTTCCTTGTGATGAATCTTCTGCCTTTTGCAACCTCGATGCCCCTTCATAATGCTACCCAAGTCATGGGATCCATTGTTTGCCTTGGCTCTCCATCCTACAACACTCCATTGGCCATAGCCATGACCAAGGGAGTTGCAGGATGGGGAGCCAAGGGAAATGGGTCGTCATTGGCACTGGCAAAGAACTCAACTTGGTGATGAGACTCGAGCACAACCTTCAGCACTGGGGAAGGAGAAAACTTGGTGATAAGCTGTAACACATTGATAGCATGTGCCAGTGTGTTGGAGCTCACCACCAAATTGAGTTCCTTGTCCACTATCGAATGTTGTGCTCAATTGAGCTCACCACCAAGTTGAGTTCTCTCTGCTAGTGCCTTGAAAGAAGTTGCTATGAATAAGGTTATGTTCAATTCTGAGGTGCTCGTATTGTCCCTTGCATACGAAGAGAAATGGGTCAAAATTGTAAGAAAGTCCTGACTATGATAACACTACGAGGTGCTCGTATTACAAGTCTTCTGCATACAAGGCACCAGGTCAAAAGTGTAAGAAAGTGCTAACAAGCGCAAAAAGTGACACTAGGTCCTGCCACATCGGTGGTGTTGACAAGTGCTAAAAGTTTTTAAAGAAGTGTCACAAAGACAAAGTGCTAGCATCTTTGGATATAAACCGTTTTGTTAAATGTTTGCTTCGAATATAATTTATTTTGTTTCAATTCGATGTAATACTATTATCGCAAAAACTATCGGATGTAATTTCTTTTGTTTCGATTTCAATGTAGTACCATTATCACCAAAAATATTGTTGATGTTACTTCGGTAGTGAAAGTGGCTCTAAGGAAGCACAAATGGCATATTTCTACGTCATTTACATTTTACTGCAACCACAGGGATCGTTGCACAAGAAACTGTTGAAAAAACTATTGTTACTGTAGTGAAAATGGTTCACAAATGCCCTCATTTAGGATTTACTGCAACCAGTGCAACCAATAGCTTGGAACTCAAATAGCACTGAAATAGCTCCAAGAACTAGCAAAAATTGTTGCACAAGGACTAGTAGGACTAAAATAGCTTCAAAATAGGAGTATATTTTTCTTGGTTTAGAACTATAATAACTCCAATAACCAGCATGGTGGTTTAGAACTATAATAACTCCAATAAACAACGCCATGGTTGCAAGGAAACTTCAAAATAGAAGTATATTCTCCTTGGATTAGAACTATAATAACTCCAATAACCAGCACAGTGGCTTAGAACTATAACCAGCGTAGTGGTTGCAAGGAAACTATCATAAATTGCAAATGTCTACATTTTTCTTAGCTTGGAACTAAAATAGCTCCAAGAACATGTGCAGTGGTTGAGAAATTGTTGCATAAGGAGTAATACGACTAAAATATCTCCAAAATAAGACTATTTTCCTTGGTTTAGAACTAAAATATCTCCAACATCTAGCATGGTGGTTGCGGATATGGACCTTAAGGGGTCCCCTTTAGAGATTAACATGCCACTGTGGTCTTTGCAAGTATTCTGAGTTTGTGTCCGCTCTTTGCTTTCCTTTCAGCTTACCAACATGGTATCAGAGCCCTTTGATCCCCTTGAGCCCATTTTTTGCCACATCATCATCTTCTTCTTCATCTTCTTCTTCACCATCTCTCCCTCTTCTTCCCAAAGTTTGCTTAAGCTTGTTCTCCTCCTGTTCTCAGCCATTTCCCATGTCCTTCCTGCTAGAGATCCACCTTGAAGGGGCAAACCTCTGGCTAAGAGGAATCAAAGAAAACCGCGCCCGTTTCGTTGCCATTACACGATTTCTGTCGATTCTTCCTTCTGCGTTTTCTCTCAGCACACCTTATCTTCCTCTAATTGCTTTCAGGGGTAGATTCTCCATGCCTTGGGCTATCCTATGCTAAAATCTGAGTAGCAATGGTTGCTTATTCAAGCTGAAAATAGAGAAAAACCAGTCGACGTTGGAAAGGCACGCTATGGAGTTCTGATGCCTTTTTGTGCCTCTTCTTCCCAGAGGATCTTTTGTGGTATAACAGCTCTCTTTTGCCTTAAAAACCCCCTTTTCTTTTGCTTTGAAGAGTGAGCTACAAGCCCTCCAAGTTCAGCCTTTTAGTTTTGACAGTTTTGGACAAGCTTTTGAAGATGATGCTACATAAATGCTACTCTAGCATTTCAGGGATTTTGAATCTTTCAATAACTTCAGTACAAGTGTGGCTTCAGTTTTGTTTTGAATTACTAGACCTGGTTTTGATTAGAAAGTATTCATTTTAGCCACTTCTATGAAGCATGTAAGAAGAAGCATCATTGATTAAATATTGGTCACTAGTCTTTGCTACATCAAGTGCTCATATTTTGGAAGTCTTTCAGTTATTTTTTGCCTTGTAAGAGAGATAGACACTGCCCAATATCTGGGTTAGACCCTCTCATGGCTACCCTATTGAATCTAGAGAAGTTCAATGGAAAGGGCTTCCACACATGGCAGATGAAGGTGAAATTTGCATTGATGAGGGAGAACTTATGGGGACTTGTCAAACCTACTCCTACTGCTTCTTCTACGGCCTCCAATGCTGGAGAATCCTCAACTCCGACATGACCGGCAATGGATCTAGCTAGAGAAGAAAAAGCATATGGTATCATTGCTCTTGCTTTAGGAGATGATTATATTCACCATATCTCTGACTTGGAGTCTTCTTCAGAAGCTTGACATGATTTTTGGTGCTAGCTCTCACATCTCTAAACTATCACTTAAAATCTCTTTCTTTGAATTGAAGATGGCTAGTGGTACTACTTTAGTAGGTCATGTCAACTATATGCGGAGTCTTATGACTCAATTAGCTTCTATCAACTCTCCTATTACTCCAGATGATGCTATGGCAGTGTTACTTAAGAGTATGCCTGAGGATTATGATCACATAGTTACCACTTTGAAAAATCTTCCTAATCCTAATCTTGAAGGTATTATCTCTGCTCTCCAAGAAGAAGAAAGGCATATGGAGCTCAGGAAAGGCAATGACACTGTTTATGCTGTAAAAGTCCAGAAGGGCAAGTATACCCCTTGCAATCACTGTGGAAAGACAAATCACCTTTCAAAGGACTGCTTCAAAATTAATCCATGCAAGCACTGTGGCAAGAACAACCATAATGAGAAGTTTTGCAGAGCCAAAGCAAAGACAGAAAATGCAAATCTACTTTCAGTTGATGAGCCTCCACAAGATGAGGCATCCTTTGAAGATTATGCATTTTAAAACATCTCTATGTATACTCCAGATCTCTCTTTTTATGTCAAGGTACTCAGCCTAGATAGTCCTCCAAAATGAATGAAATAAACTATTGTGTTTTGTGTGTTTTGTAAACACCTTTGGTCACCTTATGATGTAGGCCATGTGTATGTTTTGCTCCATGGTACCTCCTGCAGACATTGTGTGCATGTACATGTAGGGGAGATAACCATTGGAAGGTCTTTTTGTATCCCTTTTTGTTTACCTTACACCCAAGGGAACCCTTGCTAGCATGAGAACCTAGCCATAGATTTATCCTTGACCACCATGAGATGGCATGAGAAACTATGAGACTAGATGTATCCTTGACATAGCCTGAGGCATTTCCTTGAGGGGGGGTTTGTTGGGATATCTCAAGGTGTATGCCTCAGGCACACCTTGGTTTCTATGTGTGAGTGCTAGAGGCACAGTTAGGTGCCCACAAGCACAGCTAGGTGGTGGAGAGCCACATAGGATGATTGAGAGAATCTAGGAGCAGATTGAGGAGATGATTGTGGAGCTCTGAAGTCATCAGTGATGTCAGTGAGCATGTATGAGGTGCCTACTTAAGGACCTCACTCTTCGTCATTCTACAAGCAAGTAATGCAAGTAATGCAAGTATTCTGAGTTTGTGTCCGCTCTTTGCTTACCTTTCAGCTTACCAACAGTCTTCATGCCAACGTGGTGGTCTCTCCATGCCAACATCATTTCTCGAACCAACACCATGGTCAGTGCAACAAAAATTGTGTTGTGTAGCGATAGATGGCAAAGCTGCATAATGACAGGTGGCAAGGAAAATGTTTTGTGTTATAGCCAAGCTAATGTGGTTGTGATCGAACCAACATGGTGGTTAGTGCAACAAACAATTATGTTGCATAGTGATGACAGATGGTGAAGCTACACAATGACAGATGGCAAGGCAAAGGTTGTGTGATGTAGTCATGCTAGAGGTAGAGCAATAGTCTCCGTGCTCATGATTAAATGCATATAGTGCCATGTGTCAAGCTCTACATTGTTGACAATGATAAGATTGTGACTCATTATTACGCCAGTGCAGCAATCATGATGCTAGTAAAACTTCTAGCCAGAGCATGGGTCCACACAAAATTCAAAATCTTGCCCACCAACGCATCGTGTCATGGCCCCAAAAATAGTTCTACAATTGGCTACAGCCAAGTAAACATTGACCCTTGTATCATTGTGCACATTTTGATAAGTGGTGAGGATTTCTTTAGGATGCACCTGACCATTGTAAGCAAGGAACCCATCCAGATGCATTTGCACTAGAGTATCCTCAGTGATATCCCTTGGGCCTTGGCAACCTAGAGAAAGGAGGTAAGGTTGACTTCTTTTAGTCCATCCCATCAAGAACTAGCCCAATGTACTTTTTTGGACATGCAAAGCACTTTTTCCTATGATTTATTGTCTTCCTTTCCTCATCTGCTTATTCCTCTATATGCAATCTTAATCATTGCAAGTTCTGATGGATATTTCTTACCTTTCTTGGAATGGATATATTATTGAAATGACTCTTCCATAGTCTTGTGAAGTAAGAGTAGCTTATGTACTTTTCTAGTTTGCTCTCTGCATGTGATCCTTGTAAAGTGAAAATAACAAGGATCTTGGCATTACCTTGGCATGTATTCTAAAATACTCTTCCATCCATGTGATTGCATGTTGCTCCACAGAACCAACTTGTCTCATAGCATTAAGGTATAAATCTTTTCCACATTTTTTTGTTTTGCTCTTGATTCTCTCTATGTGTCCATGTCCTAAGCTCAAGGACACTTTGAAATCAACTCGACACACCAAATTACTCCATAGATTGTGTCGATATATACCGCCACTTTTACCTATGTCAGTATATACCAATAGTTTTAGTATCACTATATATCGACAAAAATACCAATGCACATTTTTTGACACTACACCGATGATTTTTTGAGGCTTTCCGGCCATTTTAAATTTAAGTGTAATTTCCATCGGTATTATTTTCAAAAATCAACCAATACCTTGTAGTGGTAGACACTTCCCTTATTAGTCAAATGAGACAAGATGCGAAACTGTCCTTTTTGAACCTTATCAAGAGTGGCAAGAAATGTATCGTATGAAACAAGCAACATGAAAGAGTGAAACCCACACATCCATGATTCCATAAAGTACATCAAGCAAAAACATACTTGTAAAAATTTTGCCATGCATACCTAAGATAGAAGGAAACTAATCCTTGTAATATAGGAAACATGATTTTATGTATAGCCAATGTAATCCTTTCTTAATATTACATCATTGAGGGAGGGTGTTAACAATTTTGGTGTAAAAATAACTCCCTAAGGATAAGGGTGATTGTATACACATGGTTCACATGTCACATGGAAGGTCATGGGATCCATAATTGGTACCACATGGAATGTGGCCAATGTATTATGTGGCTAAGGATGTGAACAAGTATGTGGATAAAGTACATCAAGCAAAAACATACTTGTAAAAATCTTGCCATGCATACCCAAGATACAAGGCAATTAATCCTTGTAATATAGGAAACATGATTCTATGTATAGCCAATGTAACCCTTTCCCAATATTACATTATTGAGGGAGGGCATTAAGAATTTTGGTGTAAAAATCACTTCCTAAGGATAAGGGTGATTGTATACACAAGGTTCACATGTCAAATGGATGATCATGAGATCCATAATTGGTACTACATGGAACGTGGCCAATGGCAGATGTGAACTAGTATGTGGAGAAGAATGTAAACAGTGGCTTGTAACCCTCAAGGGTGAAACACTTGTCCTCTATTAAAAGGGCCTAAGAGAGTCTTATCTCTATGGACTAAAATGCATTAGACCTAACCTTTGTATTGATCAAAGTCTATCATGTGTGGTCTCACTCTCTCTCTCTCTCTCTCTCTCTCTCTCTCTCTCTCTCTCTCTCCACTATCTCTTCCATGCTCTTTCTCTCATGCAAGTTTCATATTTCACCTTTCTACGTTCTCTCACTCTCACTCTTGGGCTCATAGATCCTAGAATGTTAACATCCGACTCCTCACTGCTCAAGTTTAAGTAGAACATTCTCATAGACTTCAAATGTTTTGGTTCAATTTCTTCATCAAATAATTTTTATTGTAGCATCCACTTTGTATGGCCATTTGAATTTGACTATCCTAAAAGATCTTTGCAAACCCTTACAAAAGGATCTCTTTTGCCTATGGAATTGGAACAAAGAGGGTCCTTGATACTAATATGGTACAACAAGTGGCTTTGTATTTGTGCCACCTTACATGATAGAGGGTGATCCTTCTTGAGCTTCAAAGCTTCATACGAGGCAAATGATATGCAAGGGGGGTGTGTAGGATAAGAAGAAACATGTGGGATAGTGGTATTGCCTTGGGGACTTGAACAATCATAAGAAGAAAATGAAATGCCCTTTGAATTGCTTGGTGATTTGGGACATGGGATAGTAGGTGGCTCCATGGGGAATCTCTCACCTCATTGTGCACCTATATGAATATGTGAACAATGAAAATGCTTTAAATCTGAAGGCACATCTCTTTTTATGCGACATCATTGTTATTTAAGAATAATTTATTGTACGTACAAATCTTGAAACTCTAAAATTGAAATCCTTACATGATTACTTACACAAGATGTCTATATGTATTGGAGAAGACTCATTTGCCCTTAGAGAGGACACTCGCACTACTTTATTGCACTATTGCTCCCTGAGGACAGTCATCAGTATTCAACGATGGCGAAGTACTCATTTTTTAACTAATAAGAAGATTCTTGTTTTTAATTATTAATAAAAGTACATGGTAAAAAGTTATCATCTCAATAATCTTTAGTGTCTTATTATCATTTACACTAGTGAATTAGTGAGAGATGATAAGCTATAGGTTAACCTGATGTCAAAAAACATGTTAGTGTATGAGCATGATCTTTCATCAAGTTGAAGGTTCAACTTATGTCTAACACTAATTTGGAGATTCAAATTGATGTTTAACATCAAGTTGGACCCTTGACTTACTTCTTCAACTTGGTTATGGCAACTTGGCACACAATTGTGCCCATCCTCTAGTGTAGAACTTGGCTAGTATACAAGCTTTATTTATGCTTCAAAAGCCCTCTAATTGCTGCTTCTATTAGTGCAAATTTTGGTCTCCAAGATTGCTATTGTTTCTAGTTCATATTCTTGACAGTTTGGGAAATGGATGCTTGAGGCAAGCTTAAATATGCTGAGGATACTTTACTGATAGTAAATTTTCAGTTGGTACAAAAGTGTCATCAGTGGACTAGTGTGTAGCATGCCATGTCATCAGTTTTGCAATGGACTTGCATTTGAACGTGTTGTATTCTAGGGATGATGGGAAAATGTTTCAAGCACTGTGCTTCACACTCTGAACAATTAACCAAATCGCCATACTCATGATGAAACAAAATACAATCATTAGGGCAAGTGTGGTTAGTGTTATAATCCATCCCAACCATCATCAACATTTTCTTCACTTCCTCTCTAGAATTGGGCATGGTATTTGGGATAGGCAACATCTTCTAGAGCAACCTTTTATAGTTTGCATATCCAAGAGACCTTGTGAATGATATACTAATTACTAATTAAAACAATTAGGAACGAGATCCTAAGATCAAAGCTCCAAACCACATCAAGTCTGAGACACTTGTGTCTGTTCATCCATACTTTGCTTGCAAATTCAAGATCGAGAGGCAAGCTCGTAGTTTTGTCATCCTTGCACGATCATACAAGCGTGTTGATGCCAAATCTTGCATCACAGTCTCATGCTTAGACATCTCACCCTTATCTCCCACGGTTCCTCCAAAAATAGAATCCATCATGTCTACCATACCCTTGTCCTCCTCTAGAGGATCATCCTCAAGATCCATCTTGCTCAAATTGTGGTGGTGGTACATGTGCTCGAACCTCACTTCTATCCTCATCCTGTATAAGGCCTGTATAGTGATGCAAGGTTAGTGTGTGCAACAAGCACAAGCAATATAAATATCCATGAATCATTCAAATATCATTGGTTTACCGATGATGCACTAGCATGACTACTAATACCCTCTTCTAGTGGTGCCTCTCCTTACATCTACAAGTGGCGCATGGCAATATGGCACTAATGATGAATCCCTAGCCTCCAATGTGCGAAAGGACAAGGAAATATCTAGATGGCAATATGGCACTGATGACAAACCCTCGCCTCCAATGTGTGCAAAGACGACCAATATCGTCTTCTATTGGCACCTCTCCTTACATCTGCAAGTGGTGCATGGCAATATGGCACTGATGACAAACCCCTCACCTCCAATAAGTGCAAGGACAAGGCGACCTCTCACAAAGCCACTCCAAACTCCTAGGAGGTGGCCCCCTATCCAATGAGCTTTCACTACTCATTCTTTGCACCTAAACACATCCAACACCATTTTCCCCAGTCAAGTCAAACATGTAAATCCCCCAAATTCCCTCAAACCCCTTTACCCCCCCTAATCCCCTCTCTTTCCCCAAACCCCCGAAGCCTAAATCCCCCCTAAATCCCTTCAAACACCCACTCACCCTCCAAAATCTCCCAAGCCCCCCCAAAAACCCTAAACCCTAAACCCCTAGAATCCCCTATTCACTGGTATAAGTGTCGATATATAGAGACTCCCATACCGACGTCCATACCGATGCTCTACTTTTATATACCCACTTGACACCCATACTGACAGAATCTAGGAGCCAAAAACTTGCAATGTTCGTCTCGAAGTGCCATTTGATTTTTCATGCATTCTCCTCCCTCGCTTTTGCTTTTAGCTCAAGATCGCCCGCAACCCTTACCTCCTCACTCCTACCTCCTTCCTCCCCCTCCCACCTCTCCATCCTCTCCTACATTCTCCCTTGCACCCATAAGACTTGCTGCAGCTCCCTCTCCATCTCAAGGTAAGAATTCCTCTCTTCATCTTCTATTTCAAGTTTGTTTGGTTTCTTTGTCTTTCTTTCTACCTCTCCTCTTGTTTCCCTTCCTCTACTTTCCCTTCCTTTCTGTAATGTTTCTCTCCTCCTTTCCTTTTTTTCTCTCAAGGAAGAAAAAATACATGAAAAACAATCATGAAAGAGAAGAGGATGAAGTATGTACCTATTGTTTTCATGCTTTCTCCTTGTTTGTAGGCTTCTCTTTGTCTCTTCAATCCATACCCTTTGGAATGTTCCTTCTCCAAACTCCTCCTTTCACTAATTAGTTTTCTTAAAATTGTATGTTTCCTCTCTTTTATTGGGCAATAAACCTAAAACACCTCCTCTTTCAAGTGGGATCATCTGGTGCCAACACACATACTTTCCAGGTAAGAATGTGCTTCCTCTCTTTCCTGTTTTTCTTTTTATGAATACATTGTCCTGCAGCTAGCACCTTAATGAGTAAAAAAAATTATGTGGGGTAGGATGAAACAAGCCCCATCCTGCCCCACAACTGTTTTGAAGCTTCTATAAAAACATCGGTATATACCGACTGTGAAGATAGTGGGAGAGAGGGAAGCAGTCTCACTTGAGGCTTTCTCACAAGCACAATGGGGGAATACACACAAAGGTGGAGGCTGAAAATAGTTTTCCTCTTCTTAGTTGTGTAAGCCAAAAGAACTCTAGTACAAAGAAATAGAAGAACCCTATATGTGGGTCTCAAACCAAACTCAACTAACTAAGGTGGCATACTAACTGAGCCACGAACTAGTGTAGATAAGGATAGCTGTCATCCAGCTATTATTCGTGGGCGGTGTACCAACCGCATCTGTAGCTAACAAGTCGGTGACATAAATGCACAACAGTCACCCTGGCATATCGTGAGTGGAGCTCGATATCTCAACACTCCCCCTCGAGCTCAATCCCAATTCCTGCACACCAAGCAGGTCTCTGAACTTGCGCAGCTTCTCTGTGCCCAATGCCTTCGTGAATATGTCAGCTACCTGATCCTCTATGCTGACATAAACTAGATCAATAAGACCTAGTAAAACCCTCGTAAAACCTTCTCCCGCACATAGTGATAATGCACCTCAATGTGCTTTGTTCTAGCATGATAGACTGGGTTATTTGCCAAGTGTATACTGCTCATGTTGTCACAATAAATGACAACTGGCCCATCTGTAGACTGATGCATATCATAGAGTAGCTTATGCAACCAAGCTACCTCACATGCAGCCATTGCTGCACCCCTGTACTCAGCCTCTGTGCTCGACAAGGAAACTGTAGGCTGTTTCTTGCTGCTCCAAGTGACTGCAGCACTCCCAAACCACTGGTAGATTGTCTATCAGAAATACCACCAGCCCAATCAGCATCAGTGTATCCATGCAACTGTATCTAAACCCCAGCCTCATAAAATAGTCCATACTGCAATGTGGACTTCACATACCTGAGTATGCATCTAGCCGTATCCAAATGCGGTTTCCTTGGAGCCTGCATAAACTGACTTACCAACCCAACAGCATAGCTTAAATCTGGCCTGGTAATAGTCATGTAAATCAAACTTCCTACTATGCGTCTGTACATAGTAGGGTCTTCCAGAAGCTCACCTGCATCTGTGCTCAGCTTCACATTCTGCTCCAAAGGAACTGAAATAGGCTTACAGCCTGCCATCCCATATTTGGACAGCATGTCCAATCCATACTGCCTCTGCAAGAGCTGTATCCCACTTGGTGATCTAATCACCTCAATGCCCAAGAAATAGCGCAGCTCTCCCAAATCCTTCATCTCAAACTTTGCCTCAATAGCATTTTCACATGAAGGATATCTTCATCACTATCACCGGTGATGATCAAATCATCAACATAAATAACAAGCAGCATAATCCCTTTCTCTGTTTTTCTCACATAGAGTGAGAAATCTGCCTTGGAAATCTGAAAGCCAATAGTGACAAGATATTGTCCTATCTTGTCAGACCATGCTCTAGGTGCTTGCTTCAAGCCATACAAGGCTCTCTTCAACCTGCAAACAAACTCAGGATGAATAGCATGAACATAACCTGCTGGCTGCTCCATAAAGACCTCTTCTTGCAAATCACCATGCAAAGAGGCATTCTTTACATCCATCTGATGTAAAGACCATCCCTTTGATGCAGCCATAGTAATGGCTGCTCTTACGGTTGCCATCCTTGCAACCAGGCTGAAAGTTTCTTCATAATCAATGCCATATGTCTGTGCATACCCCTTGACAACTAATCTTGCCTTGTATCTATTCACAGAACCATCTGCATTGTGCTTGATCTTAGAAACCCACTTACAGCCAATTGCATTCTTGTCTTTAGGCAAAGGCACCAATTCCCATGTAGCATTTGCATCCAAGGCATCCATTTCTTCATCCATGGCTTTCTCCCATTTTTCATTTCCCATGGCTTGCTCAAAAGAAGTGGGTTCTGGTTCCTGTATCACTTTGACCATATAGGCATAGTGAATGGCTGTAAATCCATCATATTTCAGCCTATCCACAAGATACCTAACCCTAGTAGACCTGCGCAAAATAGGCTCACTTCCAGGTGCTCTCAAAACATCCCTGGTCTTCCTTACTCCAGGTGTAACAACAGAAGGAATACCCAACTCATCATCAATGCTCTGCTCTGAGCCACTGGATTCACCATCCACATAAGAGTGACCTGCATTCACATCAAACATGGGCTGATCTACCTTCTCTTTTCCTTTTCGTGATACCTGCGTACCACTATTTGCATTGCTTTGAGGAGATTCTCCTGATCTCAATCTACCTATCCATGGCGAAGTATGTGAACCACTGCTAGAGGACACTGTAGGTCCACTGATATTTTGTGATTGCTGCTGTGAATTTTGTGCAGCATTACCATTTTGTGCATCTACATCAATCATCACATTTACTGGTTTATACCAGCTGCTCATCTCATCAAAAACAACATCTCTGCTCACTGTAAAACGTGTAGAAGGGTTATAGCATCTATACCCTTTCTGCTGTAGAGAATAACCAATAAAGACGCACTTCTCAGCCTTTGGATCCAACTTGGACCTCAACTCATCTGGCACATGAACATAGGCAATGCAACCAAAAATTTTCAAATGAGAAATGTCTGGTTTCCTACCAGTATACATCTCCTCTGGCGTCATGCCATGTATTGCTGCAGTGGGAGTCCTGTTCATTATATAAACTGCTATAGCAACTGCTTCAACCCAATAATAATCTGGTAAATCTTTTTCATTTAGCATGGCCCGTGATACCTCTCCAATATTCCTGTTTTTCCTTTCTGCAATTCCATTTTGTTGTGGGGTATGACTGCATGAATATTGCTGCTTTATGCCATGCTCCTGCAGGAACCTTGCAAACTCATTTGAGAGGTACTCTCCCCCTCCATCTGACCTTAGGCATTTTATTTGCAGGCCTATTTCTTTTTCAACCATAGCTTTGAAAGCTTTGAAGTGCCCAAACACTTCACTTTTCTTTTTCATAAAATACACCCAAAGTTTTCTGCTGAAGTCATCAATAAATGTGACAAAATAGTGACAGCCTCCAATAGATGCAACTTTAGTAGTCCACACATCAGAGTGGATTAATTCCAATGGCTTTTTACTCTCTTGGACATGCCTAGGAAAAGGTTTCCTTGCCTGTTTCCCAAATTGATAGGCTTCACAAACCTTGTGCATTTCTGCAACCTTGAATTTAGGCAATCTTGCAACAATATTTTGGGCTTGCATTGATTTAAGTCACTGTATATTAACATGACCAATGCGTTTGTGCCAGATATCAATATCTGCAACTACACCGGTCCCATGTGCAAACATTGCTGCACTCAATTCAGGCATGTCCGCATCCAACGTAAACATCCTGCCCTTCTTCTTTCCTTTTGCTATCAAGCGACCGTTATTTTTCATATCCTCAACAAAGCATCCATGAGGATTAAATCTAACCTGCAAGCCCTGCTCAACCATTTGACCAACAGAAACCAGGTTCTTGGTGATGTTTGGGACATGAAATACATCGGACAGGTATTTCTTTTTCCCATCCTGCATAGACAAAGGAATTTTACCAATCTACACAATAGGATGTGCAGTATCATCACGAGTCTCCACAAATCCTGGCTTTTCCATTTTCCTTGCATCTTGCATCCATTCTGCATGACCTGTCATGTGGTTTGATGCACCTGAGTCAACATACCACACATCATTTCATTCTTCTGCAGTTGTCACAGAATTGGTCATATGCTGCACCATAAATAGATGCTCATTTCTGTCATCACCCTGCCTACTAGAAGATGCATAATTGCCTTGCTGCAATTTTCCATTCATAATATCATTCTGCTTTTTATAGCAGTCCTTAGCCATATGACCCATTTTGTAACAATAGTAGCATTCAACATTGCTGTTTGCATTTTGGCCTCTCTGCCATCCACCACGGCCTCTTTGGCTCCCCCTGCCTCTAGAGTTACCACGTCCTCCTGCATAGGACTGGTTTTCTTGCGTTTGCTGCATATTCTGATTTCTACCACGGCCTGCAGATCGGCCTCCTCTACCTCTGCCTCTACCTCTGCCAGCATTTGAGTAGAAGACAGTTTCTTTTGAAGTTCCTGCTGAAGAAGATGCACCCCCATTTCTCTGCTCTTCAGAAATTAGAAGAGCAATCAACTCCTCAAAATCAGGAAATTTTTCACGGACGGCAATGGATGTCCGGAACTGTGCATAATCCTTTCCTAGACCATTCAAGGTCACAGAAACTAAATCGTCATCATCCACTGGCGACCCAATGGAAGCAAGTGCATCCCCAATTTTCTTCACCTTCATGTGGTAGTCATTGATGCTCATATTTTCTCTCTGCACATTGTGCAGCACCTGCTTGAGCTGCATTTTCCTGGCTTGCGTATTTGTGCTGTACATTTTTGCCAAAGTATCCCATGCCTCCTTTGGCATACTTGCATCCTGAATATCCACAATCATGGAGTCTAAAATACTGATAGACAGCCAGTACATAACTTTCCTGGCTCTCTCATGCCATCCTTTGAATGCCTGCATTTCTTGTTGATTGGGAACATTAGGAAGAACAGGTTCTTCTTCATTTCCTGTAATGAACTCCCAATAGCCTTTTCCCATCAAGAAATTCGTCATTCTAAACTTCCATGCCTGGAAAATGTTCTTGTCAAGCTTTTCAGTCACAATCTGTGAAAGAGAATCAGATGCCATTACAGAACACTGCAAAATATTATGTCACTGCAAAAAACACAGCTTTTGCCTCACACGGGCAGATCTGCAAAACTGAGAAAGTGGTATTTCACCACACAGTCACTTCCTAGTGACGATTTTACATCAACAGGCAACAAGCATGAATCTGCAACTCCCAATGTCTCTGCGCACAGGCATACGATGCAATTTGTACGGCAACTTTTCACCGACCTGCAGAACAGTGGTCGCACAGCAAAAATAGGGCCTTTTTCTGAGTGCCTGCGGAGAACTCCCGCCTCCAAAACGGGCCCCGAAATGACCTCGAATCAAAAAAATAAAGTCACCAAGGGCCTCGCCCTTTTCTCGCAGCATATAATGCCCTCTCGCCACACTGCAAAGGGCGTCTCAATCTGAGACAGTGCACTCTTGCACTTCTGGCTGTGCTACCTGTAGAGATTTGCTCCCAAACTCGAAAAAGGAAAGCAACACTGGTCCTCTTACCAGGACACTGCGAACTTGGTTTGCTTTCTTGAGCTCCTTACCATGAACAAGGCTCTGATACCATGTGAAGATAGTGGGAGAGAGGGAAGGAGTCTCACTTGAGGCTTTCTCACAAGCACAATGGGGGAATACACACAAAGGTGGAGGCTGAAAACAGTTTTCCTCTTCTTAGTTGTGTAAGCCAAAAGAACTCTAGTACAAAGAAATAGAAGAACCCTATATGTGGGTCTCAAACCAAACTCAACTAACTAAGGTGGCATACTAACTGAGCCACGAACTAGTGTAGATAAGGATAGCTGTCATCCAGCTATTATTCGTGGGCGGTGTACCAACCGCATCTGTAGCTAACAAGTCGGTGACATAAATGCACAACGGTCACCCTGGCATATCGCGAGTGGAGCTCAATATCTCAACACCGACATTGGTATTGACATTGCAGTGTTGCTATATACCGACAACTACACTGACGCCCACACTGACACTAGTAGCCATATGTTACCGACGGTGCCACCGACCCCCGCGTCGATGGTTTCTTTGCAATGTCCAGACCAACAGACATTCCAACACTTTCCACTTGTTAAAATTTTTTTCTTCGTAATTAGCGTCGGTATCAATGTCAAAAAGCAGCCTGTGTCTTGTAGTGAGAAAGGACATGCAAGATATTGAAAGGACATGCAAGATATTGAAAAAAACAAATTATATCTAATGATTATGAAGAAATGAAAACCTATTGCCATTTGATGGATCCCATGAAGGAGTGATCGTATAAGGTTGTCATGAGAAGTTGACAAGATGTCAGCAATTGTTCCCCAAAAGGTATTATTTATTAGTATTTACAAATTTATCCCTTATGGGTTTAAAATGGCTGGATCCATATGAGAAGGCAGTCACATATGGTGAGATTACTAAAATGATTCAAGATTTTAGGAAACTCACCACCTCCTCTATGTGGAGATTTATTATCTTCCGTAGTGCCACCCAACCAACATCAATTTTTGATGCTTTTAGGAAGGAAGGCTCATGGTCATGAGTCCTTGTTATGGTGATTTTGTTGGTTATTAATACCTAAATGTTTTAGTATCCTGGTTCTATTTCTATCCATACTTGTTTCTTTTGAATGTTTTATAATTGGTGTAAGAAGTCTTGGAATTGTTGTCTTTTTCTGGTCCATCTTGTCATGGTATATACACAAGTATTTATTTGGATTCATCTCAAAGTACTTATGCCATGCATACTATAAGTTCCTACAACTCAGTTTTTGTATCATTTGATTTCTTCTTTCCTCCATCATTGAGTTGTGCTCCTCTGGACTTTCTATGGCTACCAACTCAGCCTTGGTTCCCACTACACAAAATGCATTTAGGGAATTCTATAGTTATGCAAGGGGAGAATGGAACTAGTTCCATTATCTCCTTGCAAATTTGGCTTTGCAAGGGATGAATGGAACTAGTGCCATTGTCCCCCCACAAAGAAAAATTTCCAAATTTTCAACTTTGGAGTTGTCTAATGAATCTATTTGGTTGTAATCTACTCTCAATTTTATATTCGATAATTGAAATTATAAGGAATGTCTATTAGAGATGGGGACAAGGTTAAGATGTTGGTGGTGATGAAGTAGTCACAACAAGTGTAGTTTGTGTTGTCAATCCAAATGGGTACTATAGTGGTGTGAAGATTGTGATAGACAATGTATCGGTGATAGTGGAGAAGTGTATCAATAATGACATGCCATTGCTATTTTCCACTATGAATGCAATGATTATTGGAGCAATTTGTAGTGTTTTCAAGTGGCCTAAGATCTCTCTACAATGTGACATTGTTGATTTAGATGAGCCAATAGGTCAAGGGGATATAGTAAGTGAGACTTTGCAACCTTATGTTGAAACAATGCTATTCATTACAAATTGACAACATTCATGAATCTTGGAAGGAGAAAAGGGTTGTGTTGTGGCATATCAAATGACTGAGAGCATTGGAGAAGGTGTGATATTTTCATTTGAGATGTATCAATGGGAGACTGGTAGTAATACCATTCTCCCCTTTGCAAAGCCAAAGTTGTCCAAATTCCATCTTTGCAAGGGAAGAATGGCAGTAGGAATGGCCACTATTGCCATCCTCCCATTGCAATATGCTAATTTAAAATGTTGGCTTTGCAATGGGAGGATGGCACAAGTGTCATTCTCCCATTGCAATGTCTTGATTCAAACCTTGGGCATTGCAATAGGAGAATGGCGCTAGTGCCACTCCCTCATTGCAATGCCATAATTTAAAACTTTGGCTTTACAATGGGAAAACAACACTAATTACATTCTCTCTTTGCAAAACCAAGATTTTGAATTGGGGTATTGTAATGGGCGGATGGCACTAGTGCCATTCTTCCCTTGTGCAAATCCAAAATTGCAAAGGGAGAATAGCACTAGTGGAATAGAAAATCCAAGACTTTTGAAAATTTTGGCTTTGCAAATGGAGAGTGGCACTAGCGCCATTCCCATTCTCTATGCCATTCCACTGTTGCATTGTCCTAATTCACAAGTTTTAGATTTGCAATTGAAGAATGGCACTTTTGATTTAAAATATTGGACTTTGTAACATCCAGAGAGTACAGTTGCTGAATGCAAGGTAATCAATGATTAGAGGTGATTAGGCTTCATGATCTACTTCAATGGTTACCGTCATGGAAGGATTACAGTACAAGCTAAAGGAGTTTGAGCCCCAAATACCCAAGGCCAAAGATTGCAAACAACGTGCATAGATTGTAGGTTCCAGCTACTGCTAGGTTATAGGTTCCAACTGCCACATTGTATGTTCCAGCTGCAAGCTACGATTAAGTGTATCACAGGAGTTAAAGCCTTGCCAATCCAGGTTTTGAGCCTCATGCATGGCTTGGATGGCTTTTCTGGCTATAACCAAGTGCAAATTGCTCCTGTTGACCAATCCAAAATAGCATTTGCTATAAGATGGGGTATATTTTCCTATAGAGTCATGCTATTTGGCCTTTGTATTGCCCCAGCCACATTCCAGAGAGTCATGTTCACAGCTTCAAGTCATTTCTGAATAAGTTTCTACAGATGTTCTTAGATGATTTGTGCATCCAGTTGAACAAAAAGACCACTTAAAATGTCTTGAAGCAGTTCTAATCAAATACAGGGAGTATGGCATCTCCCTAAATCCAAAAAAAGTCCAGTACATGGTCAGCCATGGAGTTACTTGGGACACATCGTTTCTCAACATGGGATTGCAACTAACATGGAAAAAATCAAAATCATCATGGAATTTCCTCCTCCTATAAATTCCAAAGGTGTACAAGTCTTTATAGGACATGCCAACTATTATAGAAGATTTATCTTTTGGTATGCCATGATAGCCAAACCACTTTACAAATTATTGGTGGAATTCTTATGGGATAAAAGAGTGCGACCAATATATCTCCCAATTGGGATATTGATTTTCATGTTCATACTGATGGCTCCAAGTATGCAATTGGGAGTGTGCTTTGCCAACCTGGTGAACATGAGAAAGACTACCCATTCTACTTTTCCAATCGACATCTCAATGATGCGGAGATCAGCTATACCACCACAGAAAGAGAAGCCCTAGCAATGGTGTATAGTG